>NW_028247114.1:0-575691 GCF_964263255.1 Lissotriton vulgaris | reverse complement strand
TTTGAAATTGGTTGTCTTGGTACGTTAATGGTCTGGGTGACAAGATCAAACGTGGTATTGTACTTCAATTTATTAGAAGTCATTCCCCTGATATAGTTCTGCTACAGGAGACCCATCTGATAGGGAACGCTTGTAAGGCTCTTGATAGACGAGGCTTTCGGTTGGTAGCGCACACTGGGTTCACATCAGGCTCCAGAGGAGTCTGCATAATGGTTAAATCCTCCCTACCCCTTGAAATCGATGAAGTTGCCCTCGACGATAGGGGTCGGTATGCTGCTGTCTCTGGGCGGTGGGAGGGGAAGCTGCTTACAATTGTTACTGTTTATATTCCCCCGGGGCTCCAGGCTACCACATTTGCCGATCTTGGAAGGACTCTCCTAGGACTTCCGGATGGTATCCTTATACTAGGTGGAGATTTCAATTCGGTGGTCTCAGGAGAGTGTGACCGGCTACCCCCAGGGGTTCTGCCGGCGTCTCAGTTGTGGCTGCCTGAGTTGCTTGAGACTCTCGGGTTGGTGGATGTTGAATCCCACGCAAACTCCATACACTTTCCACTCTGGAGCCCACGACAGCCTTTCGAGGATTAACTACTTTCTGATGTTGGCTGCCCATACCCCCTTGGTGCGTGGGGTTCGTCATCTTCCCAGGGGCATTTCTGATCATTCCCCCTTGATGCTTGAGGTTTCGGTGGGATATTTTGGTGGGAGTAGGATTCCCCCCATCCATCCTTGGCATTTTAGGAACCCTAAGCTCCGTTCTGAACTTCTCAAGGCTATTGACTGTTATTTTAATGAGAATGAGGGGTCCGTCTCTTCCCCTATTTCCTTGTGGGAGGCCTTCAAGACTGTAGTAAGGGGCTCTGCACTGTCCTTCATTGCTGCTGATAAGAAGGCCAAGAGGGAAAACTTGTTAGTCCTTGAGGCAGACATCACCTCGCTTGAAAGTGAATTGGGTGGTGACGATACCCCTGCAATCTTGCACTCCTTAGCGCTGAAGCAGGCTGATTATAGGGCCCTGGTGACCGATGCTGCTAAGGTTATGCACAGGAATCAACTGGGTAGGCTCTATGATGTGGGAGATAAGGCTAGTAAACTTTTGGCATGGTTGGATAAGTCTGAGAGAATGAGTCGTGTGGTGCCAGTGATCACCCGTGTGACTGGGGAATGCGTGTCTGACCCAGGTGAGATTGTTGAATGCTTTGTGGACCATTTTCAGACAGTATACCGATAGGCGAGTGATAGAGACGAGTTTGACTCCCGCTTGCTTCTGGCGATATTGCGCTGCCCTGTGTGTCGGAAGAGGATAGGTCCGCTTTGGATGCGCCCATAACGGTGGATGAGGTTGCTATCGCTATAAGGTCCTTGCGTTCGGGTAAGGCTATGGGGCCGAATGGTTTACCCATCGAGCTCTACAAGCTACGGCCTGATAAGATGGCGACCCATCTGCGCAATATGTTCATTGAAGCCTTTGAGGCTGGTCTCCTTCCCCTTGATCAGCGTTTGGCCACTATAGTCGTCATCTACAAGGAGGGTAAGCCTCGTGATCATTGCACTTCTTATCGCCCTATTTCGTTGCTCAACGTTGAGCCTAAGATCCTGGCTAAAGTCCTAGCGAATCGCTTGCTAACGGTGATCTGTGACCTGATCCATCCGGATCAGTCCGGTTTCATTCCTCAGCGCTTAATCTTCGCAGACTCCACGGTGTTCTCGCGAGAGCTGGGACGCTGACTGAACCAGCCATCTTGGCCTCCCTCGCTGGATGCCACTATGGCCTTCGACACTATCGAGTGGCCTTATTTGTGGGCGGCCCTCTCGAAGTTTGGTTTTGGTCCTAACTTTATTGCGTGGGTGCAGCTCCTGTATGAACGTCTGTTGGCCCAGGTAGTTGTTAATGGCAGAGTCTCTGGATCGTTCCCTCTGGGGCGCGGCACCCGACAGGGTTGCCCGCTCTCCCCCCTCCTCTTTGCTTTGGCATTGGAACCGTTGGCTGCGTGGCTTCGGTGGGATCCTTCGATTAAAGGGATCCGGTGGGCCCCGGATCTTGAGGATCGCGTCTCTCTCTACGCAGACGATATTCTTCTTTACTTCACTTCCCCCTCAGAAGTCCCTTAATGTGCTCTTTGATGTCCTCACCTCCTTTGGGAAGAACTCGGGGCTCGTAATTAACTGGACTAAATCATGTATATATGTTATAGCGGGGGTGCTGCCTCCGCTACCCCGTAGATTCCCGATCCAGGTGGCGGAGATTGGGTTCAAGCATTTAGGAATTTTCATCTCCCTTGACCCCTCTGTACGTTATGACCGCAATCTATATGTTCCTCTTCGGCGCCTTAAACTGGATGTCCAACGGTGGCGCGGCTTGCCCTTGTCCCCACTGGGACGCGCAGCTCTTTTCAAAATGATGTCCCTCCCTAGATTTTTATACGCTCTGCAGAATTTCTTTGACCCTGTTCCCTCTAGCTACTTTCGTGAGGTTGAGGGGCTCCAGAGGCAATTGATTTGGGACGGACGGGCTTGTATCTCCTTATCTAAACTCAGGTTGCCATGGTATGATGGTGGCATAGCCCCCCCCGGACTTCAAGCGCTACTACTGGGCCTCACAGTTGAGTACGGTCAACCATGTGACGTATTCCCCGGGCCCTGTGCCTGCCTTCGCAATGGACAAATTACTGTTGCCGGGTGGCAACTTCAACAGGGCTTTGTATTCGAAGGAGCCATTCCGACTTCTGACTGGACCTACAAAATGTGCTGTGCGTGCATGGAGAGATGCGACTGTGGCTACGGGCTGGGGTGATAAGATGACACGGCTGACTCCTTTGTATGACTCTGAGAGATTGGGCAGCCTGTGGCAGTCAAAAGGGTTTGATAGATGGGATATGATCGGTATTAGCAAGGTAGAGGATCTTTGGTCCAAGGGCACAGTTAAGTCCTTTGAGGCCCTTAAGGTGGAGTACCAGCTTGACGACGGAGTATTTTCGATATCTTCAGGTGCGCCACGCTCTGATCTCTGTGTTCCCTCCTGGGACAGAGATCCCCCAGTCGTCGCCGCTTGAGGATCGTATCCTGGATGGCCACGTGCCTGACAGTACGATTTCCTTGATCTATAAAAAGCTCATTAATACCAGGGCTGATCTTCTGGTGCGGCTTCGGGCCTCCTGGATTGCGGACGGCCTCGAACTAGACGACGAGGATTGGCAGATAGCGATTGCCTCCCCTAAAGAGGTGGCTATTCCAGCACGCCTTCGTTTTGTGCAATTGAAGATCCTCCATCCAGTTTACATGACTGGTACGCGTCTGGTCCGAATGGGTTACTCGATTGATGGGCTGTGTAAGCGTGGCTGTGGCATGAGTGGCACCTATCTACACATCATCTGGGAATGTCCGGTGATCTCCGCTTTCTGGTCCAGAGTGCATGATATTATGGGGCGGGTCACCGGGGTCTCTCTTTTGCCTGAGGCGCGTCGTTGCCTGCTTAATGTCTGGGAGCCTACGGACTGCACGGCCGCTCAGACCTTTTGGGTAACTCTTGGCAAGACGGTTGCCAAGAGGGACATAGCACAACTCTGGGGTTATCTTAAACCGCCTGGGATAACCGCCTGGGAGGAAAACATGGACTGGTGCATGTTTCGGGAGAAAACGGTCTATGAGGCTCGGGCCGTCCCAGGAAGTGGGGCAGGATTTGGTCACAGTGGAATGAGTACCTTGGAGATATCTGCACCCCTCCACTCGAATACACCGCTGATGTCCCTTCATCCCCGTAATTGACGTTCCTGAAGACTGACTAATAAAACTTCTTTGTGATCCTTTTCACCATCCCCCCCGCCCCTCGATATTAGTCACAAAATCTTTTGGAAACTGACTTCCTCCTCCTCTCCGCCCGCACCCTAGATATTGCTCTTACCATGTGAGCGTTTGTGTTGTTTGTTCTTGTTCTCATCAAAATTATAAAAACGAAACCCGGTTGATCCTTTCTTTATGGTGTTTTGATGCCAGTGCACCGATATGTTGCGATTTATGGCCTCGATGATATAATGTGTTGTCTGGTATCCAGACTTTTTGTCATAGCGGCCGGCCTGATTGGGTTGTAGGCAGACGCTGTGTACTGTGCAATCTGAAAATAAAGGTTTAAAAAAAAAAAAGAATAATAAACGGCGGGGGTGGGGGGGTGGAAAGATACCGAAACAGGGGTCTAGTCCTTCACCAATACCTGTGTCTACTGAGCGCACTTAATAGTAGAGCGGCCGCGCAAATCATAAGTCACCTGATCGTTTTCAGGTTCCCGATCAACGTTCTCCTCGCTCTTTGCAGTGAACATCGGTCTCACCAACCGGTGGAGGAGACAGTGGCGAAGGTTGGGGTGCCCAACAAGGCCATGAGCAGCCCCCCAAGACTGAAGGTAAAGGCAAGAAAGACGACTTTCAACGTCCTCGACCCCAGTTTCAGAAGAAGAAAGTTGCTGCTTTAACAGCTAGATATGCCAGGGATAGTGAGAACACAGCTTCGGAACCAGACGTGGGCGCTGACGCTGTTAGGCAGTGCGGCGGACATTACAGTAGTGCGGGAAGCATTGCGTCCATTTCTGAAGGTGGCGCCAACTGTCACGTTCGTTGCTGTTGAGACAGCTGACACTAGAGTGGCTCCCCCTGAAAGACTTTGAGCTAGTCCTTTTAATTGAAGGTGATGTACAACGTACTATTTAATAGGGTATTTTGGGAAAATCTTTGACATTTTGTCAGCGGAAGTAGATTGGCCCCCGCCTTTTGTTCTGGCCACTCCGCAAGGGGTGGAGGTAATCCTCCCTGCTTTTGCACATACAGTGCCTAAGGAGCAGGCCCTGCATTTTGCAGAAGAGTTGGCTAAGGTGCTTGCACCAGCAGTGTACCGTACTCCATGTGGATGGGACAAATTTTCTCCCAGTCATGAGATTCCATTGCGGTCTATGACACAGCCTCAACCCAGTACCCAATGCAGCGTGAAGCGAAAGCTCCTGTGGCAGAAATCCTTGACCAATTGGAATATCAAGGTGTCATTGAAACGTGTGTCTCTCCAATGAATAACCCTCTTTTTACTGCGAACAAGCCTGATGGCTCGTGCCCTTTGGTATTGGATTATCGGCACTTAAAGTCTCATTGTCGGACCTGCGCGGTACAGAATACTCACTATTCAGCCCTTGTGGATAGTCTCTGCGTAAAAGGTTTAAGACCACATTTGACATATCCAATGGCTTTTTTAGCCTGTCCTCTATTAGTAGTCAATGAACAGCATTTACCTGTGGCAGTAAACAAAAACAGTTCCGAAGATTAGCTATGGGCTACAAGAACAGTCCTGGCGCCTTTGCCGCCCGCATAGTCTCTCTTTTGGAGAGGCTCAACCCTGATGCTTGCTCGTATGTGGATGACATTTATCTCAGACGACGAATTGTGGGTTGACCACGTTATTTGTATGTTTGCGGACTTCGGGTTAAAATTTCAACTTTGCAAAGTCACACATTGCAGAGTACACAGTGTTGTTCTTGGGCTATGAGCTCAACAATGATGGTCGAGGTTTAGCACCTCTCTTCCTGGAGAAATGCGCACAATTGCGCACTCCTATAACTCTGAAAAAACGACAGTCCTTGCTGGGTTTTTTGAATTTCGGGTGAACTTACATTCTCGATTGTGCCCAGTGTATTAAGCCGTTTCATGCCTTGGTATAACCTACTTTCTCCAAATCTTTCTGGCTGCCTGAACATTCTTCAATTTTGCAATCTGATCTTCTTGAATCTAGATTCTTACTGACTCGTGACAACCACACCAACCTGGTAATAAGAATTGTGCCTGGGGCGGTGGGTTTCACGTGCCTGACTTTTAATGAGGGTGACACAATCCCTATCGCTTACAAGTCGCACTTGTACACTTCGGCTGAAATGTGGTTTTCCTCTGTGGAAAAAGTCTGGACTGCTGTGCAGAGGCGATTCTGAAAGAACGTGCACTGTTGCAGGGGAAACGCCTGTTGGTTGTTACACCTTATCCAAATCTGTGCAATAAATCTTTATATCTTATCCTGCATTGGAGGCAGTGACGAAGGCCAGTGTACCAAATTCGAAAGCTTTACATCCCCAGTGGATAAAATGGGCCACATCTTAGACGTATCCTGATGTCCCCTTCATTTTTGATTCCTCTTTGCAGACTCCAGAGTACTTGCAATATGAATTTGTTCATCCAGCTCTTCTGATCATGTGCCTGCTGGAGGATTTCCATTGTATCATTTACACAGACTGTTCGGCGCAACCGGGGACTCGGTCTAAACATGCTTATTTTGCGGCCTGCACGATAGTGGTTGGTACAATGGTGAATGGAGAGTTCAAGTCCGATGTTGTGCATACACCGACATTAGGGGACTGTACCACCCAATTGGCAGAGCTCCGTGCTCTGGTGCTTTTACTTGAGTACGCCGATCCTAGTGTGACTACTCTTATTGTGAGTGACTCTTATTACTGTGTACAGTCTTACAACAACGTATTCTTTTGGACTCAAAATGACTATCGTGATTACAAAGGTAGCCCGATTAAACACAAAATGTTATGGGTCCGAGTGGCTGAGCTTGAAGAACGGCTGCTACTCATGTTTGTGATTCATACTCTTGGTCATCAACGTGTAGGGGTATACGCTGTTGGTAACTATCTTTCTGATGTAGCAGCGAAGACAGCAGTTGCAACATACTTGGTAGCAGCAGTTACACGTTCCAAAAGTAAGATTGATGATGACATCTTGGCAGCTATTTCCACAACAGAGAAAGGAGGTAATTACCCTAAAGGTTTATTTAAATCCTGATAAAGTTCCCTATGTGAGAATTAACGACGTTGGTGACAGGGTGATTCCCAACGCGGACCGCAGACAGTCTTTGATAACAGCGACCCACGAGGGTATGGCCTCTGCTCATGCCGGCGTGTCAGCTACTGTGTCACTCCTACAACAGCTTTACTAGTGGCGTGGATTGTACAAACAAACGTGTGATTATGTCCTTCATTGCGACATTGACCAGCAGATTAAGCCTTCTAGTGCTGTGCGCCCGCCCCAGACACACTTGTATGTGTCTAATAAACCACTTGGGTGTGTTTATTTAGATCTCTGCTGTACTTTCTCCTCAGATACTGCGTATAAGAACACCTTAGTTGCAGTAGACTCGTGCACACGCCCTGTTGGGGTGTGGCCACAAAGGAGTGCTGTTGCTCGCACTGTGATCAGGGATTTGCGTGTCTTTGTGGGAATTTTTGCATGTGGTACCTTTCATTCGGACCAGGGTCCAGCGTTCGCCTCTAAGGCGTACATGGATGACATGGCTTCATTGGGGGCCCAAGTCCAATTTTTGTCTCCATAGGCCTGAGGGCAATATTGTTGTGGAGCGAATGAACCGTGACTTAAAGCAATCCTTGACAGGTAAGGTTTTAGGTACAGGCTGGAACTGGCTAGCCCACCTCTATAGCGTGCAACGTGCACTTCATAATCTCCCTAGAAGTTCTCTGGGTGGGCGGACCACATACGAAATGCTCTTTGGCATCAAAATGTTTGTACCAGACCTTGAGGGTCTAGACATGGCGGCGTCTGCCACTTCCTATGACGTAGATGAACATTCTGATGTTTTGCAGAATCTACAAAAGACCAGAGACCGTATTGTGAAGGAACATTTGCCCTCTAAATCTGATGCTGCTCTTCAAATTCCGGTAGTTGGCTGGCTACCCCGAGTTGGTGATCTGGTCCGTGAGAAGGTGGAGAACAAGGAGTTCGGCCCCTTATATTGAGCACCAGTTCCTGTACTTGGCGTGCAGGGCACACAAACAGTTGTTTTAGCTCCTCTACCTTTTCTCAAGAAAACAGGTACATCTCCAATGACTATGTCAAATTACAGCGAGTGGCCGATTCTTCTTAGTAGGACACCTGCGGGCTCTTGTCCAGCGATGCTGAGAAATTCTGTTTTGGCTCCCGCAAGTAACACGGGTCCTGACGTTGCCATCAAGATGCCTACAGTCTCAAATCCTTTGAGTTCACCGGCTGGTGACCCCCTTGATGTTGCTGAGTGTACTTATCCCACAGATTTGTCGATGCCTGATTTGCAAACAAGTGCAGTTAACCAGTCACGCTTTTCATTTGACACTGACTCTACCACATCAAAATCTCCCTCAAAGATTTCTATTTTTGCTGTTTGTTTTAAAAAACGTTTTTTGATACCACATTGGACTTACATTTGGTCGGTGCTTTTCACAATTGCTTTTCTCAATTTTTTTGTTCATGTCCATTGGGTTTGCGGTGTATTTTTGTCCGCCTTGTGAACAGTCATTATGTTAAAGAAGGATCTGTAATTGGAATTATTGATGGAACTTTGGCACCCCACTCCTCATCGCACAGAATGAAAAGGGACCAGACTCTCGTAAACATCACTGCCTGGCCTGTCTTGGATGGGATTGTATGGGATGCTGTGAAATTTCAAATCCACGGCCCCATAGAGGTTATAAATGTTCCCAATGTACTACTTGTTTCAATGGGGGAATGTGGTGAAGCAGAGCATGCGCTCTGATGATTGGGATGTCCAAGTCGTGGAGGCTCTGTTTTCTGATTTGAAATGTTATGATGCTTTTGATGCTGAAGATTTGTATTTAGACTCAGCAAATTATGCAGACTTATTTTGCTACCAACACTATGGCAATCACTTTCTGCATAAAGCGAACACATTTAGGAATGTGGTTAATTACACGCAATGGGAACATTGCCCTGCTCCCGTAGAAGGCAGCTCGAAAACTCTGTTGCAGAAGTTGACTTATTTTACTGATTTTAATCTGTCCAATCCTGAGGCATTTTATTTTAGGATGGCTGCTGAGTCCTCTTCCAAGGTTAGACTTACTCACACTGAATTATTATATTCTAAGTCCTTTATTGACCAATTGGCTATTGGGGTCTATGAGCTGTGGAGGGAATCTATTGATCTTGAATCTGTTTGGGGTTCTAAAAGTTGGCAAGTGCAAGGCTTTGCATCGTGCATGTCTCATCCCGAACCTTATGTTGTTTCTGATTTAGACTATTTCACAAACCACCTGGTTTGGATTGGTTAAGTCTAAAACATTAAATGCTCTTTCTCTTCCTGATATAGGAGAATACCCCACTTGGTACAGTCATACCAGTAAGTCCCTTGGTGATTTACAGTCTCTGTTATTAAATTCATCCTTTAGTGTTTCCAGTTTGGATCCCCGCGGTTGATTATTATGACGAAGGGGTTTGGATTCATGCCGGCATAGTTTTCTGGGTTTGGCCTGAGGTACACACAGGTTGGGGTGGATCCATGTTTTGAAAGTGGCCATTCGGATGCTGACTGTTCAGTAGGCGAGCTGGGCATTCCACTGTAGCGTCGGTTAGGCTTTGTTTGTCTAAATTGACTGACTATGTTGATTTGGGTGACTTTGTGGAAGGTTCTGCCACAGGCAGATCCAGAAGATGGATTTACGCTGTTTGCAGCGAGGTTTGGAAATTGTTCCAGGTTGAGGGCTGCTTCTGGGTTGAGGGCTGTTGATCAGGCTGATTTCGAGATCGTGCTTGCAGTTGTGGATAGTAGCATTAACACACTTTCTTCCCGAGTTTGCACTTTAGATGGTATTGTTTCATCTGTTGATGTCGTGCAGGGCGATGTGTTTGTTTTGTACCATTGTCAAAATCAATTGCGTTCAATCATGCAATTTGCTGGGACATTACAAACGTTAAAGGCTGGTAAGGTACCTTGGGACTACATGAGCACTTCTCTAATTTTACCCTTTAATCTGACTGCAAGGCAACAGTTTATGTCCATGAGAGATGCTACATGTTAGCTTTTGCATATTGAGGAGTTGGGGCCGATGCGATTTTCTGTGGCCGAAACTGATTTGGCTGTTTGGCTTATTCATGGGTTGATAACATTACCCTTTCCATTGTTTAAATTCGAAGCATGTGTGAAACACTATGCCAAAGGCAGATGTGAACCTTTGGGTGGCGCTTGTCTCCATGAAGTTTGGTCCCTACCATTTATCTATAGGTGCCTGAGGGAAGGTAGAGAAGTTTGTTTGAAAGGTGATGATTGCGCCTTGACACCTGATCACTCATTGGTTTGCTGGAATATCCAATTACACGTCTCTTGTAATGGAAACGCACTGAATTTAGCGTGCATTTAGAAAGGTACACCAGCCCTGGCTATAACACAGTCTTTCACGTTGTTAGCAAACTGTAGTTATTTACTCTTAAATAATGAAGATTGCTGTGGTGTGCTGGCAGGGATTCCGTACATCGTGACTGTCTCCCAACATGTTGTCTGTTGTAGAAATGTGCTGTTCCCTCCTCCGCATTGGAAGCTCGATGTACCCATCTGGCCTTCCATTCCGGCCTTCAGGGCAGGGTTCGGCAAGATGAGTCGGATGGGGGCTCTTTTGTCTCAAATAGAAGTCGCCCTTACATCCTCGCGTGAAACATTTGTCCTTCGCGTGGCAAACACTCGCACCAAGGTGCATGCCCTTTTGAATACTGATCTCCCCCTGCATTTTGGTACTTTGATTCGCACTATATTCTGTGCCTCGTCGACCAAGGACCTGGCGCAATTTTTTAAATTAGTAAGTTCTGGCCTTGTGGCCCCCTTCCAAACTATATTTGGTGTGATACCGGCTTTTTTTCATTTTGTTTTTTTCCAGCCTCTTCGGCGGTTTACCATTAATTCTCGCCTTGGCTGCTGGTGTACTGCTGTTAATTTGCTTGCTCAAAAAGGGTTGCACATTCTGTGCCACACGACAACCTGCCCCGGCTGGTCCAACTTCGTGACCCGTTTGCTTGAGTGCTATGGATCGCTGCCTCTGGCTACGTTTGGTGTGACGTATGGATTGTCTTTCCGGTTGCGTACTTTACGTGCGTGCAGCCTGTCTTCCATTGCCTGAACTGCAGTTTTGAATGGGCTCTGGATTTGTGTCTCTGCAATACGGTGTCTCCTAACCCGGATTATGATCTACTAATGAGTCCTTTAGTTGCTCATGAACTAGACTGTTCTGGTGTCTGCATTATGTCTTGCGCATGGAGTCCTAGGTAAGTGGAATATATGGACTGCAGCCCATGACTTTCTGGCACGCAGTTATCCCGCAGAACACCTAAATTGTCCTCTGATGGTGCTAGAGGCTCCAGCTGTTGAAGAACATGTGTGCTTTTCCATTAATGAATTGGATGTCTGAAATGTTCACTAACGATAACGAGGCGGTTGCAACGTACTCTGCCTATACGCTGTTGGATTGATGGGACAATTTTTTTCTACTTCATAGACATGTACTGGACTCATGATTATTTTTCTCTTTGTTTTTTCTTTCTACGGATTACATGGGTTGGACACTATATACCCCTGTTGGGTTTTGAATTTTTTTTTGTGGTTACTAATTCGGAATTTTACTCCCAATTATCCAGTTTGGCAACATTTTGAACTTGGTTCTGTCTCATTCGAACTTAAACTCTGCATTCTAAAATTGCCCCCCTTCTTGTGCGTTCTCCGATCAAGGGAGGGTGTAGTGAAGGCAGACCTCAGCTTGCGCACATTGCTTTGTTAGCATAAGCTTATTAGAAGTTTAAACGCCATTTTGCCGCTTTTGCACACGACACTGCAGGTAGCTGTTGTTGTAAGTTTGACTTTGTGAATATATTCACATGAGAAGTACTTGTTTTCGACATCTCTTAACTTGCACTGCGACCTTAGTCTGCACAGTGAGTGCTAAAGCCTCCAAGGTTATCATAACAAATGTTAGCTGTTATTCTGGCTGATCGACTAACGCTTAGACACAACATACATGCAGCTGCAGTTAACTGAAATTCTGGCGCTTTTAATATGGCACTGCATATGTGATTTTGAACACTTGGAAGAACTCCGTTTCCAGAGAGACAGAGAGCTTTTGCAGATCCTGATGTGATTCACTCCTGCTGATCTTAGAGGTATGGGGTCCCCCACACAAGCCTAAGAGACCTTCTATATTTTATAAAACATAGTTCCTAGCTAGGAAGGGTGGCATACAAGGAACTATAGGACCTGTTTCCACCATCATTCTAAATGATTTCGCCTTTTGTGTTTTATGGAATTGTAACAATGCTGCTTGTATTATTTTTAATCATATCCTGCTTATGCTTTCAAAAATACTGCATCTTCGAGCACGTCATTAAAATAAACATTTTAAACTTTACTGTGTCTCTTTCTTACCCATGTTGTGGACTGGTATGAGAATAACAAACAAAAGAGTGTTCTTGATTCCCACCATTCCTGAGAGTAACCCAAGTCGCATGTTCTGGGTTGTCTAAACATTGTTTACTTTGCTATAGGACGAAGAGCTAATGTGACACTGTTGCTAGTCGGTTAGGGGGTTCTAGGTACTGGGGTTGAGTTTTTTTGTCCACCACCATTCACTGAGGTCCTGGGTCTCTGTGCACAGTTCTGTCTATAAGCAGAATCCCTGCAACAGTATCATGTACAAAAACGCAACTAAACAAAAATGTGTTGACTTGCATTAGTTATATGAATGCCCAGATGTCTGTAGATGCAGGCAAAAAAGGAGGAGAGTAAGGGAAAGGCAGTGGAGAGCGGAAAAACACTTTCTGAATACCCAGCTAATATACTGATCAACCAACATGCTTCCAACAGTGATTCTGTGTTTCAGAATATTGTAGTAACCTGTCAACTTGAATCAGAAAATGTTGAGTGCGATCTGTTTTGAGTGAGACTTCTTGACCAGTTGATCAGATAGCCAGACACCATGTATTCTGTAGGTAATGATTTTAGGTTGAAGCTATTTCAGTCCAATTAGATAAGCGCCTAATCAGAAACCATGTAAATGATGTAGTTCCTGATTTCAATGCACAACAATTCATACTGTTTTTTGATTAAAGGAAATACCTTGCAATATGCACATTATATGCCAGCAGGTGAGGGAGTGGCATAGAGCACCCATCTGGTTGCCAAGATTTGAAACCGTTAAACTTCATTTACCTGTAAAGGTTTTAACTATAATATTTACTGACTTTTCTTTGTCTGGCTTCAGCCTATGCAAATTGCGTATTGAGTAAACTAATCAATTTGCTATATATATTTAAAATACACCTAGTCAGCATATCTATCTATCTATCTATCTCACACTGTGCACTACTACTAAGGTCTGTGATTTCAACATCTCATAGAATGCACAGTTTAGTACGCATTTCTATATTGTCAAGGAAGGTTCATAGCAGCAAACTCCATTTTATATGTTCTTTTGTCAGCGCAGCCCACGTTAATGAATATGTTGACACAGTGTGGGAGCTGAAAATAATTCAAAGTAAAATGGATGATAGAAAATCTAGAACAGATAGTTGCTCCTCTAGAACCACAACCATTTCACTCCGTTTATTTGAGTCTGTCAGAACCTGGCTACGCTTCAACCATAATTTTATATTTTCAAAGGGAGATTCTGACTATTAGCAGAACATTAACTCTACTTTTAACTGTGTTCCATCTAAAATAACTTTAGGGTGCAAATGATTTTAAAACCATTCATTGTAGTCAGCAGTTGTAAATATAGGGGGTCGTAGTACAAATTAAAAATGGATATCTCGCTAATGTAATGTTTCACAGGTTTAAGATCCCAAATGACACTTTCTTTATAAGACCCATGTCATAGGATCTTCTTATGGGTATCAAAATGGCAAACCTTAATGAACTGCAGCACTAAACTTAGATTCACTCTGCCTACTGTCAGCAATTTCACAATGGTTTACTGTATTGAGATGTCATTTGTTCGATGTCTGTTTTGTTTTATTGGTCATTGTTAACGCTTCAACAAACATCCGTTTTTGAAATGGCAGTTTTGTTTTTAACCTCTTTTATTTATGCCATGTAATTTAGTGGCAGAATGGTTCACTTCTGTTTTTTTCTTCTAAAGAATGCAGATATAATTAGGAACCGTCCACATCCATGTAAAAATGTCCATATGAGGGTCATGGGAGTTAAACATTAGAGGACATTTGGGGGTGCTGAGGAAAGAGTTCAGTCTGACCACCAGTGTTGGAAACAAACCAGTATAGTAACTTAGTGATGTGACCACTGTTTAAAGCTCTACACTGCGCTGGCTTGTGTGCTGGTGGCGCCTGGTGCGACAATCTTTTTTTGGTGCCTCACCCCCCATCCCCATGACTACCTCCAAGGATTAATTCACTAACACCAAGCAAAAGTGCGCCTCCTCTCCGCATAGCCCCTCGCTGGTAAAGGCTGGCTTTACTAATTCATTCGGCTATCAACATAAAATACAGATCTGTTCTGCCCGAAAGCGGGATTCACAAGGAACTCTCAAGGAGGTGCTTTTAAAGTGAAGTTATTGCGAAACCCAGATCTCCACCGCCCTTCAGGTCCGTGCCTAGTGCGGTCGCACCACCCTAAAGCCAGCCCTACACTTTTGTTTAGTAGCAGGGGGTCCAGATTGATATACAAGACTTCAAAATGGTAATCTAGTGAACCATCTATATGTTGTACGTATATGACTGAATTCTGAAATGTTGTATTGTTAATCAGTTTGTTTGCAGTTTATCAAAAACCTAATTAATCTTTACAACAATCCAGATGACTGCATTAAAAGAATACCTTCACTGTGTCAAGTACTTCAAGGAGTCAAAGTTAATCACCACTCCACAGAAATGGAAATTCTTTATTCTACACTTCATAAATATGTCCTAAATCGGCACATAATCATCGACCTATTAATGTGGACTGAAGGCAACATTGTTAATTACCAATGCCAAACAACAATGTTTCCACTTCGATACTTCTCTCCACTGACCACATAAGTCAAGGATAGGCAAATGGCCAAATTGCATATAAAACGCCCTGTCTCTCTCATTTATTTTATAGTACATTTCTTCTCCCTGTCTTTCTACATTATGACATGGTTAAACAGCCAGGTCTTGAGTTCCTTCCTGAAATACTGAAGAGAGGTTGAGGTGCAGGTGGAGGTTGTTCTAGGACTTTGTGAGGTTGGAGAAGGAGCATCCTCCACTGTTGCTTCGATGGATAGCGGTGGGATGGATGGATGGATGGATAAAGGGAGGGAAGGAGGGAGGGAGGGAGAGAGGGAGAGACGCGGAGGCAGAGTGCGATGCTTGACGTACGCTTGTCCCTGCTTGTGGATGGCTTTGTAGGTGTGGATCAGCATCTTGAATTTCCCTATTCTGAATGGGGACCTGTTGGAGCTTCTTGAGTTTGGGAAGATGATGTGGGTCTGTCTGGGGAGTTTGAGGGTGTCTGGCCACTGAGTTCTGTATGGTCTCCAGTTTTTTCAGGAGTGCATGGTGATCCCTACATATAGTGTTTCCTTAGTCCAGACGGCTTGTGATTAGGGCTTAAGTGACCGTTTGTCTGGTGTTGATGAGGAACCATTTGAAGAACTTACGGCGCATGCAAGAGCGAGTAAACGGGCGAAAGAGACTGCGTTGAACTGGTTCTTCATAGTGAGCTGGTAGGTGGGTGAGTTTGTAGGCAGTCATAAACCTCTGGAAGTTGGCCCTTGAGTTGTAGGGGTCTTCTGATTGTGAGCGGTGAGCTGGGTGTCGTCTGAGATGTTTAATTCATGGGTTTTGACGATGTTGGTCAATAGGGTTATGTAGGTGTTGAACAGCTGCAATACCTCTCCAGTTGATTGTCCAATTTAGAGCAAAGAGATCGATCCAGAATGGACCCCAAAGGTTATGTAGTTCCTGAAATATTGTTGGCTGGAGCTTAGATGCTGGTGTCTTGCCGATAGTGGGAATGTAAACCTGTCACCTCGGGGACTTCCGAAAGATGTTCTGCTGCCAAAGAAATCCGGTTAGTCGTGCAATACTTACTGAGGTCACTGTAAATGACCATGTCCTCAATACTAAGCAGTTTATATGCAGAACCTGTTCTAAGGAGGACCATTTTCTTCCTGTGGAAAATTACCAGCAGCACACACCACCCGAACTGCTGTGGCCTGATTATGTGATCATATCTGGTTGGGAGATGAAAATGGCACGGCCATTCCACGCGTCCATATTGGAAATCCACCACTCGATCTCTAGTTTTTCCTCCTCTGAGAGAGTTACAAACTGAGAGTACTTGAGACCCTTGCACAGATGAGAGATCTTGAGGCATTGTAAAGTGCGATAATGCAATGGGTACAGAAAATGGCTTGTATTGATGATGAGAGAAGGTCTTCTATCCTGTCTAGATGTTGTAAGACAATTGTGGGTTTGGCTAAAGTGCATTTGAGCTCCTGTTTGATCATGGAAAGTTTGTGAGAGGGAAGACTCAGCTTGCCCCCAATTCTGATCCCCTCAGAGTTCTGAACACTTACCTTGTGGAGCGTTATAAGAACCATTGCCTCTTCCTCTGGTGCCTCTCCGATGTGGATACGTTATTGTTGGATAGAAGGTCTTGCCAATTGTCTGCAGGAATCCGCCCCTTTGTAGCAGGCTTGGTGGTATGTAAAGCTGGTCAAGCACCCCCTGCCATGACTGGCTCTGGCAAAAACAAGGGCCATAAAAATGCCTTTAATCAGGGATTGGGTCCTCTCGAGGTAAGTGAATATGTTAACAAATTTTCCTAACTCCTTCACAAAGGGGTCTACAAAAAGATTGCCCTCTGCAATAGGCCCTGCCTCTAAAGTGGAGAGTTCTCCTAATTTTGGGTCTATCTTTTTTAGGAAGTGACCTATTCCGTTCCGTGAAAATTGCACAGTTCGCGTTTCCTAAGAAAATAGGTCCTTGGCGGTAGGGGAGGAGGAAGATTGGAGTTAATAAAAGCTTTCTTTGGGCATGCAATAGCATCTACATCCAGTCCCTTTTCCTCTGCGCATTTGTGTGTGGACTCTGGGGCTGCTGTGATAGGCTTCCATGGACATTAAGGAGCCTGGGGCCCTGTAAGTTTTCCTCTCTGTTCAATGGGTCTTTGGCGCTGGGCTTGGAGCTGTTCTGTTTTCCTCCTCAAGGGCACAACCACAAATATTGAAACCTCCGTTACCTGGCAAGAGTGGTCATCACTAGAGCGATAAGTAATCTCCTCCAATTCCAAATAATCTTCAGATTCCTCCATTGGTGAGGTATGTGCACAATAAGGAGGATTGGGAATAGCAAAATAGGTGAGTCCCCTGTCTACTATACATCCCAGTAAGGGTTAAGCTGAAAAGACCCCACAGGGCCCAGAACTAGTCCTACCTCAATAATACTGAAGGTAGTGACTTAATGCCTGGGTAAGTCCTTTTTAAATTGTGAAAACGGGTGCCCGGCTCCAAGCAGTGGCTCTGTAACCGGGAGGGGTGGCCCCCGCCCCCTGTAACCCGGAGTGAGCCCGTAAAATGTGACCCCCCCTCTTGTTTCCGCAGGTATCCGAGACCCCGAGCTGGAACCGAGTGGAAGAGAAGTACAGCTGTGACGAGGAAGACATGGAACACGGTCCCTTTAACTGGCCCGAGCAGGTAACAAGGAGGAGGAGGAGACCGCCATCGCCTTAAGACGCCCAGCTGCAGGACCAGGTGTGTCTATACACCGGAGGAGTGGTCAGAGCGGATTGGAGTGGAGTGGAGGTGAGGCGTGGAGCAGAGGAGTATCGTGGAGCGGAGGAGAGGCATGGAGGAGAGGAGCATCGTGGAGCAGAGGAGAGGCGTGGAGTGGAGGCGTGGAGCAGGGTAGCAGACGGCGGCGTGTCCTGGGACGAGAGCGCGGTAGCCGAGGAGAAGAGGAAGGAGCGAATCGAGGAGTCCACAGCATCGGAGGCGAGAGCAGGAACAGAGGTTGGCGTTGCTTCGGGAGCGGCTGCGGATTCGGGAGCCTCACCTGCTGAGAAGGAGAAGCCGGGAAGCCGACGCCTCGGGTTCCTACGGAGATCAGCGGGAGTTACAGATCCAGTTGGACAACGGACACACGCGTCGCCCAGCCACTCCCCTGGAGGGGCGTGGCTAACAGAGGTGCGTGAAAGGGTTGCGGGGTGGATGCGGCACCAGAGCCGGGGAGTACCCTAAACCCTAAAAAATAAAATCCCTGTGCACTTCCCTCACTTTCCCGATGAAGACTTGAGCACTGAATGAACCCTCACCCCCCTTTCCTAACACTGAAAGTCGTGCCGTACAGTATACTTATACCTCCTCTGTTTCTGTCATCCCCTTCGGTGGAGCCTGGGCCAAGACGGATCCCGAAGAGAAAGGAAGGCGGAGCCCGACCCGTCGTAGAGAGGAGGGAGTAATCAGCAAGAGTTGGAGGGAAAGAAGCCGTTCTCCTCGACGACTTCACATCAGGAAGACCTGTACAGACAGACTGTTTAGCTCAATAAAGCAGAGTTTGAACCCTACTAAGACTCGTCTATTGCCTATCCCCGTACAGCCCGTCACAGGCTCTCAATACATTTTGGGGTAAAACGCACAATATTACTGCCCACGATAGTGCTCCTGGCCGGACACGCTTCACCAAGCCTCAGAACTGTCTGAATGACTCATCGGCAGAGCACAGGGGGTGGGGATGTAGGGTAGCGGGGGGTGGGGTAGAGACATGCTGATTGTGTAATTTCAAAAGCGCAGTTTCCCTGGCAGTTGGAAGACCATGCCAAGAGGCTGTCGATTACACAAGCTGCTGCAAATTAAGCACACAACAGTTGCTCAAGTCTGCTGCACAATAAAAGCACACAAGTAACTTGTATAGCCGTAATTATAGTATAGCAACCATATCAACACATGAGGAAAAAAACACTTATCTCAAGCTTCTGGACCAGCGAACAAAGAGGAAGCTAGAGAGTCCTCGGGGAAGTTGAAAGGAAGGACTTAGCGTGATTGGTGGATATGTTGATTTTTCAATTTCTCTAGGACTCATGGGAAATGTAGTTTAGTTTTGTTGACAAGCTTCTAATGCAGTGGTCTACAACCAGTAGCTTTTAAGCTCCTGCAGCTCTCCAGCTACCTCTGAGTAGCTCACCTGTAAGCAGCCCAGCTTATCAAATTAGAAAGCATTTGATTAGTTGAATTATTGCACATAAACAAAACCTGAAATTATGAAACACTAATAATATTAGTTGTTCTCAATGCATTTCGTTGAACAGAAGTAGCTCTCATTACAGAAAAGGTTGGAGACCCCTGTTCTAATGCCTGCTGGATGTAATAAAGTGAAGAAAGCTGAAGCCTGATCCTTACCTCTGGTCCTGACATAGAATCTGGTTACATAGTGGTACTAATTCTCACTCCTTTTTAACTTCGCTGTTTATCTATTTTATAATAGTCCATATCACTTGTCCATTTATGAGCCTCAATTACCCACTTGTGTTTTGCACAATGTTTTGGAGCCACTGTGAGTGTGTTCTTCCACTACAATGCGTGGCAGAAGTATTGAACGATTTGGATGCCCATTGACACACAGCTTCACCACCCTAACTTTAGTGCCCATCTTTGGTCATTGTTGTCCCTGTGGTGTGCATCCCAGGTAGCCCTTTTCATCTGAATGTGAGGAATAATTCTTGTCATACCTCTTGTCTCAATAGCATCTTCATAAACCTATTTGTTGAGCATGTAAGCATTTCCAGTAGTTATTTATTTAAGCTGCTTTTAAGCACCGGAATTAAAATGGCTACCTTTATAGGCTTCTGGGTCTCTGCAAAGATTGGTGATTGCAATTAATGTTTGATCCATTACTGACGCTGGTCATCTGGGACATACATTTAGGTCAGTACTATATGAGCTGCTTCCTTCTATTGGACAATCGCCTTATTAGACTAGTGCTTTCTGCTCTGTTTATACCAGCTTGCCCTGCTGTGTATAATGTCTTACAAGACTTTTGAATAAGTATTTGAGGGCATTGAATTTCAAATTCAACCCATGCAGTATTTCTAACCTATGTGTCATTGTGTTTTTTACAGAGGTTCTATTCACTTTGATTTAAGTATTTCTAACGTAGACCTAGCGTTATTACCCACTTTAAGAAAGATTAACTTCCTATAATACCGATTTAAAGCTGAACATTTCTCCCACTAGTATAATGATTTATTAAGCAATAGATTTTGGAATAGACTACCACTAAATCTGGGTAGTGCTCATTTACAAAATGCAGACCATTTTTAGGTCGAGGACCTAAAGGCTGCGCTTGCGCAGTCTCCGGTCGGAGATTTAATGATTTGGAGTATGGGGGCTTAAACCCCCCCCTCTCTCCTCCTCTCTCCTCCATTGGCTGGCTTCCTAAACGGAGGCCAGCCATTGGAGGAGACAGGCGTCACTCCAAACAAACCCAGTCTCTTTTGGATTCGGGGGCGTGTTTTTGGTGTTCTTTCCACCTGTGACGTCATCCGTCACTCAGAATGCCAAAACACGCCCCAATCCGAAAATGTTAGGAGCTTTGCGGCCGCCATTTTGTTTTTGTGAGCGCAAGCTTGGGCGTCTGTTGTTCCCACTGCTTGTCTTGTTTTTCTTCTTCCGTTCCCTCATTCAGGTTCTTCAAGCCCCTTTCCCTCGCCCTCTTCTAGTTTGCATTTCCCCTCATCCCTCGGTTCCTTCTCTCATCTCTCCGCCCCTCCTCAGTCTCCTCTCTCTTTCCTTCTCTTCTACTCTCTCTTTCCTTCTCTTCTCCTCTCCCTCTCTCCGCCGTCCTCTCCCCCTCCCGTCATCTTGGCTGACCCCCCTCCCTCGCCACAGTGATTATGAGCCGGAGGCTTCGGCTGTTCGCTCTGAGCCCAGCAGCCCCTGCTCCTCTGCCTGCACGGGAGAGAGGGGCTGAGGGAAGCGGCTGAGGACAGGCGGACGCGTCTGCAGATGAGCCAAGGAAGCAACAGGTACAGCCCCTCACAGGGACGGGAACTAGCCCCCGCACTTCCCCCGCCAGCACTGGGGAACCCGTCTATACCCGCAGAGGTGCCCGCGACCCTACCCAAGCAGGAGACCCCGCCAGGAGTCACGAGACTCCCCCACCCTTGACCCTCTAAGTCTCCTTCCCACCGAACCCCCAACAGGTAGCAGGGAAATCCCTCGGCGGAGCCGGGCCCGCTCTCTTACGGGAGACACCACTGGAATCCATCAGCAGCACAGCGGGAGACCCGGCACCTTCTCTCAACTCTCCGCCCTTCCTCCGTCTCCTCTCTCTTTCCTTCTCTTCTCCTCTCCCTGCCGTCCTCTCCCCTCTCCCCCTCCCGTCTTCTCGCCTGCCCTCCCTCCCTCGCCACAGTGATTATGAGCCGGAGGCTTCGACTGTTCGCTCTGAGCCCAGCAGCCCCTGCTCCTCTGCCTGCACGGGAGAGAGGGGCTGAGGGAAACGGCTGAGGACAGGCGGACGCGTCTGCAGATGAGCCAAGGAAGCAACAGGTACAGCCCTTCCCAGGGACGGCAACTAGCCCCCCGCACTGCCCCTGCCAGCATTGGGGAACCCGTCTATCCCCGCAGAGGTGCCCGCGACCCTACCCAAGCAGGAGACCCCGCCAGGAGTCAGGAGACCCCCCACCCTTAACCCTCTAAGTCGCCTTCCCACCGAACCCCCAACAGGTAGCAGGGAAATCACTCGGCGGAGCCGGGCCCGCTCTCCTACGGGAGACACCACTGGAATCCATCAACAGCATAGCGGGAGACCCGGCACCCATCCCGCCCCCGACAGCCCCCACCCCAGAGTCTGCCATGGCTCACTTTCCCTGCCAGGCTCCCCTCATCCCTGCTCCGTCAATCCTCACAGACCCCCCCCCCCCCCCCCTCCCCACACCCCCGCGCATCCGCGTCACCACCTCTCCCCCCTCCTTATGCCCCCTCTCTCCCTCGGTACTGTGGCCGGCGGGTGTTAGCCAATGTACTCTTAGTGTCTTTCCCTCTCCGGTGCTGCCTGTGGGTGAGCGGTTGTGTGGCTCTGTGTGTGTGTGTGTGTGTGTGTGTGTGTGTGTGTGTGTGTGGCTCTGGGTGTGTGTGTGTGTGTGTGTGTGTGTGTGTGGCTCTGGGTGTGTGTGTGTGTGTGTGTGTGTGTGTGTGGCTCTGGGTGTGTGTGTGTGTGTGTGTGGCTCTGTGTGTGTGTGTGTGTGTGGCTCTGGGTGTGTGTGTGTGTGTGGCTCTGGGTGTGTGTGTGTGTGGCTCTGGGGGTGTGTGTGTGTGTGTGTGTGGCTCTGGGTGTGTGTGTGTGTGGCTCTGGGTGTGTGTGTGTGGCTCTGGGTGTGTGTGTGTGGCTCTGGGTGTGTGTGTGTGTGTGTGTGGCTCTGGGTGTGTGTATGCAAAAACGGATGGAAGTGTGTTTGTGTGTAAGTGCGTGCCTGCGTGCCGCTGTATGTGTGCGCGCATGGGTGCATGTGTGAATGCATGCTTTCTTACCATGACGCAAGTCTGCATAAACGCATGGACGGCTGTGTGTGTGTCTCCATGGGTGTCTGTGTGAATGCGTGTTTTCTAACCATGGTGTGTGGTGTGTGTCTGCATAACTGCATGGACGGCTATGTGTGTGTGCCTGGGTGTATGAATGCATGCTTTCTTATGGTGTGAGTCTGCATAAACGTATGGACGGCTGTGTGTGTGCATGAGTGTATGTGTGAATGCATGCTTTCTTACCATGGTGTGAAGTATGCATAAATGCTTGTTTACTGTCACGCTATGTTTTTCTGTGGTTTTGCAGTACAAGGTACTGGTAGATGCAGTGACTGTCCTTACTGATACATTGATTTTCAATACTGTAAACCAGTGGCTTGCAGGACTCAGTTTTATGTATTACAGCATACTCTGCTTCCTGTCTTTGTAGAATCTCGGTACATTAATAAACGTGATTGAGGGTTTGCCAGACTGATAATTTTGGGTGGTTGTGGTGTGGGTCAGCAACCATTCCCGGGCCTGAAGAAGTAAAGAATGTGGTAGTCATGTTCTGTTGTGCTGCTAGGAGTGGTGCAGTGTGGATTGATTGGGATAAATGGTCAGATGTTGCAAACTTACTGGTCATCTCAACTGAGTGTAAGCTGCATTATCTGTTACCAATTCTGGTTGCTACACTGGGGGAGATATAGGGAGTTTTTGCGCATGGCATATGTCCAATTCAATCTCATCTGTGTTAGAGACTTGTCTGTTTTTTATTTTGAGTTTATTGGTTCCTGAGCCAAATTGTGATCCGGTGATTGTGCCCGCCGTTTTCGTCCCTCTGTTTCCCTGCTTGTGATCCAGTGATTGTGCCCGCCGTTTTCGTGCCTCTGTTTCCCTGCTTGTTGTATGTTGAGCTCTTCCACTGAATAGCTGCAGATTCAGCATCTGTTATGTGCTTGCTCCCCTGCCCGTGCTTGCTCCCCTGCTCCCTGGCCGTGCTTGCTCCCCTGCTCCCTGGCTGTGCTTGCGGGCAAGCGATTAAGCTATTGGCATTGTAAATGACAATTCCATTTATTTAACGATTTAGCTATTGGCAATGTAAATGACAATGCCATTTATTTATGATTAAAAAAAAAAAAGTCATGAGCAATGCCAATAGCTCTACCTTTAATAATGCTGAGACCATTGCATTGTAAATGCTTGTGTAGGAAAGCATACAATACAAATGGTGGTTGAGAACAGGATGAAGTGGATAGAGTAACAGCAGAAACCATGATACCATTTTGATTGCACTTATCCGGGTTTGAATGATAAGGCACACATAATTGCATGTTTTAAAAGTGTTATAGATATATACTTGAAATTAAATTATTTCCGTTTTAAAAAGCAGGACTGTACTATAAGTATTATTGAATAATTCTTACTAAATGTTATATGGAAGTTAAGATTCTGCCTCATTTTCATTCAAAATTGTGTAACACCACAAATTGATAAGGCCCTTTAAAGATAGGTAGAAGTCCAAAACCAAGATGAGTTCACCATAGAGGTATGATCTATAAAAGGCTGTTCATTTGGTGTAGATTAACGTAGCCATGCTATTAAAAGGCCAAAAATGGGACCAGGTTAGAATTGGTTAAATCAGACCAATAACCTACGGAATAATGGATCTAATAAGTGAATGGTTGCAAGTCATTTTATCGAACAGTATGGACTATCACAATGATACTGATACAAAGGAAAGTTAAGGAGAGCAGTGCAACTTATAGGGACTAGATAACTCTGCACAAATACGGTAATGCAATGACAGCTATGTTCTAAATACTTAAATAGCTGATAATGAGGGAACCTTAGATCTAGTCCAAGTGAACCCATATTGTACAAGACTTTAAAATCAAAGCAAACATAAGCTTTGTAAGAAATGTGCAATGTATTTAACGTCACAAGCTACAATTTTAAGATTGGGATGGGTGGCTTATAAGCTAATGTACCATTATTATTTAGATTCCGTTAACACCTTTGTTGAATATCTTAAGATGATTGCACAAATATATTTTCACTATTATGACTTTTTATGCTATTAATATAGATGCAAACAATTGATGCAATCTTCATTCCAAGCACCAGTGATTAATATATTTGCTGTGCAACTTACTCGTTAAGGCATTGCCAGCAGGATCATGAATATTGACTAAATGAGCCAACAATGGGATTAATATTACATTTATTTCAGCAGATTTGTAGGATTGATGTAAAAAGAGACAACATGCAAGCATGCTTGTATTTGTAACCATATTGTTACTGTAGTCATATACTCACGTTATGTTTTTTGTGTGTTTTTTACAAATGTTTTTAGAAAATGTCTAGAGAACACAAGAGGCCCTGAGGAAGCAATCCAGTTGCGAAATACGTGTTGGCACAATCATTAAATAAAGCATATGGATTGAATTTGAAATGCAGTGCCCTCAAATCCTTATTTGAAAGTCTTGTACTATCCGCTGTCCTGTCCTATCATCTCGGGCTGTTTGGACCTCTGGATCATAACGTGACGTAAGTCTTGTAGATACCCTTCTTTTACACTTTTGCCACATGACGCTCTCCCTTTTATAATGTTATAAAATATTCTCATATATTTGTCTCATGTTGATCTATCCATCGGACAGTTAAGATTCCTCTTATTCCACAACCTTTTCCGAGCGCATGTGTTTAGCTATCGCATCACAATATTTTGGGGCGAAGCTTCGCCCCAAATCCAATGGCACAACGTAATGCTGCTTGCACAATTATTTCTTAAAGTACTCAAATGTATTCAAAGTTATCCTGATTTTCATCCTATTTTTTTCACTTGAATCCTTTATTTTTTTATTTTATTTTTTTTACTCACGTAGGGTAAGATGCCAATTTTCAAGGGTTTCTCATGTTCGAGATTGTCCATCCGCACCTTTTTACAAGAAAATGTACACAGATGCCGAAAGGATGTGAGGAGGAAGGAAATGTTATTGCGTGCAGCCAGTGACCCCTGACGAAGGGCTTGAAATACCCGAAATGCATTTGGTTTAATAAAATACTGCCTTGGCTGAATTGCTGCATTTGTGAGTGTTCTTGTAAAAAGGTCCGAATGGACAATCTCGAACATGAGAAACCCTTGAAAATTGGCATGTTACCCTACGTGTGGAACAAAGAGTGATTCAAGTGAAAAAATGGAATGAAAATCAAGAGAACTTTGAATACATTTTGAGTACTTTTACAAAAAAGTGCGCAAGCAGCATTACGCTGTGCCATTGGTTCTGGGGCGGAGCGTCGCCCCAAAATATTGTGATGTAGTATCCATGTGCCACCTGGGCAAGGCACCACAAACCTGCGAACATGCAAAGTTGAACGAATGGTGTGGAAAAATATGATGAACTATGACTAAAGAGGGTGTGCATTCCCTATCATTTAAAATGTACTTATCATGCCATTCGTTTCAGCCATAACTTAATGGTTTTCCTTTTTTTTTCTTAGTTTTCTCTTTGTAACTTTAGTAAGGTACTTCATCTCCTTTTTTGACCAAATTATCTCTAACTCCACTACTCTTGCTGTTCTCCCCTTCAGGTGGCCATCCCTGCAGTTAGTAGTTTTTTACTAACGAGAGGGAAAATATTTGTACGTGCTTCAGCACTCCCAGTCATGTCAGGCTGCAATCCAATTTAGTTTTTGGATGAGAGATGGACCGTCCGCTGAGTCCATTACAGAAATGAGACAACGGTGCACATTTGATATTCATGGAGTGTAAGGGCCAATATAAAAAAACAGCATAAACAAAAACCCTTAGTTTTCAATGGGTTGCAATGCTGCTCAGTATTGAGATACAATAGAACTTCACAGTATGATCCCACCCCACTCAATAGATGGGTTAACATTAAAATTCAGTTGTACAATTGAGCAGAGGACAATTTTTCACAGTGGTATGTGTTTAATGTTCTACCTGTAGTATAGTCACTTGGTTTGTTTTCTTTATAACTGCAGTCATATTTTCAGGTAAGTTCAACTTCTCTACTTTACTTTGCCACGTATGTTAGCTTCCTTCGTGTTTTTTTGCGAATGTGAGTTTATTGGTATTCTTTGTGAAAGACAAGCAGCTGGGTTCTAGCTAATAGCACCACCTAGACTAGTCACGGGTTTAATAACGTCTGTTGCCCACCTCAAATGACCTGCTGCTAATAGATCATAGAAAACATAGCATTTTTTTGTGAATGAGAGGCAACAATGAATTAGTTCAAAATAAAACAGTCCAATCAAATTGACAAGGAAAGTCTTTTGTAGATATTCTTCTTTTATTTTCAGTTGTGTTATTTGGTATCCACAGACCAGAACCAGCCAACGCGTTTCGCCCAAAGGATGGGCTTATTCAGGGCTGTGAAAGCATATAATAAAGTGTACGTTTCAGTATTTTAGATAAAAGTACATACTGGAATACCACATACGGGTTGCTCCGATAGTTTCAAGAAGGACAAAAGAAAAGGGGGAGAGAGGAAAAAGAAGGGAAATGGTGGTGAACGTGTGTAGATTAAGGGTGGAGAAAGGAGTTGTGCAAGTGACCCTAACCATATAGTCTGCAACAGTTTTGGAGAGTGAGAGGGACCCATCAGTATTTCAGCCAATGCTGAGCTAACCTTGTGATTTTTATAAAGATTGGTTTCTTATGTTTTGTGAAAGTGATCCCTATAAGAAAAGGATGTGAAAGTGATAGAGTGATAGCTCTGTTGTAGGTGTTCAAAGACAACGGCCATGTTTTATATATATATATATATATATATATATATATATATATATATATAGTTCACACCTCGGTGTTATAAACCGAGACGTTTGCCCATGCCACATGCAAGTAAATATGCATCAACTTCCTTACCAAATGGTGTTTGAACAATACACGTGAATCATCACTGGTTGGATATTGAAGTCATTAAAAGTGAACAGGCTGAAAGGAGTATATGTAGACACCTGTCAGAAGTCATACTTTTATAGGGAAAGAAACATTACTTATGTTTCAAAATTTATGTAAAACATACCTTTAGTAAAATTGCGCAAACTCCCGTGTTGGAGAGTGAAATGTTTTGGAAGAAGAGACCTAGAATAGAGTAAAAGGAAAACTGGGCCTCAGGGGGTATCCGGATATATATGCGCTGATGTCTAGTGCCTGAATACACTAATCGTACAGAGCAGTGTGTATTTATCAATACAGACACAAAAGACTGGTATGTCTTATCTGACTGCATGTTCTTTAACTAGTTGACCTTCTTTAAATCATTCATAAACCGTTGCATTACTGATAGTGTATTATTTTCATTTTACATTTTTAGCCCATTGTGTGTACTAAATGTTTTTACATTTCTAAACTATTACCTTGAATACACTCTCACAAATGATAAACTATATAATTATTTTTTTCTCTCATAGGTCACCCTAGATCAGCTATAACCTAGTTCATTCTTGGGATACGCTGTCCATGGTCAATCCTTTTTTAATTCCATAAGATTGCCATTTAATAGTACATTTAGAACAAATAGTTTTTTTAGGTCTCGCCTGTCGATGCGCATGCGCATCGAGCAAGCGAGACTATTGCGACTTATCCACTCTTTATCTACACTGCAAGGAATCGTGGCGATTCCTTGCAGTGCCCGTGACTTTTAAGGTCAATGCGCATGCGCATTGAGCTTATGCGCATGCGCATTGAGCTTATGCGCATGCGCATTGACCTTAAAAGCGCGTGTGCGTGCACGTCCGTCTCTGTTTACCCGCTCCGCCCCCTCCCCGCCGTGTCGCATTTCTCCTCCCCCTCCCCTCTCTTCCCTCCTTTCATTTTGATTGGACCCATCCTTAAGACTATATAATTTGATGCACATGTATCATTACACAATATTTTATTTTTCGTATATTGACATCACGTGTTAGAACCCTATACTCTCCGTCACCACTCTAAAATGGCGACCGCCTGTGTATTTTCACCACTTCCGGTTTCGAACAGGATTATCTAAACATTCGGTCAGGACGCCTCTTGACCTACTTGCTATGCGACTCGATAGAGGAGTAACTAAGCACTGCGCCGTGATTACCAGGATTACGACTATATAATTTGATGCACATGTATCATTACACAATATTTTATTTTTCGTATATTGACATCACGTGTTAGAACCCTATACTCTCCATCACCACTCTAAAATGGCGACCGCCTGTGTATTTTCACCACTTCCGGTTTCGAACAGGATTATCTAAACATTCGGTCAGGACGCCTCTTGACCTACTTGCTATGCGACTCGATAGAGGAGTAACTAAGCACTGCGCCGTGATTACCAGGTAAGCTTCCGACCGCCCTAATGCCCATTCGCTGCCCTAAGAACCCCTCCACCCCTAATTTTTCCCGTGTTAATTTCCCCGTTTTCTTTTTCCCCTCTTTGCACAGAATAACTGTTTTCCTTGACGAACTTACTACAAGTTGGAATTATATAAGTATAACAATATCGGTAAGCCCCTTTAAAAAAGTTCCATCTTAATCGGCTAATAACTCACTCGAGGTGCCCGTGGGATCGCATGTTGCGTTTTTTAGGATATCTCTCTGGTAACATCATAAAAAAACATCTCACCGCTTAAGTTTGGATCTCTTTACCTGGCATAGACGGTACATTTATTTTAGAGTTTATTTTCTTAGTAAGCTGCATTTTCCCGTTAGCACAAAAACTATACAGTCACGGTTTGACTATAAATATCACTAATACTTTCTGTTTTCAGTGCACGTTTATAAGCTAAGCATGTCAAAATTATACACTTATGAGGGAACTTGCACCACGATTGTAGTGCACGTATACAAGCCAAGCATGATGCGAATTTTCACTTTCAAGGAAAATAGAACTTTTATTAATTCCCTTATTGGCTTTACACGGGATCTTTTCCTGCACTGTTCTTTATGATTATAATCTCCGTTTAGATCACCATATTAAACTTAGGACCTTCCATAAGGCTTCTAGCTCTGGCACTTCGAGTTATTTTTCATTGCCCTTTTTAAAGCCCTGTACCGGTTACAAGTTCCTCACTTTGATTCCTTCTTTTTAGGTCTCGTTTTAATGAATGTTTCAAGTTGTACAAAGACGTTTTTCAAAGATTGTTAATGTTTTAGATGGTTTCGGAAGCATTTAGGGTTTAATTCGAAAACTGCCAGACAGCACAGCAAAGACATGTTGGGGACATGCTTAAAGCTTACCTAGGAATGCATTCCTCCTATGCTTACCATTTGCTTTGTGTTTTTTCATTCCTATTTACTGTCTTTCTATTTACTGGTATCCGAACTCCGTTCTGAGGAGCATGGGGCAAGCAAGTTACTGGGCCCAACCGTGGGTTCAAGCCCCACCCCACGCAGCACCTGCAGGGGGCTGCCTGATAGAATCAGACTGCCCACACCCCTCCATAGGCGGTATTCCGGTGCTATTGTGCCCACTCTGGTAATCATGACGCCCCCTGCTGCGTGCATTTACAATGTGATGCGTTCCTTCCGCTGGAGGGCAGATTCGACCACACACTGTTCACAATCACAAGCAGG
Source organism: Lissotriton vulgaris (assembly GCF_964263255.1). Classification (NCBI taxonomy): domain Eukaryota; kingdom Metazoa; phylum Chordata; class Amphibia; order Caudata; family Salamandridae; genus Lissotriton; species Lissotriton vulgaris. Next base: position 545,843 of record NW_028247114.1, on the reverse strand, counting down.
CTCTGTTCTGCAAGGTGCCGGGGGACCTTCCTGCAGCCCACGCGTTTCTAAAATGTCAGTTCCGTAGGTGTTTCCGACAGCCCTCCCCGCGGCTCACAGCACGTAACTTTCCTTAAGGGATGTTGTTTATCTCGTGTTTTGTTTTCTTTTTATAGGGATATGTTTTTATGCATTTATGACAAGGTCTCGTGGCGGTGTCACCTCGCATCCCAAAATACCTACCCCCTCACCCTCAACCCCTCACCCTCACCCACCCTCAACCCCTCACCCACCCTCAACCCCTCACCCTCAATCCCTCACCCTCACTCACCCTCACTCACCCTCAACCCCTCACCCTCACCCACACTCACCCTCACCCACACTCACCCTCACCCACACTCACCCTCACCCACACTCACCCTCACCCTCACTCACCCTCAACCCCTCACTCACCCTCACTCACCCTCAACCCCTCACCTACCCTCACCCTCACTCACCCTCAACCCCTCATCCTCACCCTCACTCACCCTCACCCTCACTCACCCTCAACACCTCACCCTCACTCACCCTCAACACCTCACCCTCACTCACCCCCTCACCCTCACTCACCCTCAACCCCTCACCCTCAACCCCTCACTCACCCTCACTCTCACTCATCCTCACTCACCCTCAACCCCTCACCCTCACTCACCCTCACTCACCCTCAACCCCTCACTCACCCTCACCCTCACCTTCACTCACCCTCAACCCCTCACCCTCACTCACCCTCAACGCCTCACCCTCAATCACCCTCAACCCCTCACCCTCACCCACCCTCACCCTCACTCACCCTCACTCACCCTCACTCACCCTCACTCACCCTCACTCACCCTCACTCACACTCACCCTCACTCACCCTCACCCACCCTCAACCCCTCATCCTCACTCACCCTCAACCCCTCACCCTCACTCACCCTCAACCCCTCACCCTCACTCACCCTCAACCCCTCACCCTCACTCACCCTCAACCCCTCACCCTCACTCACCCCCACTCACCCTCAACCCCTCACCCTCAACCCCTCACCCTCACTCACCCTCAACCCCTCACTCACCCTCAACCCCTCACCCACCCTCAACCCCTCACCCTCACTCACCCTCACTCACCCTCACTCACCCTCACTCACCCTCACTCACCCTCACTCACCCTCACTCACCCACACTCACCCACACTCACCCACACTCACCCACACTCACCCACACTCACCCACACTCACCCACACTCACCCACACTCACCCACACTCACCTTCACCCTCACTCACCTTCAAACCCTCACCCTCAACCCCTCACCCTCCCTCACCCTCATTCACCCTCATTCACCCTCAACCCCTCACCCTCACTCACCCTCAACCCCTCACCCTCAATCCCTCACCCACACTCACCCACACTCACCCACACTCACCCACACTCACCCCCACTCACCCCCACTCACCCCCACTCACCCCCACTCACCCCCACTCACCCCCACCCACCCCCACCCACCCTCACCCACCCTCACCCACCCTCACCCACCCTCACCCACCCTCACCCACCCTCACTCACCCTCACTCACCCTCACTCACCCTCACTCACCCTCACTCACCCTCACTCACTCACCCTCACTCACCCTCACTCACCCTCACTCACTCACCCTCACCCACCCTCACCCACCCTCACCCACCCTCACCCACCCTCACCCACCCTCACCCACCCTCACTCACCCTCACTCACCCTCACTCACCCTCACTCACCCTCACTCACCCTCACTCACTCACCCTCACTCACCCTCACTCACCCTCACTCACTCACCCTCACTCACCCTCACTCACCCTCACTCACCCTCACTCACCCTCACTCACCCTCACTCACCCTCACTCACCCTCACTCACCCTCACTCACCCTCACTCACCCTCACTCACCCTCACTCACCCTCACTCACCCTCACTCACCCTCACTCACCCTCACTCACCCTCACTCACCCTCACTCACCCTCACTCACCCTCACTCACCCTCACTCACCCTCACTCACCCTCACTCACCCTCACTCACCCTCACTCACCCTCACTCACCCTCACTCACCCTCACTCACCCTCACTCACCCTCACTCACCCTCACTCACCCTCACCCTCACTCACCCTCACTCACCTGCTAAAGATTTACAAAAAAAACCATTAACAATTCTAAAAGCACTAACTCTAATGCTGCGAGACCTATTGCATTTCTAATGCTTGTTCTGTCAAACAATTTTCTACTGGAAAAAAATAAGCAGCCTGAACCATTTTATTAATCAGTATATATAATCAGGAAAATAGTTTTCTCTTCAGTTTATTAATGCATAATACCACATCACTGGTGCTTGTCATACCGACCTGCCATCTCTTACATAATTTTGCTCTCTCAGTAGTTTGCAATATTGAAATGCAAGCTAAGTCTTCACATGAACTAATTATGATCTGATTGGCTTCTCCACTATAGCAATTTAGTCAAACTTAATACGTTTATACATTCAATCTTTCTTGTAATACACTGTGTCTGCCAGGCCCTGTTTTAATCTTCAGGGATGCCAGACCCACTCATGGCCTTGCTTGCCGCTTTGGATGACGGGAGGTAGCTCAGCGAGCTGTGCACTTGCGTCCAAGATGTGTGAGGTAACCTGAAGAGGCTCCGCATTTCTTTTGTCAGAGCCCGATGAAAGCAATGCGGTTGGTTACTAATATAGTCACTTTTCAGCACTTAGTTGCATAGCGCTTTACCATTCAAGCTTCTATCTGATTATCAGTGTGATCAGTAAGGGCCTTAAACCTTCCAGGGGGCTTTCACCAAGAGTGCATCTTCCCTTAACATTTTGGTTTTATGTTCAGACCCCTCCCCCAACCCTTATAATCCTAAAAACGAAACTGCAACATGATCTAATCCCCTAAAAAGATGAAAATTGGGGGCGCATTCACGGTGGCAAGAGCACATGTTCCAGACGGCTGCCTGAAACCAGACCCGGGGAGGGGGGAGAAGAAGGGGGGCTCTGAGTGGCGTTGGGATCCATTGTGTTTTACCAGGGGCGGCTCTAGGCTCATGGCGGCCCTGGGCAGGGAGCGTAGGTAGAGGGCCCCGGAAGAGGGGGGCGGGGCGCGGCGCGGAGGCCAGTGAAGAGGGGGGGAGGTGGTTTAGGGTGTTTGGAAATGGAACAGAGCCGGAGGCCGCCAAATCCCTGCCAGGGGCTGCCACGCAAATATGTATCCAGCCTCAGAGGATTATTATATTAAGGATATATATTGGCATGGTGACCCCTGGGGTTTGGTGGCCCTGTGCAAGTGCACAGCTTGCACATGCCTAAGGCCGCCCCTGGTTTTACTGTTCATTCCTGGCTGGCAGAGAGTACCCTGTGACAGATCTGCTCTGCTGGTGCCTGCCTGGCAGCCCTCTGTCTGACTGCCCGGTTCATCTGTACGGCCAGGCACTACCCTACCGTAATCTTCGTAGTCCGACATGCTGGGGTGCAACGACTAACCACCCACAGCTCAGACTGTGCCCAGGAAAATACTCCAATAGAAATCGGAGGAAAATTCAAACATTCTCACTGTGGCCCTGCTTCAACCTTTTCTCCAGCAGCTCACACCGCAAATCTTTCCAGAAACACTGGCTAACAATATAAAGCAGCGTGCCTTCTACGTTTTATGTATGGAATAGCATTGGTGCCGCGTCAAATCAAATGTATAAACTTAAAAAAAACTTGGGAATTCAGTTTGCATCACCAGTTTCCTCTTCTAAAGTCAATGAGAGGAAATGCACACACGCATGCGCGAATCTCGCCTGCAAGATGTCATCATCGTCTGATCATGCCTTCCTTTTGAAGTATGAGAACAGTCCATGTTAAAGAACGGGCTCGGCTGGATACGGTTCTGTGCAGTTCATGCAGACGCATCGTGAATATTTTGTAGTGTTCTTAGATTGGTCTTGCAATGTTCCCGGTGTTTACATTTCACAAATGCACAGACTGATACTCAAATGCGCAGTTCAGTTGTAGCACTGAGGCTGAATCTCCTTTTATGTTGGTATATGTCGCTATATCGCGACTCACTGTATCGAAGGCGCTACGTTATTCAACTTGACATTGTCTGGTTGGGAGACCTCAGAACCCCATTTTTTACAATGTTATTTAGGCCGATCTCATCTTTTTTAGTAAGTTACCCTTACTGTGTTTTTGATACATCCTTTCACAAACAGTGCCTACTCTACAGTGACCCATGGCACTGTGTGCGGCTCCTATGCAGGTGGGTGAATGCCATATGCATTTTGTAATGCAGCTGTACCCGATCCATTCAAGTACAAGTCCAGGACACCAGAAACCTGTCAGCAGCTGATCGATACAGCTGGAATGTTCAGAATACAGGTGGGTTGGTTGCTCTGCCCGGATCAACATCTGTCCAAGTAACCGAGTGCACTGTTGAGATCCGACCGTGGCTCAAATATGAAGGCTTCCTATGGGCAGCCGATCAGGACAACTGGTGTTCCAATAAGCAATAACCAGTATCCCCATATACCAGAGGGAGTAAACCGATATACACATGCTGCTAGACGCTGTTCATCCCTTTGAAAAGTCCCCTGATTAGCAAGGCCCCTGAGATAGTCGCCTATGATTGTATCTATTTTAGAGATAACACTGTTGGTTTCATTGCATTACTGTTATCTGACATCAGCAAGCCAGCATACACATCGAGGTGCAATCTGTAATACACGCATTCCCTTGCAGGCCAGAAGGAACGGATGGTTCTTGGGACCTCGGGCCACCTGCTGGAGGCAGCTCTCCCTCCCATGAACTTTGACAAGCCCCAACTCTTGGGAAGTGTCCACTCCCTGAGTGAGATTTATGCCGGAGCACACAGGCCCTTCAGCCTAGCGCCTATAAATATAGGAACAGTAAGTAACACCTCACCATCATGGGGTTTCATAGGAAATTCTCCGACAAAAAGGGCCTGACATGCTGTGCTTTGAGGGCCTCCAGCGAGGATGTAATTTGCATTTCAATGACGTTTCCTTTACCACCATTGCATTCAAATAAACAAATGAAAACTGGAGGGAATGCACCATTATTCTAGTCCAACACTGATCAAACTGACTTTGGACCACTGTTGAAACTCGCCATTTTTTCACTTCTTTGGCTTTAGTATAGAAAGCCACACTACTACAATCGTGGGGTCACCATGAAAGAGTAATGGACTCATTACACGAGTGGGGAGGCACGGGTGGGACAGCTAGAGAGGGAGAGAGCTCAAGACAGAGCGAGATGAAGACAGAGAGAGATACCATTTCCTCACTTAAGCTTAGTGTGGGCTCCCTTTTTACTTGGAGCTAAAAACCCTTATGTGACATTCACTGTGTAACCGTGTTTATTGAAGAGCCTAACCTGTTAATCTTCCTTAAAGTAGCAATGAAATATGTATGAAACTAAACTTTTGAAGCAACTGTGAAAACGCAGCATAAAACCGTATCTTAAGTAATGTAGTTATTTTGGTGCAACTCCTTGTGAAATGAGAAAACCGCTATTGTCTACTCTGAAGCAGCTGGTTGACCCGCTGCCGCCGCTGCTCCCCGGAAGTCGTGCCTGCTCCATCCGGTGTGAGCACTGCCCTTGCGGAGGGGTGTCAGGCCCTGCCCGGATCACAGGAAGGGCAGCCATTTCCTTCCTCCCTCGCATGTACCGCTCAGCCGCGATATGGCTCTTTGGCAATGCCCTAACAGACTTTGGGCCTCCTGGGAAGGAAGTGTCTTGAGACTGCAGTCACTGTGCTCGCTGCTGAATAATCGTCAGCGACTGTGCGCTTCTTGACCTCAGGCGGCACCTGTACCTTGCTGTGTTTCCCCGTGCGTTGTTGGGCAACACCAGACGGGTTTCACTCCGTCTGATATAGTTGAATTCTACAACTCGACGAGTGGTGCTAAGTGTGAAGGGGGGTGGGGTGCGCAATATAATTTTGGTATGTTTTTTTTTTTTGAATGATTGCTTAGTCAGAATATTCCGGAATGTGTGGGAGGGTAAAGTTTGTAGGTAAAATAATATAAACACATTACGTTTCTCCCCTCTGGCAACGCAACAGTTGAATCGCATACTGGGAAGGGAGGAGGAAGGCGAAAGTGAAAGCGATCGGGAAAACAAAGCCGCGAGTGGTGCGTGCGCCTTTCCTGGCATATGCTTTCAACTTATCGCGCCTCGTCTGGCCACGATAATTGAAAGCATGTGTCAGGAAATGCGCGTAATGGAGACCAATAGGCCGGAGGCGGAGCTATGCGCCCGTATCTGGCCTATTGGTGTTTATTCTACAGAACAGCAAGCAGTGAAAGGCCAATAGCAGGCCGCAAATGGAAAATCACACATGTGTGGAATTTCCAAGTCCATTTTTAAACCCCTACAAAAGGGCTCTTCGCGAGCCCTTAAAAAGTGGGAGGGAGGCAATATGGGGCCAGAGTGGATATGAATCAAAGTGGGTGCAGCAAATTTAAAATCAGTCCATAGTGTCATGGCAAATGCGCTGCGAGGTAACCAGGAGTCGCCGCTGGTGGGCTCGGCTCAGGGGAGTCCAGTGCTATCTCGTGGAGGTAAGTGTAAAGCGTTTGCCATATATCTTATGGATGGACTGTAGCGTGGAGTAAACTTCGCTAGTGAGCTTGCAATATGTCATGCTTCTCAACCAGAACTGAACTGTGGGGCGAGCACTGTTGCTCCAACAAAGCATAATTTCTCTCTTCACCCGTAAAAGGGCTATAGCAGTGAAATGGCGAAAGGACGTGGGAACGATCGGAAAAAAATGTCCAATAGAGCGAAAAGAGGGCGTCAGTGTTGTGCAAATTATCTTGGAAATGGCGCCAAACACCTCCGTCCAGTAACGTGTTTTAGCTGGGCAAGTCCATCTTAGGTGTGGGACAAAAGGACTACAGCGATGGTTCAAGTCTGGCTAAGCGTGCCGAAGTGGTGTAGGACCTATGGAGAAAGCGGAAATGGAGTAGTTTGTGACGATGGTTGGGGAGACCAATTTGGTCTGAATGCAACTGTAAGCCCAGTCCTTGTCAGATGGGGGATGCCTAGGTCCTCCTCCTAGCATTTAAGTATAACACTGTCATGAGTTTGTTTTAATGCCATACACAGTTTATATATTTTGGATATAGAGTGCGATCCATATGGGTCTTTGAGGAGAGTAAGAAGGGGGGGAAATCCTCCGGGGCCATGGGGTAGGAGGGGAGACAGGAACATAGTGTGTTGCGCAATCTGTTCAAGACAAATCTGTCCATGAAGGAGCTAGCTGGGTGAGAGCTGTCTAAAACGTGCAGTCGGGGAATAGGTCTCCAAATGTATGTAGGTTTTGGGACAGTAACGTGTGTTGTACCAAGCCTTCGCTGGTTAACCAAAGCCAGGGGTTAGGCGCACGAGGAGTTCAGGGGAATACAACACAGCAAATCCCAAGGCGCAGCTGAGTTTTCCCCATGCCCAATAAATGGTGGAGAGTGTTTGTATGTGGTTAATGGGGAGCTCAGAGGTGCGGGGCTGCAAGGTCCTGCTTTGGCCCAGAATAAGGTAGTCTAGTGTCTGGATAGAACCAATGGTAAACAAATTAGGCATGTGCGAAAAAGAAATATATGCAGAAATCGGGGACTGCAAAGCCGTCCCGCTCGTACAGGAGGGTAAGGATATCCATGCCACTTGGGGCCGACTCAGATCAGTTTCAGGAGAAGGCTTCGTAGCATCTGGAAAAAGGTAGTCATCGGAGGGATGGGAATGTTGGTGAACAAGTATGAGAAACGCGCAAGGACCGACATCTTGATTAATTCAATGCGTCCTGCCATGGACAACTGTAGTTGCGCCCAGCGATCTATCCGTGTTGATAGCCACTCCTCTGAAAGGGCCATAAATTAAGCAAATAACTTGCTCCTTCTCACGGTGAAGGGTAATGCCCAAATATGTTGTCATGTCTGCAGACCATTTAAAGGGGTACTCTCATAAGGGAGGGGTGGTAGCGTCGGGTAGGGGGAATAATTCTGACTTTGCCCAATTGATGGTCAGGCCGGAGATTGCATCTAACCAGAGAATTTCCTGGACCACGGGTGACAAATTTTGAGAAGGATATTGGATGAACAATAGTGTGTCCTCCGCATACATGGAGATGAATAGGGAGCCGGTTTGGGATTGTAGACCACTGTGCATATGGCACTCCTGAAGATGGCAGATCAGGGGGTCCATGGCAATGACCAATAAAAGAGGCGAGAGCGGGAAAACCTGCCTGGTGTCATGGGAAATGTCGAAGGGTTGCGAGAGGGACCCGTTAAGATGGGCTATTGTTGTGGGTTCTGCATATAGCAGGGAGATAAGAGCAGCAAATCCACAAGTGTCGCCAAGTTTCAATAAAGTTTTATGGGGGGGGGGGGGAGTGGAGGGCTAAGAGTCCCCCATCTAGGGCTTCCACATAAACCTCCAATAAGTGTGGGATTAAAAAGGATTTATAAGCATTACAGAAGGAGCCAAGGAGGCTGCCGGGGCCTTTGATCCATCGAGGGAGTCGATTGCCCAAGTGATCTCTTCCTCTTTATATGGCTCACTCTGGGATTGGCTCGCTGTAAGCCAGACCATGTCTATCTCTTCCAGATAAGTCTGATGATCCAGGTTTCTGATGGGAGGTGTATAACGCACTATAGTAGGTAACCATTTCCCGTATGATGTCTTCATTATGGAAAATGCGAGAATCATCTTGCCGAGCGAGCTCTGCTCGATAGCCTCCCCAACCCCCCCCCCCCCCCCCCCCCCCGGGGAGTGGCAGAGTAGATGAACCAGCGTTCTACTCTGATGCTCGCCATTCCCGTAGCACCACGCCGTTGAGTACTTACGAAGATAACACACTTCCCTTTCAGGGAAGTCGTGGAATTCTTCCTAAAGGATAAAATGCTTGTGTAAAGACGCAGATGTTGGATGGGGAGTACCCTTATCCTTAAGAGAAGCGAGTTTGGTCTCTATTCTCGGTAGTTTGGTACGAATAATCACGAAGCACACCAGAGTGCTTTGAAATGCAGACCCCATGAATGGACTGGGGCTCGTGCTGGAAGAGTCCATAGAGGGGTCCAGCAATATATTCAAATTGTCCCCCCAAGACGATTGCATCAGTATCATATCTGTCTAGCAGAGTGAGTGTTCTCTCATAGAAAAGAGGGTCGTCTGTGTTGGGGCAGTACAAGTTGAGAAACCTAAGCTGTCGCCCCAAAAGTGTCCCCAGCACCAAAAGGTACCGGCCTTGACTGCCCGCTATGGTGGCATGGGTGTTGGAAGGGGAGCGTTTTGCGTAGAAGTATGCATACTCTTCTCGAGTAAGAGCTATAACTAGCGAAACAAGCATTGGCATAGCCAATAGGTCTTGCCTTTGGGACCTTATAAGTGTTTAGCCCTGCAACAGTTCATGTTGTTGCACAAAGGATATTGTGCTGCATAACTTAATACTTATAAGGTCCCAAAGGCGAGACCTATTGACTATGCCAATGCTTGTTTAACAGTGGTAGTGGTACATAAAATATTGCACTGTTATTATCATTGTAAAATACAATCTTGCTGAGAAGAGATGAAAACAGAAGTAAAATTAAGGTCACAAAGTTGCAAACAAAAGACCAAAGAGAAAAAAGGCAACCAAAGAAATATGCACATCTTGTGCAGAAGATTTGATGAAAAAATAGGGGGGTTCGAGGCATGTGGGCTGCTGAATTCATATCTGTGCATAGATCGCCGCCTAGTGTTGGGTCCGGATGATCGCACATTGTTGTCCTGGAAGAGTCTTCGAAGTATCACGAGATAGGTGGCCCCTCCCCTGGACTTGAGTGCACATGGGCATCGACTCCATCCTCAGATTGTTTTTTTACGCTATTGGGTTCGGATGTATATTGGTTCACTCTAGTCTGAATCAATATTAAACTTTCTTAAGGCCAAAAGGCCTTTAGGTTTTTGTCGGTATAGTCTTGCGTTCGGTGCCCGATTCTTCCAGGTCTGTTCTGAGCCGGATTTCCAGAAGAGCCGCGTGCTTTTCGACGCTGAAGGCCCAGTCGACGCCAGAGGCCTTATCGACGAACCATCATGGAACGGAGTCCGTTCAAGAGATGTCCCGTGTGCAACTCAAAGTATCCCCACATCGATGTTCACCTGGTGTGCAACAAGTGTCTGTCGCCGGATCATGATGAAGCAAGCTGCATGGCTTGTTCCCGTTTTCGATCCAAGAAGACACTTCTGCATCGTCGCGCTGTGCGCCAGGAGGCCCAGCAGACTGCACCGGCGCCTGTGGACATATTCGATGCCGGGGATGATGAAGGAGCTGACCGGGACGTTCGTGAGAACCTGTCGAATCCCGCGTCGGAGGTCGACTCCAACTACGACGCGGATGTTGAAATGCTTGACACGGAAGAAGTCGACGAGGTAGGAGACGACGACGGGGCCTTTGGGGCCATGGAAGATAGCTCGAGCGAGGAGCTAACTCAAACTGACATTGGGGCCGAAATGCTTCAGAAGGCTCGGGTCGAGGGATCGCCACTAGGCCTTACCCAAGATCTTCCAATAAGTTCTACGGCCCCGCCTTCGGACATTGCTAAGGAGCCGCACCCTGCGAAATCGAAACCGAAAGTAAAAACACTGGTCTCGACGCAAGTGAAAGCACTGATGCCTCCATCGAAACCAAATGTGCGTATTGCTTTGGTCGGCTCAAAGTCCTCGGACCTGTCGGCACCGACGAAGCAGAAGGGCGTTATTGACCCGAAGAAACAGCTCAAGGGCGTCGAGACGAAGTCTAGCACGCCGAAGACAAAGGTCAAGGCAATCGAGCCGAACAAATCGGCGCCGAAGACGGTCGACACCGACAAAGGGCTCAGTGATCCGAAGGTTCTCGAGACTCCGCGTCGACAAAACAAGGCCAAGAACCACGAGTCCACGTCTAGTGGTGCCTCGAAGGATTCCGTCGAGTCGGCGCAGCCGTCCGCCGCATTCTCCAAGCAAGTGGCAGACTCCCTAAAGCGCATCAAGGACAAGGCCTCGAGTGTCGGCCTAAAGATCCTCCACCTTCGAAGCCTGTCGATAAACCTCAGAAGGCGTCTACACCAATTCACTTCACGCTGCCAACGAAAGTGGTGCCGAAGGCTTTCGCCCCTAAAATGGCCACCAACATGCTCGAGAAGGTGTCCTCGGTGCCGAAGTCGACAACAGTGGTCCCGGCCTTTAAGCATCGACAATCCTCGTTGGAAGAGCAACAGGAACAATTTATTGATGCCGAAACAGGCAGACTTTCCCTTAATAAGCGGAAAATCGCCCCGGAACAGCCAATGGAGTCCTATAAAATTCCACTGAAGAAGAAAAAGGATTCTACTTCGACACCCTTTCTTGTGGAACCGGTTTCTCCACGTGGCCATGATGTCTCACCCACTTATTCAGATGTGGACACTGGGGAAGTGTTAGAACTGGCTATTTCTGGTAGGCTAAGGCTGACGCCAAAGCCAGGCAGAAACCACCATTCTAGTCAGGGCAAGGAAGTCACACGCCAAGATAACCTCTGCTCACCCCCTTGGTAGCTTGGCACAAGCAGTAAGGCTAAACTCGGAGGCAATGTGTAAAGCATTTGCGCCAGCGCACAACAGCAACAACATACTAGGCACACCACAGATGAGACTCCACACAAGGTTATTATAAAAATAACTTTTGTATTGTAAAAACACATCAGATAAAATCACACATATACATTGTGCCAACTGGCACAGGCAATATTCACAGGGATTATGTACACAAGACAGGGCCACAAGGGCCACTGTCATATTCAGATATAGCACTTCTAGATAAAATGTAGAATATAAAATCACTTCTAGAATGAAATAGTAAAACATAAAATGGTAATCACAAAGATAACAACCAGTAACCACTGGTAACAGGAACCAGGACCTTACTAGGACCACCTGTACTAAGAGAGAAGAACCACCTAAGTATCACACAGCATTAGGGGTCTAAGAAAGAATACATTACTCATGATGCAATAAACCTACATTCAGAGGAGTAGAAAAAACAACCACCTAAGAATAACAACATTTAGGGGCATAAACCAGAACACCTTACCCATGATGCATGAACACATTCAGAGGAGTAATAAGGAGAAACACATGACGCCATAAACATTCAGAGGTGTTAAGAATAGAGCACATGATGCAATAAAATCACATTCAGGGGTGCAGCGCAAGAAGACACATGATGACTAAACATTCAGAGGTGCAGCGCATGGAAAGGAAGACACATAATGCATAAACATTCAGAGGTGCCATTAACATAAGTCAATAGCGCAAAAACACACAGAAGCAATAACTATTAAAAAGCATAGAAATCACATTGCGCCAACACTACATAAGCCACTACCTGTGGCAGTCCCTAGGCCAACTGGCCTTGTGGGGCAAAGATGCCCTGGGTCCAAAGTCAGGGCGCGCTGCCATGCAGCGCCAGTCCAAAGTACAAAAAGCCTAAACGTGGCAGGTGCCCACAAAGTGCTGGGCACCTGGGCATCGCAATAAAATAAACTGCGACAGGGTCCTCACTGACCCTTGGGCGCAAACTGCGCCATGCTGGAGCCACACAGGCTCTGGGACACATACACTGTGCACGTTGGAGCCACACAGGCTCTGGCCAACACTGGTCAAACGTTGGAGCCACACAGGCTCTTAAAAACACATATGGCCCCTCTGAGCCACACAGGCTCTCTCAGACTGCGGGGGTCGTTGGAGTCCCTCACGGGGGACTCGAGCAAAAGAAAATGCGGCAGGGAGCCCCTCAGGCTCTAAATAGGCCAAAATGCCCCCACGAGCCTCTCTCAGGGCTCAAAACTGCAAATGCCCCTGGGGAGCCTCGGGGGCTCGAGCCAACGGTGGGGCAACCCACTGCCATCCGGGGCCGCCCTAGTTGCACCAAAGTTAATTATGCCCCGTCGTTGGAGTCCTTCACGGAGGACTCGAAATCACCACATGCCCCCTGCCCCTCTTGGGGCTCTCAAACGTTGGGGCGACCCGCTGCCAATCGGGGCCGCCCATGAAGCCTTCATGGCTTCCTTCAAACAAGCAGCGCGAACTCGCGCTACTGCGGGGGGGGGGGGGCGGACACCGGCAATGTGTCCCGGCGCCCCTCCCCTGCTCCATTCTGCCCAGCCCCAGCCCAGACTCACCGGGCTCTCCTCTGCGGGGCTCATCCGGGCGGCGGCTCCTTCTTCTGGCCAGCGCGGGGCTCCTCTTCCACCACGGAGCCCCGCCGGCCCGCTCCGCCGTTCTCGGCCGCTTCTCCTCTCGCTGCCGGCAGCCAATCCCAGCGCGGCAATGGGGCGGGACTTCCTCTGCAACCCGGAAGTCCCGCCTATGGTCAGGCAAAACGCTGCCTGACTTCCTGTGCGCGGCTCGGGCCGCGGCGGTGATTACGGGGGCAAATCGAGGGCTGGGCACCCTCAAAAGTAATATAAAATAGTTAAGCGAGGTAGGCACTCGCAAAGGGCGCCATAGTCGGGGTGGCACCCGCAAATCAGATGAGAGTGCACACGAAGCACTCGGACAGTCACAGGGCAGGGGCGCTTCCACCCACGGGATAACCACAGCGCCCTGCCATCAATCAGGTTAAGAAAGCGCCCACGAGGCGCTGGGGAGCCCAGAAAGCACCAAAACGCCCCAGAAAGGACCCCCACAGCAAGGAGGGTCCCAGCAGCTGCAGGGCATTACAGGTCAAGGCTTCCAGGGCCAAAACAAAGTCCAGCAAACAGTCCTCAAAGGTGCAGCCAGGCAGGGGGACAGCCAGGAAGAGTCCCCCCGCAGTCCATCAGATGTCCAGGAGCTGGGCAGGGCCCAGGGATCCCCCTGAGCCCCAGCAGCAGCATGCCCCTGGCAGATTCAAGTTGAAAACAAGAACAATTTGGAAGGGGATACAACCCCTTTTTATACAGTGCAAAACCTTTGAAGTCCTTTGAAGCAGGCAGTGTGAGAACCAGCTGGACTGGTTTAGAGGGAAGTCCCCTTCAGTATCGGGGACAGAGGTGTCAGTCGCCCAGCGGGAGGTGGAGCCAGCTTTGTAGTTACACAGGAACAGCCCTTCACTATCAGGTGCCATCTCCTCCCACTTCCCTGGCAGCAGATGCTGCCTTTCATCCATGGGCTGACTTCAGACAACCTCCTGGGCTCTCCAGCCCCTGTCATCCTCAAACCAGACAGTCAATCCACAAGCAGGCCCATGCACTCTGGGCCAGGCTCACCAGCCAATCACACGCTAGCACCAACTTACACAAATATGCCAACTTCCAAAAGTAGGACTTCTAGACTAGACACAGCCATGTCGCATACATCATTTTGCAGCATTCACTCTCACGAGTTGATACATACCAAACTCGCCCCTGCACTCCCCACACATCAGGAACTACCATGGGCATACATACTCCCCATTCATTCCTATGGGAGGGCAGGTCACTCACCACACATACAGAGAGCTCATGCACTTTACACTGTACCACAGTGAAAAAGTGCGCAGAGGCCTAAAATCACCAACACCAGGTTCCATCAATAGGCTAGGAAAACGCAAAAAGTCTAGGGGTGAACCTGCCTAATGGGCCGGGTCCAACAGGAAGGTGATAATGATGAATACAGCTATCCTGTATACACTAATCCAGATGATACGAATGAACCCTGGGCAGCTGCTGCTGACCCAGGTGATCCTCACTCTACCCCAGACACTCAGATGTATGCTGTAAAAACGTCGCCTACTGAGGATTCGGCTGCGTTCAATGCCCTCATTGAAAGGGCAGCAAAGAATCATGACGTCCAGCTCCATGCTCACCCCATTAAAGTGGACTTTCTTTTTGACACCTTTTCCGTCTCAGAGAGGACTGTCAAGACTGCCTATGTTGAAGGGTGTCTTGAAGCATGCTGGGGAAATCTTTAAGGAGCCTACGAGAGCCAGGGTGATAAACCTCAGAATTGAAAAGAAGTATAAACCGGTGCCTTGAGACCCTACTTACATCAATGGACCGTTGCCGTTGGACTCTCTTGTTGTTTCTAATGCCCGGAAGAGGGCTAATTCACAAACAACGGGTGATGCTCCTCCCCCAGATAAGGAATCTACGGTGTTTGAGGCATTGGGGAAAAGGGTCAATATCTGGCGCATTTCAAACACACAGGCACTTCTGGCCAGGTATGACAGGGCACATTACGACACACTTGAGACCCTGTTACAGTACCTGCCAGATGAATACAAAGAGGCAGCTGAGATGCTCATCCAAGAGGGGAAGCTCATATCAAATGCTTCTAATTAATGTGCACTGGACTCGGCAGACACCGCGGCCAGGGCTATTAACACTAGTGTCATGCTGAGACGACATGCCTGGCTCAGAATCTCCGGGTTCAAGCCAGAGATACAGACCACCATTCTCAATCAGACAGTAAACCCTGATCATCTATTTGGCCCAGAGGTGGACACCACCTTGGAAAAAATCAAAAAGGACAGTGAAACTGCTAAGTCCATGGGGGCTCTACAGTCCCAGCAGTTCCGGGGTGGTTCTTTTTGTCGCTCAAGCACTAGAGGTGTTTCCAGAGGCCAGCTCTCCCAAACCACACAGTACTATAAAGGCGGCACGCAGACCACATACACCAAACAGAGTCGAGGTGGATATCGTGGAAACCGCGCCAAAGGCAGAGGTCGTGGAAACAACAACTCCAGATCCTCCGCCACTAACAAACAGTGACGCCTTGTCACTGCCACCCGACCACGCAACACCTGTCGGGGGAGACTTCAACAGTTCCTGCCAGTCTGGAAGTCCATCACCACAGACAGGTGGGTCACACAGCTTATACAGTACGGTTATTGTCTGGAGTTAATATCCACTCCACCCAACATACCCCCAAGACACCGTCCTATGTCCGCCGAGCATTTGCCCTTATTGCAGCAGGAGGTCCTCGTCATGCTGCAAAAAGGGGCAATAGAGCTCGTGCCTGTGAAAGAAAGAGGCACAGGAGTTTACTCACTGTACTTCTTGATACCAAAAAAGGACGGGTCCCTCAGATCCATACTGGACCTCAGACCCCTCAATCAGTACATTCTCTCTGAGCACTTTCACATGCTTACCCTGCAGCAAGTCCTACCATTGCTCAGTCAGGGGGATTTTCTTGCAACTTTAGATCTGAAGGGTGCGTATTTTCACATTCCGCTGCATCAGTCACACAAAAAATACCTCCGGTTCACCATCCAAAACCAACATTACCAGTTCAAGGTTCTACCTTTCGGGGTCACCACGGCACCCAGGGTGTTTACAAAATGCCTGGCGACGGTGGCGGCACACCTAAGGAGACAAAACATTTACGTCTACCCTTATCTGGACGACTGGCTCAACCAGGCAAAGTCAGCCCAGCAGTGTGCCGCCCACATGTCCCACACCATTCACCTTCTTCACGATCTGGGATTCTCACTGAATTACCCAAAGTCCCACCTGCAACCCGCCCACATACGGCAGTATCTGGGTGCGACGATCAACACTCTGGCAGCCACAGCACAGCCAAATTCAGTGAGGGTCGGCAGCATTCAATCGCTGATTCAGAAATTCAGACCTCAACACTCGCTTCCAGCGCGAGTGTTCATGCAGTTGATAGGCATGATGGCCTCCTGCATCTCCATAGTCCCGCACGCGTGACTACATATGCTTCCGCTTCAGGAGTGCTTAGCACGTCAGTGGACTCAGGCTCACGGACAGTTGAAAGACCTAGTGTTGGTGACCGGTCGTGCATACAACTCTCTGCATTGTTGGAATCCACAAAACCTTTGCAAGAGACGACCGTTCCAGGAGCCTGTGCCACAGATCATTCTGACGACGGACGCTTCTCTCCAGGGTTGGGGAGCTCATGTACTCCACTACACTCTGCAGGGACTATGGACACCACAGCAAAGGAAGATGCACATCAATGTTCTAGAACTGATGGCTACTTCCATGGCAATGAAAGCTTTCAAAGTACATCTCTGCAACAAGGTCGTGTTGATCCGGACGGACAACATGACGGCCATGTACTACATTCAGAAACAGGGAGGAACACACTCTCCACAGTTGTCTCATCTGGCTCAGAGCATGTGGAAGTGGGCCATTCAGAGGAGCATCTTCCTCATGGCAGAACACCTCCCAGGCAAGGACAACCAGATGGCGGACCTGCTCAGCAGGTACAGCCACCAGATGCACGAGTGGGAGATACATCCATCAGTACTCCACCCGTACTTCCTAAGGTGGGGTCATCCAGAGATAGACCTCTTCGCCACAAAGGAAAACGCCAAATGCCCAAACTTTGCCGCCAGGTTCCCACACCCAGTCGCAGGGCAATGCGATATGGATGAATTGGTCAGGCAAATTTGCGTACGCTTTTCCCCCAGCACCTCTAATACCGCTGGTGGCACGCAAGCTGAAGCAGCACTCGATTACTCTCATCCTGGTTGCTCCGACGTGGGCACGCCAACCATGGTACACCACGTTTCTGGAACTGTCCATGGTACCGCATCAAAGGCTGCGCCTCACACCCAGGCTTTTGACGCAGAGCCATGGCGACATTCAGCATCTAGATCCGCAACAGCTCAACCTGGCGATCTGGCTCCTGAGGTCTTAGAATTTGGCTACCTCAACCTGCCTCCTGACTGTATGGATATCATAAGGGAGGCAAAAAAGCCCACCACTAGAGCATGTTATGCGGCGAAATGGAAGCGGTTTGTCATTTATTGTGCAGACCACAACATTAACCCGCTGGATGCATCTATTCAGAACATCACTTGTTATCTCTTACATCTGTACGAATGTAATCTGGCCTATGCTTCCATTCGTATACATCTATCCGCAATGGCTGCTTATCTCCAAAACAGACAGCACCTCTCACTTTTCAGGGTGCCTGCCATTAAGCCTTTCTGGAAGGACTCAAACAAGTCATTCCTCTGCGGACGCCACCATCTCCCGAGTGGAACCTAAATGTGGTCCTCACCAGGCTGATGGGTCCCCCTTTCGAACCACTGCATTCCTGTGAGATTCACTTCTTGACATGGAAAGTGGCTTTCCTTATAGCGATTTCGTCGCTACGACGAGTTAGTGAACTCCAGGCACGAACTATCCAAGAGCCATTTATTCAGATTCATTCCAACAGGGTGGTGCTTCGCACTAACCCTAAATTCCTTCCTAAGGCAGTTTCTCAGTTCCATATCAACCAGACTATAGAACTACCTGTGTTCTTCCAAAATCCAGAGTCACTTGCGGAGAGGATGCTCCACACACTTGACGTCAAGAGGGCCCTAATGTACTACATTGATAGGACCAAAGGTTTTCGGGAGACTAAACAACTATTTGTTGCCTTTGCGCCACAACACAAAGGTAACCCCATTTCCAAGGCTGGTATAGCCAGGTGGATCGTTAAATGTATTCAGATCTGCTATCAGAAAGCCAAGCGCACTCTCACCATTCCACCGCGGGCCCACTCCACCCAAAAGTTGGGGGTCTCCATGGCATTCCTTGGAAACATTCCTTTGGAAGACATATGTAGAGCAGCCACATGGTCTACCACACACACATTTACTAAGCATTACTGTGTTGATGCGCACTCCAAACAGCAGGCAGCTGTAGGGCAGGCTGTTCTAAAAACACTTTTCCAAACTGCTGCAGCTGGCACAGGCGGCCGCCGTTAATGGAGGGACTGCTATGTATTCTATGCACAGATATGAATTCAGCAGCCCACATGCCTCAAACCGAATATGCTACTTACCAGTATGCATCTGTTCTTGGCATGTAGGGCGGCTGACATTCATATCGCCCGCCTTCCTCCCCGGCGCCTGTAGCGGCTGCAGCATTCACACATACTTCTAGCATGGTCATCATTCACTGAGTTTCACTACATCTTGGCCACAATGGCTAAAAACAATCTGGGGATGGAGTCGATGCCCATGCGCACTGTAGTCCAGCGGAGGAGCCACCTATCTCGTGATACTTCGAAGACTCTTCCAGGACAACAATGTGCGATCATCCGGACCCAACACTAGGCGGCGATCTATGCACAGATATGAATGTCAGCAGCCCTACATCCCAAGAACAGATGCATACTGGTAAGTAGCATATTCGTTCTAGGGCAATCTAGTAGGGTAGCTGGGTTTGTCACATTTCTGGACGTCTTTACTTAAGCCTACTGACATTTTAGAAGTTCAGGCATCATCTAGGTCTTCCAAAGTCCAGTTCACCACATCCACAGCGGAACCTTTCATTGCTCAGTGATGTAAGTCTTTACAGATGCAATCACAGTGTCAAACCCCTGCGGGGCCAGCTTAACCTTTGATCTTTCCAAGATCGATAAGGTGCCTATCTACGACTTGTATAATAGTGAACGTGCTATGTACTGCGCTACGGAACGTGCAGTGTGAGTAAATTATTATCATAGTGCAAAATGAAGTCACGGTCCGTCTATAAAGTAGGGCATGAAATGACAGAATGGCGAGAGGAGGAAGGAGGGGTGCGCGGGGCAGCGTGGGGCCGGCTAGTACTAGAGCTGGTCCGGTTAGGACTAGAGTTGGTCTGCCGAGGACTAAAGCTGAGCGCAGTGAAGCAAGGAGCGGCGCGCGGGCTGTGCTGCTGCTGCTCTTTTCAAGCACTTGTGCTGGCCTCCACCTTGCAGAAGCGAGCAGCGGCGCGCAAGCGCTAATTGAAAACAGAAGGCCTGCTTGCCGCTGCTCGATCCCGCAAGGTGGATGCTAGCACGAGTGCTTGAAATGAGGAGCAGCACAGCCCGAGGGTCGCTCCTTGCTTCACTGCGCGCAGCTGACCAATTTCTAAAGGTCATCTAGAGCTGCGCATGCTCGCTGCCTAGGTGAGACCTAAAAACAGTGCGAGCCTCAGGGTGAAGTGAAAATAAAAAAAACCTGTAGGCGTAAGTGTGTCTCTTGCAGGAATGTGTTTTTGGGCGTTGTGTGAGATCAGAAAGTACTAGTTTACCTTTTCGTGGATTGAGTCCACGGACATTCCATGTGGGGAGGAGATAAACGCAGTGCGTACTGCCTCCCATTTACATGGTGTGTGAATATTCCTCATGAATATGCTAATACAAGCCGACAAGTTGTGTCCAGTCCTCTGCGTACGGAGAGAAGAACAGGGGAGAAAACGGTTATACAACTTAGAGAAGGCAAACAAAGAACCCATGTAACCCACCCTCACCTGGTGCATGACACCCAGAACACCCTTCCTATCCAACAATACCCCAACAACAAGAAGTATTGAAATTATCCTGGAGGAGTGAGCAACGCTGCAGAACCAGGTCTAAAGAAGTAGTTTGTAAGTCATATAGTGTAGAGCAGCGGCGCATTTGGGAGCAGGGGTAGAGACAGCGAGTGTCAAGCTGATACTGTGGCACAATTCACATAAAGTCAACTTAAGAGCATTGCGGCCATCGTGGGCTGGCTAGCTCGTCCCGGAGGACCCGTCCCGTCTCACCCTGCCCGCAGCTGAGTGGAACTGTCCACTTCCAAGCATTTGCAATACTTCATGGTGTCGGCCGGAGAGATGAAGAAGCGTGGTTTTCCCTCCGCTGCCACCCATAGCCTAGCCGGGTACATCATGCCATACTTGCCATACTTCAGGCCATGTTTTCCGAGCAATGCTTTAACTTCTGAGAATTTGCGTCTAGTCTCTTGTACTGCCAGGGTGAAGTTGGGATATAATGAGACAGAGGTGCCCGGGCATTGCAGGGAGGTGCGTTCCTGAGCCAGTCTGAAGGCCATGTCGTGATCCCTGTAATTAAGGAGCTAAGCCACAATGTGGCGGGGAGGTGAGGGCCCCCAGCAGAGATCGCGGGTGGGCCCACTCCACTATGAAGGCAGAGGAGAAGTGCTCTGCACCAAACAGTTCAGTCAACAGAGTTTCGACAAAGCGCTCCAGGCGGCCTGTGTTAATCGACACTGCCAGACCCACTATATGGATATTGTTCCGACATGATCGAGCCTCAAGGTTCTCATTCTTGATGGCGACCTCTTTCAATAGACATTCTATCTTCTCCAGGCGGCATGAAAACGTTGTGGATGTGTCTTAAGGTGTGGTTCCTTCGTGGGATCTATGTGGGTGCCCTGTCGGTCCAGAAGCTAACCCATGAGGTCTAGCCAGGATGTGAGCGTCTAAGCACGCATCGATCCATCTCTGAGCTCTGCCAGGATGGCTTGTATGCCCTCCAGGGTAGGTGTGCGCGGCTGGAGAAATCCTTACCATCTTCAGCGTCTGAGGTGAGGTCTGGTCGACGTGACATTTTGGGCGGTCAGACGTGAGCTGGCGTTGTTTTGGGTCCCTGTGCCCCATGGTTATAGAGGGATGGGCCAGTGGGGGTCCGATCGGCCACCATGCACTAGTAGGAGGAACAGTGGGTGACAGCTGCCACTCGGCGAGTGTCCACGTGGTCGATCTCTCCTCTTTAGAAGGGGGTGCCAAAGAAGTAGCGCGTGGCGACCGGTAATTGGGGGGGGGGGGGGGGAGGGGGAAATGTCCAGCCAATACCCCAGCAGAGGCAGCGGCCAAGGGTGCCACCCACTATTTGGCCCCGCAATCCGCCACTCAGCAAGCTGGAAGGGAGTAGCTGTTGATGCACTGATCCAAATCGTATAGTATAGTATATAGCCAGAAGCCGGTCCGCGCTGCTCAGTAATGGGGCGGTAATTTGAGTGGACTAGGCAGGCTCTGACGTGGGCCATACAGAGCTGGAGGTGGTAGTCATCAGGTAGACCCAACCGACTTCGCAGCATGGCCTGCATCGTCGTCCCTCCCACCACCGGCAGGGTAGAGGGGATCCGACCTAAGAAAGTCAGTGGCTGCCGCGCCAACCGTCAGGCCGCAAGCCGGCCAACAGGCCAATCCTTGACCAGCTCCACGGGCCACCGCGGCAGGGCCTCCCTCAGGCACCTGGAATAGTGTCTGACAACTCCTCCAAGCAGCCAGGCCTCAACACAGGGATCGTCGTTACCAGGACACCTAAGTGGCGCCGGGAGGGGACCTAGCTTGGCACCGCAGTCCTGGCCTCGGGCATGCCCGCTGCCCCTATCGCGGCATGGCATCCAAGGTGGCTGGGTCCTACCTCCCCATGCGGTCCCCAGGTGACCCAGACGGCTCAGGCGGAGTGTAGGGGGCGAGAGTCACTTGGACTCTGGGGCACGATGGAAGACCAAGGCAGCCCCTGTCTGGGGCCTGCAGCTCGGTGTGGCAGCCTCTCCTCTCTACTCGGGTGCTCCGACCCCTCTGGTACCAAGGTACGGTAGGGAGGGCCCCAGCGGGACGCTGCAGTCCCAGCCTCACCCACTGCCCCTGTAGCAGCGGGTCCTCCGAGGCAGGCGGAGTCTTGCTTTTCGCCGCACCGATTCCTTGAGGATTGCAAATGTCCCCAGCTGCTCAGGGGCAGGTCAGAAATGTTCCATAGCTGTGTGGGTACAGGAGTATCCTGATGCTCATGATATAAGCGGTGATGGAGGTCGCTGCGTCCAGGATGTGGGCGATTCCGGAGCTTCAACACTGTGCGCCCATTACAGTTACTGGCTCATCCCTGCCCCCCATTTTTTTTATTTTTCATCTAAGGGGTATATTTCCACAACCAACCTTACTTAACCAAATATTACACAGTATATCTCAGTATCTCACATTTCAGCCTATAATTCCAAGTGTACAAAATATGCACTCCACTTTGTGTTATACGGTCATTTGGTAATAAAACCATACTTACCTTTTGCTTGTAAATAAAAGTATAAGTGTAGGCTGTTCTGTTCTCCGTTATGTTAACCATATGGTATTCTATGTTGCTGCTTTTCATCATTCCTTGTTAAAAAGAATGATTTCTGAAATAAAATGGGAATATCTGCTGTTTGAGCAGAGAAAACTGACTATCCGAAATAAATCTCAAAATGATAACCACGACTAATTTCTTACCTTCAGGTAAATATTAGAGAGACAGAGTGCTGGGGAGAGCCATCCTTATTTGGTGCACTCAAAATCTATTTGTCAAAATGACTGCTTTATTTACACCCCAACTCTAAGATCACCACGGCCAGTTGACTGATGCATTCCTCATCTCTGTTGTACTTTGGTGAGCTCACTCCTTGTACATGTCTGCTAGTCTCACAAAGGTTGTACTGCACAGTGTTTTTCTGAAAACTCTGGTGGTAGTTTCATGCTCTCCGTATTTGTGAGTTTGTTAGACCATACACCACTTCTATTATCTATGATCTTTCAGTAATTAATACGCTACTGTGCATCAAAGCAAAGCTCTGATACTAGTTCATGTTATTTACAAAAAAACTCTTACCAAGACATATAACTGCATCGCTTTGGGTGACCCGGCATATATTTCGTGATCTGAACATAATTAGAAATAGTTTTTTGATCCGTTATTGAATTTCTGAAGAATTGCTAATTTCCCTGGCACTCTTTTTGTTTAGTGTAAATAAGATTGCCTCGAATTTTTGTTCTTCTGTGTCTCACACAAAATGTTTCTTAAACTCACAAATCTCATCCATCTGATTGGCTTAACTTCTGTCCTGCAGTAAAACAAATTTTTTATAAAACAGTTTGTGTTCGATTGCTAGTCCTCTATAATAAAAATTTCACTTGCATTATCTTTGCTCGATGTAGAGATAATCAACATTGAACTCTTTTCAAATAACTTTTTATGGAAGTATTAGAAGTATAGGAGTTTTAATATAGTTTTCTAATGGTCTGTCTTTTGTAGTTAGTTTTTAATAATTAGTTGGGAAGATCAGTTATGTAGCCGGAAGAAGCAATAGACATTGGATAATATGTGTTGGCCAGAACTGATGATATTTTGAGTAATTAATATAAGGGTTGTTTTTCTCACTTTTTTGTATTTGGATTCAGTTGCAACTATTTTAAATGCCACAGCTTATTGGCTAACTCCCTGAGAGTGGCGGAATTCTGTTTTTTGACAAGAAGCACATCAACACACAAAGTAGTTGCCTGTGCGCTGGAGACCACTGTCGCAGTGTGTTCTTTGTGAGGCTGCAAACCTATTTGGTTTTAGACAATTTATATATTTTGACAGGGGCCTAGCCGATCTCCCAACACTAACATACAAAACCAATGATGAAACAAATAAAAGCCTGTGCTTTTTCTTCTTCAACCAGCCTGCGCAGAACCAGCCTAAGCGCAGCTGTGGTTTCCGCAGGGGTGGGTCTGGTAACCAGTGCGCGGGTCAGTCCACCTCCACCCCCTGCTGCTCACGCCTCTAAGCCTTCCTAATCTGAGCTTCAGGGAGCACCCTACGCTGGTGGTTGGCAGGGTCCGCCACCTCCACCACTGGCGCGAAATTACATCGGACAAGTGGGTGCTACAGAAAATCTGCCAAGGTTACTCACTCCCCTTTCTGTCCTCCCCCTCCGGCGATGCCACCTCGGTACCACCGCATGTCGGGGGATCATTTGGCTCTTCTGTGTCAGGAGGTCACGGCCCTCCTGGCCAAGGGGGCCATCGAATGTGTTCCGGAAGTAGGAAGTGGTTGTTATTCCCACTATTTTCAGGTCCCCAAGAAGGACAAAGGGGTCCTGATCCCCATCTTGGACCTCCGGGACGTCCTTCGCTTCCTCCTGAAGGAGAAGTTCAAGATGCTGACTCTGGCTCAGATCCTAGCTGCCCTGGACCCTGGAGACTGGATGGTAGCGTTGGACTTGCAGGACGCTTATTTTCACATCCCTGTCCTACCGGCGCTTCCTGCGGTTCATGGTGGGCCAGGAGCATTTTCAGTTTTCCCTGCTCCCCTTCGGCCTTACCAGTGCCCCTCGGGTGTTCACAAATGTGATGGCGGTGGTCTCAGCTCATCTGCACAGGTCCGGGGTGTCAGACTTCCCCTACCTCGACGACTGGCTGTTGAAGGCGGGTTCGCCCCAGGTTGTCGTCACCCACCTCCAGACTACAGCCGAACTCCTGCATTTGCTGGGGTTCTCCATTAATGTGCTGAAGTCGCACCTGAGTCCCTCTCAGAAACTTCCCTTCATCGGAGCGGTTCTGGATTAGACGCTGTTTTGGGTTTATCCTCCCGAGCAGTGAGTCCGGGATATTCAGGCTATGATTCTGCGCTTTCAGCCTCTATCCTGGGTATCAGTCAGGATGACCCTGGGCCTGATGGCCTCCTGCATCCTCCTGGGGACACATGCCAGATGGCATATGCAGGCTCTGCAGTGGGACCTGAATTTCCAGTGCGCACCGCATCAGGGCAACCTGTCCGATCACGTCCAGATCTCGGAGGGCGCTGCGCGACAGTTGCAATGGTGGCTCACGAATCTCGATTGGGTCAGTGGCAGATCCTTCTCCCTTCCCCAACCCGAACACACCGTGGTGACGGATGCATCCCTCCTGGGATTGTTAGGCCACAAGGGAGAGGCTAAGATCAGAGGGCTCTGGTCTCCGGCGGAGTCCCGTCTCCATATCAACCTTCTGGAGCTGCGGGCGATTCGACTTGCACTGAAGGCATTCCTTCCCTTTGTCAGGGAAAGTGTAGTGCAGGTGTTCACGGACAACACCACCGCCATGTGGTATTGCAACAAACCGGGCAGGGTGGGGTGGGGTCATGGACCCTATGTCAGGAAGCTCTGCGCCTCTGGACATGGCTGGAACATCAAGGCATTACATTGGTGGTTCAACACCTGGCAGGTTCTCTGAAGGCCAGGGAGGACGAACTCAGCCACCGGTGCATGGTGGATCACGAACGGCTTCTGAACTCAGACGTGGCGCAAGGTCTCTTTCTGAAGTGGGGAGAGCCTTGGTTAGATCTATTCGTCACCGAAGAGAACGCGCAATGTCATCAGTTCTGCACGTTGGAATTTCCAAGGCGATGCGATGCTCGCAGACGCTTTTCGTCGCTAGTGGAGCTGCGGTCTGTGGAACGCCTTTCTGCCTATACCACTTCTGTCTAGAGTGCTGAAGAAGATCAAGCGCGACCGGGCCCAAGTCATTCTTGTGGCTCCGGACTGGGCTCAAAGATACTGGTATCCCCAGCTACTCAGTATGAGCATCGATCCCCCGATCAGTCTGCCTCTTCAGGAGGATCTTCTGTCGCAGCAGCAGGGGACGGTCCTCCACCTCCATGCATGGAGATTGAGCGGCGACCGTTGACACCTATTGATCTTCCTCCTGAAGTCAGTGATGTCATTCTGGCAGCCAGGCGTACCTCCACCAAAACGGTATACAGATTTGTGGCATGGTGCGCTGCGAAGGCGGTGGATCCTCTTTCTGCCCCTCTTTTCTTCTGTTTCTTCGCTCTTTGGCCCAGCAGGGCTCTGCTCTGGGCACTTTCAAAGGTTATTTTTCTGCCATCTCCGTCTTTCTACGGCTACTAGATAAGCCTTCTCTTTTTAAGTCCCCAGTTGTTAACCGTTTTCTTAAAGGCATTACGCATAAGTTTCCACCTGTACCCTTCATAATGCCTCAGTGGGACTTTAATCTTGTCTTGACTTTTCTGATGTGCGCTCCCTTCGAGCCACTTAATAACTGTCCTTTGCGTCTTCTCGCCTAAAAGACTGCTTTCCTGGTTGCTACCACATCTGCCAGAAGAGTGAGTGAGCTCCATGCTCTTTCTTATAAACCTCCTTTCCTTTCTATTCATCCGAACAAGGTGGTTTTAAGGACCCGTCCTTCTTTTCTGCCAAAGGTTGTCACGCCCTTTCACATGGGGCTGACCATCACTGTGCCCACCTTCTTTCCGCGTCCTTCAAGGGAAGAGGAGAGGCTCCACCGTCTGGACCCAAGACGTGTGCTCGCATTTTATCTGCAGTGTACACAGCAGTTCCGGGTGGATGATCAGCTTTTTGTTGGCTACGTGGGCGCCAAAAAAGGTCGGCTGTGCACAAAAGGACCATCTCCCGGTGGGTAGTTTTGTGCATCAAAGCATGTTACTCCTTGGCCAAGAAGGAGCCTCCTGTGGGGGCTGTGTGCCCATTCCACCAGGGCAACTGCAGCCACTACTGCTTTGGGACGGGGAGTTCCCTTGCATAAAATCTGTCCGACAGCTACGTGGGCCTCACACATTTACAAAGCACTACTGCCTTGACGGAGAGGTCCAGAGAGACGGCTTCTTTGGCTTTTCTGTGCTCCGAGACTTTCTGGTTTAATCTTCTTTGCAGACCCACCACTGGGGTTGGTATTGCTGGGGTATCTATTCTAAGGTAAGGAATCTACCACTAATGTGTCTCTTTCAGATGCACAAGTTACTACTTGTGTAACGATATATCTGTAGAAGACCTTAGTTAGTGACAGAGTCCTTACCGCCCACCCATCCTCCCTGTTCTGTGAACTGATTGCTAGGGTTAAGGTCATCCCCTTTTAGGGCCCTAGTTTTATGCACCAATGGTCAGTATCTTGCATGGCTCTGCGTTTCGGTGCGGAAAGTCTAGTACAGAACTGACGTCCGCTCACATGGGTGGCGCCTAAGTACCCTCCATGACGTCATGTCGGCCCTGATGACGCCAGGGACTGACGTGGAGCCGCAGGACGCCACCTACTGACGCGCAGGGGTACTGCTAAGCAAAATTTTTCGGATCCAGTCTGACGCCTGGGGATATTCTAAGGTAAGGAATCTATCACTAACTAATGTCTCTTACAGATATATCGTTACACAAGTAGTAACGTGTGCTGTCATGCTGTAGTTTTGAGAAAAGGATTTTTTAATGGAAATTCACCAAAATAGCTCTGAGCCTCATTTTATATAGTGATAAATGAAGTAAATTTGATTGCTTGTGACGCAGTATAGTTTGTGTTTTATTGGATCATATCTTTGAAAAATAAATTTAGTTACTTGTTTCTTACTTTCTTGAAAAGTATCACTGTTTCAGTTTTCATTTGTGGAAGTTAAAACTTTGTTTTATATGTTCTTGTAGGAGGAAAAGGCTAATTGAATCACAAGCATAAATGTTCTGGGGTTGCATGTGGTCGTGCCCTGTGGAAAACTGGCCTTGCTGTTCAAGCTGGACTTGTTCTCGTGTGGCTGGTCACTCCTTATTTGCATATGATTGCCTCTACTTTGTAATGGCACAATTGAGGAGAAAAGTGGTTAAGACTGATTTAAGCAATTTCCATCCATCGTTGTGGTGGTTCTTCATTGTATTCTCAATCCATTGTTCTCTTCTATCCTTGGTGCAACATTGGTTTACAAGTTTGACTGTAGGGCGAGTTTTGCCCTTCGGGCCCTAAACATTTGCAGACCTCTTCTGCCCAAAGCTATGATCTCTTCTTCCAGTCTGAGAACAGGGAGCCGGGGATGTGTGAAAATAACTTGTATCACAAAGAACAATCCTCTGCCAGCAAAAGTGCCACCCATGTTCCCTCCTTGTCTTGCATCTCTTGAGACATCAGATGGCTGGAATAATGCAGGCAGTAGAGCAGAATGTCATTCTGCTGCCTGTCGCCGGTCTCTTGAGACTTGGGGCAGGTGTCAGATCGACCTCTGCCAGCCTTGAAGACCTTTTTTGTTCCCCCTGCTCGGACTTCCGAAAAGTGACGAACCCTCTTTCAAATCTGGTGTGTGTGTGTGCGCTCGCAAATGGCTTTGTGGAAACCATAGACTGCCAACATCCATCTGGATCTTGGTTGAAACTCCTCTCCTTCAGCTGGAGAAACTGCAGTTTGTCAAAAATAAGAAAATAACACCAAGGCCAATGAGGTCTGAATTTTACTTCCTGCAAAACTGTCATTAATCAGAAAAATAGTATATTGAGGCAGCCCGTTCAAATTTGGAAAAGGCAAAATAAGTTAAGTGTCAGGACTATCATCACAGGCTGTCACCCTTTTCACAACATGGAATCAATAGCCACAGCAGTCTCCATCTGCTAGCTGAGTAAGGCAGAGTTGCATTCTGATGTTAATAGATCTATCAGTGGCTGTCTAAAGAGCTAGTCACAGGCCATATGTAGATGGTTACCCAACAGTGGTTTAAAAGCTGCAGCTTTCTTTAATTCATTTTTCCTACATAGAACAGAAACGGGAAGTCTTGAAAATTTGACCTCCTAGTATATCCCCTGTCTCATGGAGTAACGCACGGAGCACTGGTCTTGCTTCTGCTTTTAATGTATACTTCAGCCCTTTGATGAATCCAGCTGCAAAAATTGAATATTTGTTTCTACAATTAAGCTGACTATTTGGAGTTAATCATCAGTGTTACTCCGTGAACAACAGATGATAGACTGCATTTCCTAACTTTTTCAAATTAATGGCGGAGTGCCCTTAAATCACAAAATTAAATCCTGTAAATCAGTGGCGACTCGCAGAGGGAGTGCTGCAGGCACGTGGGTCTGGGGAGGTGGTAGTGGACTCAGACATACGACGCGACGGAGTAAACTAAGTAAATAAATAAAACTATTTAGCTTACCCGTGCTGAATCGCCAACTCTGCGATGCAGTGCGCGCTAGGTAAATAGTTTTATTTATTTACTTAGTTTATGCCGTTCTGTCATATGTCTGAGTCCACTACCCCCCCATCCTGCCCTGCCCCACCTCCCCCAGCACTCCCTCTGTGAGCCGCCATTGCTGTAAATACAGATACTATGTTAATAAGAGCTCCTCCGAAGGATTGCCCTAAAGAAATTAGGCCAGTTGAATTGGGCATGCTATCAAAAAGGAGAGCAGAAGTTTGGAATTTTACTGGTCCATAATATATCATCCAAAACCAATATCGAAACAGTTAGGCAGCAGGACTGACTATGTTGTTGACTACAGAGGCCCTCACTTATTACTTGGGAGGAAACCACAAATCTGTAATATCTCTTGTGTTGCAAAATTTGTGTTATAGAAAGCACGCTCAGCCGACGTTGTAATTTAGTGTATTTTGATTGTAAGTCCAGTTCGTTAGCATATTAGATAGCAGGGTTCTGACTAAGGTACAGTTTAACGTGACATAAGATTGTTTACAGCCTTGCCGTTTAGTGACTTGGTGATCTGCAATAACGCCTTAAATGTAATTCTGATTTGCAATGGGAGCGGGTGCAAACCTCTGCAGATAGGAACTGATTTCTTTTATTTTCCTGGGGAAATTTCCATTGCTATCGAAGTACCAATTTTTGCAGCTCGGAGCTTTGACATTTATTTGTTTCAACAAGCAGGTTTATGCCATGGTTTTGTTTACTGCTACAGCAAACAAATGACGGACGGAATGCCAACAATGCAAACCTTCTCCCCCAGTCATAAGATCTGTGTTAAATCCATCGTTCTTTTGCCCAATACGCCACCCCAGTTTGGACCCAGCCATATGCAAATCAGTCTTGATCCTGTGCCTCATGGGAACAGTCCAGACCGATCTGCTAGGCCAGGTCCTCCCTGGACCGGAAACAAGCATCCTGGGACCAGTTTCATAGAATGTCACCCTTCTTCAGCCAGGCTATCTTGAATCCATTGCCACAGTGAGCAAGGGACCCACGTCTGACCTGGCAGTTCGGGCTGAACTGTTCCCATTGGGCGCAGGGTCAAGACTGATTTGCCTATGGCTGGGTCCAAACTGGAATAGCATGGTGAACAATAAAACGATGGATTTAGACCCAAATCGCTGTATTGGGGTGAATGTATTACATTGTTCTGCATTCTGTCCATCATTTGTTATTTTTGAATGGATTCGTTTACAACCTAAGGTAGCTCTTGCTGCAGTGGCTCAGTGGGGCACTGGATAATAACTGCTGTATCTTGCTAACCGTTTCACTTACTAGTGAGACAAGTCTATAATAGAATATACGTAACTGCCAAAGATAGAGATTCATAAACTTCTCTGAAGGGGTCTTATCCCATTTTCCAACCTGTGTGTTTTTGTATAGCTTCTTGCCACTCGTCATTTAAGCTTTAGAGATGATCAATGAAAGTTATAACTCGGCTCAGCCAATTTCTATCTACCTATTCCGGTACCTCGCTGAACCCATGCCGAATTTGCAGAGGTCTTGCAGTAGGCAAGCCTAAAATACTGCTTGTGTAGTATAGTATCAGCAGCTATTGAAAGTAACTACCAGGTTAAGGAACTAGTGGTTATAGTTGAATATTAAGTGGGGAAAGAAAAGATCTTCATCTCAGTGGCGGCATGCCATTAAGCATGGTTGTGTGGTTACTGTCACTCAGTAATGGAGAAATACAACAGTGTTGAGTGCAGTTTCCATAGTAAATCTATCTGTTCCTTAAACTAACTAAAAGCTATTCTAGTTCCTCCTATTCAGACATTGAGGAGAATGGTGGGTGAGCCCTATGTCTCTCACCTCATATCCTTGGATATTGTGTGAAATTTCTTCACTGTAGAAAGTGTAGTTAAAAATAAGTGAAATGATTCTTTCTGTAACCCGGGAACTAAATTGTTCTTTCCCCAAAGCATCTCTAAAATTAATACCTTTTTGTAATAACAAAATCTCGAAATAATCACCAGGTTAATTTCTGGATCCTCCACCCTTGACAGCTTGACCTCCGTTTTAGATTGTCTCACTAATGAAATATTTGACAGTAAGCTCTGCATCTTTCTTTAGAACTGGCCGGATTGGAAATCTCATGTGAATTGTCTTCCGTATTATCCAGTCCATATATAAGTAAAATATTAATTGATGGGTGAGGTCTACTTTTTATTTATATAATTGCACACAACATGCCTATAGCGCGCCGTCGTCCTCTTTCTCAAGGCACTTATGTATTCTTTACCTCTAGTTCAGTAATTTTTATGCTCTCACACCACGACTAATCTGGTTTCCTCTTCAAGTCTGTCAGTGTCTTACCCCAGCTCATTTATTATTGCACCAGGGTTATATTCTGTTCCTCTACTAATGTTTTGGTCAAAAATCTCTAAGTTAACATGTTGAGGGTGTGCTGTCGTGGAATTGTACCGGTTTAACAATCATAGTTTAACTTTGTCCTGTCTTGATGGTTTACCCATGGTATAATTGGAACTCTGTCATCATAGGAACCTCATTTGTATATGGATGTTTGACCTGACCAAGGCAGGTGCCTTTCTGAACTTTCGTTTTATGATCCTTACCCTCTTGGTCCACTTCTTTATCTTCAAAAGTTCTTCTGCTGAGAACAAGTAGTCACGTCTCATCTGTTCTTTCTTACTCTGCAGACTGTTTGATGGCCTCAGCAGGGCACATGATTAAGGAGTGATGTGAAAGCAACCTCTCCTTATTCACTAGGTCCCCTGAAGTTCTCTAGTGAAATGATTTTATTTCAAATTTTCAAGTTTGAGCTGTGGCACCTGCTTTCCACCTCTTGACATTTCTCCTTCACTCTAGGGTCCCTTCTTGCCTGATCTCAGGTCATCACTTTTAATAGACTAGTCAGAACTCCAGGGTCTCCATGCTCAACCCTGCAGCCTCTCCAGGCTCTCTAACTTTTCCTCCTAGACCCAGTAGTGCACAACCACCTCATCCACCACCTTAAGCCGGTAGGGGGCATGACGCTACCATCCTCTGTTCTTTTCAAGGTTACTTTTGTGATGGACTACCTTTCAGTCCTTTAACGTCAAACGTTTTGGGATCTGCACTGGTTCACCAGGTAGTACATATTCAGTTGCCCAGGTTTCTATGCACATCATTTTCTGCCTACTTCTCTCAGGCTCCAATGTCCCATTTGGTGCAAATCTAAACCTTGTTTAAGACCTCTCTTAGCTGTGGACCAGGTGCTTATAATGTATTTTCGATTTTCAGAATGCAAAATTCTACTATTCACCAAGACTGAACATTGCAGTCTGATTCTCTGGGCTAAGACCAGAATTTTGTTTTGAGAAAATTGCAGGAATTGAAAAATAGCGCTCACTTGACGTTTAACATATTAAATGTTCTCTACTATGACATACTAATTCTGAGACGCTAAGTCCCTCCATGTCTTGGAGCTCGCAATCATGCTACCCTGAGATATTTAAATCTCTAAGAAGACATTTGGCTAACCTTTTGGAAATGCAGCAGAATTGTCGTGCTGGCACACCAGTTGTAAATGTTCAATATCAAGTTAGTGGCTAACTTCATAAAAAGAAAAGCACTTTAATAATGGGCAAGAACACAGTACATTCACACAGTGAAAAACGGTAGGGCATAGATTCTTCAGTCTCCCAGACACTACCCAAAACATATATATTGCTCCCTCGGGCCAGGAGGTAGAATTCAGACTTCCCCTTGACCCTGAGAAAATGCCTCATGATCGTTTGTACATTGGCAGACGTAATTTAGTCGAGGTGGTACATATGTCTTGTTCTCAAGTAAGGTAAAGCCTTTGCTTCTCAGTAAATTCCTAGTTGTGGTGGCTTGTTGCTATTGCTATTCATAGTGTTACTGAACAGTCTTTCCCTTTTTTGTGTTTTTCCCCCAAATCGAACTTGTGTAGAGTCCTGCACATGCTGTACCCTAAAGCTTCTTAAACAAGTCTCTTTCTATACCAATTAGCTTCTTCCTTCTTTAAGATAAACCCTCCTGCCAAACCATATAATCCACTTAGAGAACACATATGTGGTGCCTCCAAATCTTATTGCCACCTTAAATGAAAAAACATATTTTTGCTCATGCAAGGTAGGAAAACTATTTAAGGGACTTGCGTAAAACACACTCCATTCGAAATGGCCGTGTATCTCAATCTTACTTTTTTTTTTTAAATGAGCAGGCTTCAAAGAGATTTGAGAAAAAAGAAAAGTGTTGGTTGGAAGTTAATGTGGTGCACCCATTAATGTGGTTAGTAGAATTACATGCAGGATGATGCATCCAAATGTAAGCCTCCAAAACAATCTCTCCGAAGTCCAGCCAGTTTGTATTAGGGAGGAATATCAAGCTGTAAGCCGCTTCAATCGCCCTCTTTACCACAGCCTAAATATGTAGTCGTTCTTTCCAGCTTTTGACTGTGTATTTCAGTGGTTTTTGAATCTCTGTAAAGTGTTTGCAAATACCCTTGGTTAACCAAGATTATATGTGTGCGTATGCTTATACATGTGTGTGTATGCTTATATATATGTGTGTGTATGTATGTGTGTGTGTGTGTATATGTATATGTATATGTGTGTGTATGTATATATATATATATATATATATATATATATATATATTATTAGACTGGTGGTAGATGTACAAAATTAACAACATAGAAGCAAGTTTAAACATTGATTTAATGTGTGGTGCAATCAGTTCAGTGAAAGGCTACTGTAGAGTTAAGAGGGGGGAGTGAGTGGTTGTGTATTGTCTTTAACATTCCAGCGTATTTCTGTGCAGTCATGTTACAATTTAGTGCTTCTTTTCATAGAAGTTATTGAAGACCTCAGATATTTAGCTGAAAGCTTCAAGGTTTCTTGTTACTTGCATGCTTGTAAATTTTCGAGTCTCAAATAATTTTGGATTTGAAAGTTGAAAGGGTTAAACCCAGCTTATTTGTGTAATAGGGAGGAGTCAATCCTATCTCTGTTTTCCTAAGTCATGAAGTTGGTACACTGCAGTCTCCAACTTGATTTGCCTCCATTATTTAATAGCTTTTAACCCGAAGCTGTTTAACAGGGGCTTCCTAGCACTCAATATAGCAGTCTTTTAATCCAAAATTATCTCGGTTACGTTCTGTCTGGGATTCGTATTTTATTTGAGTTGTTTGATGTTTAACCGCTAAATAGATCAAGCCAGAACTGAGTAGCTTAATTTTAAGGTTGTTCTTGTGCATTGGTGTAGTCCAGTGCGGCTTGTTGTTCATTGGCATATTAGTCTGCCAAAATCTGGGTTTTTGTCAGTTTCCCACAAGAGGTAGTGTCTGCTTTTAGGATGACTGTTAGCACTTTTTTTAATATAGCTATCTACCAAGAATTTTTACTTTCAATCCTTTCTCTTTTTTTTGTTGAAAATAAGTCTTTGGGTGTTGAGACAATTAATTTAAGTTTATGTGACCGAAAGAGTGCTTCATGTTGAAGTAGTAATTGGTGGGGCCTTGGGCCATAAACTAACTTCTGAATAGCAACGAGCCTGTGCACACGTTGACAGTATGTACAGATCAATTCACTGTATCCAATCTAGTCACAAAAATGGAAATGCAGTATTACGTGTATACAGTGAAATGAAGATGAATAATCATGGGAAGTATTTTCTCTTTTTAATCCAGAACGGTTGCCACACCAACACGTGTTTCGTCTGGGGAAGTACCCCAAGAATTCTTCAGGGCTTTTGGCAAAATGAAATGAGATGATGATCTCTCTGCCGGTTGCACTTCTGTCCCGGCTGACGAAGGAGAGTGAGTGTTCTTAAATTGTATTAGGTCTTGAGTCTGGACATTGAAATTGAGCCAAACATGGAGGCTTCACTGTATATGAGACAGTGCTCTGTTTTGACTCCAGTTGATATCAAATTAATTGGAGCCTCAGGGGGAAAGAAGAGGGTGCAGGCCGCCCCCCACTCAAACTGTAATAAACAACAAATGGCCTGTCCCTCCTGACACTTATTATTTCTATTTTGTATACAAGGAATGTAGTGGTATGCAATTTTTACTACCACAAGCCCACTGTTTTTAGGCTATTCATAACTGTACACGTGTCAGAAGCGATCAAGGTACACACAAGATACCGATAAAATTGTCACAATACCATCACCCACCAAAAATTTAGTGGTGGGTGATGGTATTGTGACAATTTTATCTGTTTCTTGTGTGTACCTTGATAGCTTCTGACACGTGTACAGTTATGAATAGCCTAAAAACAGTGGGCTTGACTCCAGTTGACACTGATACTGCGGTTTTGGGGCGTGCAACGTACTCGCTGCCTCAGATATCTATAATCTCTTCTAATCGCCGGGCAGGAGTCGGGTGTATCTAAAACAGATCGCTGTCTCCTATACAGTGAAGTCTCAACGTTCGGCTCAATTTCAAGGTCCCGACTCTTGGCCTAAAACAATTTAAGAACACTCGCTTCCGTTTGTCAGCCAGGACGGAAGTACAACCGGCAGAGAGATTATCATCTCATCTCATTTCATTTTGCCAGATGCCCTGAAGAAGTCTTTGGGTACATCCCCAGACGAAACACGTGCTGGCTGGGTAACCATTCTGGATTAAAAAGAAGAGAAAATACATCTCATGACTATTAATCTACATTTCAGTGTATTTTTTTTTTTTTTAATTTATTTGAAAGTTTTATAGAGCTTGAACAAGACCTTTGCGGGTATCAGAGCGATTTACAGTACATGTGTATAGACATATCAAACAATAAAATTAAGCAGGACAATAAGAATAACATCAGAAAGCTTAATAAAACAAAAGGATAAATCAAACATCAAGGATAAACAGGAACATAATGAATAGCAACAAAGTAAATCACAGATAGGACAAATCGGATAAGGTGCAGGACCGGTCGGTCTGAAGGGTGATGGTAGTACATTGATGATGGGGGTTGAAAAATATTAAAACTGAGGTGGAGCTATTGTGTATGAAACTAAATGGTCTACGCATTTCACGTAGTATTTTTTTTTTTAAAGCAGCGAGCATAAAGTTAAATTTGATTGTTTTGAAAAGTGTATAGTGAATAGAAAAGCTCTGTTCTATGGTCAGCGAGACAGATTTTTCTTATTGATGATACAGCAGTACCATGCAAGTTAGACAAAACCTATATTTTGGAATTTTAGTACTTTACCTTAATACACAATGTTCTTTTGTATTTTCACCCTCAGAGGATGCCAGCTCCGATCAGATTACGGGAGCTGATCCGGACCATCAGGACAGCTCGGACGCAAGCAGAGGAGCGGGAAATGATCCAGAAGGAATGTGCAGCCATCAGATCTTCCTTTCGCGAGGAGGACAACACATACCGCTGCAGGAATGTTGCAAAACTGTTGTATATGCATATGCTTGGCTATCCAGCACACTTTGGACAGGTTAGTTGATGTACAATGTGATCGTTTTGGCACAGGTGAGCTAAATGCAGAAGTAGGTAGACCTATACCTGCAATTACAGATTATTTCAGTGATATGCAGGATATCCAGAAGTTTTGACCTTTTTCGGTAAAATAGAAAACTGCATGGTTGCACAATGTTTTGAGGCATAGGTTAGCTTATTGAAAGGCTATTGTTTAAACTGGCTTGTGCAAGGTGCCTAACCTCGGCTGTCTGTATGATCAGTCGTATTAAAAGCACTTTAAGCCAGAAGAGGGTGGATATCATTTTCATATCTCACTTCCAAACTGTGGAATGCCCACCCTCTTGGATTACAAAAGGCTCCTTCTGAATCAATTTTCAAAAAGAAGTTAGACTTTTCTTTTTAATACATTTTTCTGTTGATCATACCTTCCTTTTAGTGCCTGTAGGATACTTTTTCACTTAGCGCCTGTGCACTTCTTTTGAAGCAGTAGTGCACTTCACAGATGGTTTATTATCATTTGCTATGGCTGCCAGACTGAGCTTCCTTGTATTCAGAAAAACATTAGGTAGTTTGAATATTCGTGGCTAGATAACTTGGTGTAGATTTGCTACTTTGAGGTGTCTGTGAGTATATTTGCATGATGTCTACACAAGGCATGATTGTTTTAGAACAGCCAAAGATGAGTGAAAATTTGTGGGGCATGGTTCTTCCTACGATGAGTGTAGGGGAGTGCCTCTTTTTGACATGGTCACTCACACTTTTTGCCTGGTAAATGATTTGACAAAGTGCACTAGGTCCCTTTTAACCAGGTCCCCAGTGCCAGAGCTCTTTCCCAACACTGAACAATTGTTCCCCCAAGTGGCAAAACCTTTAGCATCTGCTGTAAGTCCTAGTAAATGGTACCTAGGGACCTGCGGTACTAATGAGAGCGTCTAAGGGCCACAGCACAAATTGTGCCGCACTAACAGACCCCTCACCAAGCACTTGCAAGATTGCCATTTCAGGCTGTGTGTCTTGGTGCAGACAAAATTGAAAATAAGACATGTCACAGATCCCTGTATGAAAACTGTGACGAATGTTAAGACGGAAAATGAACATAATGTAAAAGGAGGAAAAATCTGAAATAAGTGATAAAGGATAAAATATGGGCGCAAATGCAAATTAAAAATAAGCTGTGCCACGGGTTGGGGCCTTAAGGTGTCCCATCAAAATGTTGTACAGATCAATGTATGCCATAACCCCTACCACTGCCTGTAATATTTTTTAGTCACCCCTACAGCTGGCCTAACCGCCCCAAGGAAGGGCACTGAATATTACATGTTCCAGATATGACCCTGTGCTGGTTAGTTCGATGCTCTTCCAGGGGATCCTCATCAAAGTAATAAGCATTAGAATATTCCCGCCCGTGTGCGGGACCCCGGAAACACTATATTATATGTACCATATATATATATATATATATATCACATGCAATAGCAGCCAAATAACATCAGAGCTGAAATATGCTGTGAAGAATTTCCACTATACATGAATAATAAGCATGAGAAACAACACCAAAAATTGTTTAGAAACTGTTTTAATGCTCATAAAGCAGTAGAAATTCTCATAACTCCCTGGAAGCATAGGAAGCTCCCAGGCTGCATTGTAAACACACAGTCTAAAAAGACTGAAAAGCTAACCTGTAGCTGAATAGCAATAAACTGACACTGTGCCTTTAAGGCACTCATGACCCCCTGTATCCCATCATGCCCCAGGGGTGACAGTTAGGTCAGTTGTTCTTTCCGGCTCCTTCAGAGAAGGACCCTGGTTACACAGCTCCACTATTTTTCTGGTTTTTGACAGATTTTTGCTCTTACTTTGACAGTTAACATCTAGTCAAGTAAGATACTGCTTTTTTCAGTCAGTTTAGTGAACATTTTCTTCTGAGAATGCCTTCACTCTTTGACAAATGTCCTTGTGGCAACAAGAAAGCAAAATCAGACAACCACGATGTCTGTATCCTGTGTCTGCCTGAAGATCATGATCCAGGCACCTGGCCTGACCGCCTGGTAGGAGCTCCTGTGAAGAGCTCCCAGTGCTTGGGATCCCTTAACGGGCATTATCCCTGTTAGCACCCACCAGCACGACGGAACGAAAGCCGAAAAAGCAGCACAAGTAACCGGATTGCTCACTGACCGGATTAGCGGTAGCTGGAGCCTGAAAACTCAGACACCACCATCGCTGGAGCCCCGGGAGCCTGCTGAACCTACACCACGGATCATCCTGCCATAAGACCAGCACTGGATTCAAGTCGGCATAGAAGGCATCTCAGTCGTGCCGCAGGGGCGGCTGAAGCTCCGGATGACTGCTGAGACTGCATCACCTGCCCGCTCGAAAGCATCGGAGGGCTGAGAGAGACCCCCCCGCCCGCTCAGCAGAGACGTGGGCTGGTGCACCGGAGAGCAGCAAAGGAGCTCCAGAGGCATCGGGGGGCAGAAAGGTCTCACGGCGGTATAGGAGGGCACCCCCCGAGCCGCAGAGGCGGCTGAAGCTCCGGGAATCTGACGAACGGACGCCGCCCGCCCGCTCCACAGCAGTGAAGCAGGGAATCACGGAGGCTACGGAGTGCAAAAAAGACCGGCCGCGCCACAGCAGAGGAGCCCCAGCGGCGTCTAAAAGACCCCCTCCCGCCCGCACCACGGTGGAGGACGCTGGCCGCTGCGCTGTGACTGCAAAGGGACGTGGCAGCAGACCCCCGCTCCCCCTCATCACCCCGCACAGCAGAGACGATGACGACGGAGTAGAGACTGCCTCCGGCTGCCCCAGAAACTGGATGCGACCGGAGGATGTGGCGCCCTGCCCTGAGGAGCGAGTGAAGTGAGCCCCGAGTCCAACAAGAGCTGCAGGGGCGACAGAAGACCGAAGCATGCCCCACTGTCACCGTTGGATACCTGGTAATCGGCTGACCGGCCTCATAGGGTAATACAGACTTGGAGCCCTGATTTGTCATCACGTTCACACAGTGCACACATATCTACGAAGGAGAAGGGATTGAGCCAATTTCGGACTACAACAAAACATTGCTTCTGCAAAATTCTGCAAAACTCTGCTGGACTACAACAAAACATTGCTTCTGCAAAATTCTGCAAAACTCTGCTGGCAAACGCAACAGGCACACAGAGTCTTAAGGTATTTATTTCTCCCACTCGCCCACCTAAAAAACTACCTCCTTTGTTCAAAATGGCTGGGACCATAAAACTGTAGCAATAAATCCCCCTCCCCCTTCCTACCTACCTATGATGTCCACGAGGCCCCTCAGCTAGCTCCCCCACACAGAGATGAGAATTCCTCCCAGCTAGACTGAGCATGGCTTGCTCAAACAGAAAGAGAAACTCCTACCCTTATGCTCAAAATATTAGCAGCAGACAGAGGACTGTGAAGGGAAACTGCTCCTCCCTGCTATCTATGTAACAGCAACAAACAGAGGACTACTGTCTCTATCTCACCTTTGTGGCGGCCATTTTAGACTAGTCTCTCTCGTGGGCGGCCATCCTGGTCTAGTCATTTTCATCATTATCTAACACACACTAAGAGCTTTTTCATTCTAGACTAATCCCAGCGACAGAGTACTCTGCTCAGTGATCTATCTACACCTTCCTGGGAAAGAATGCCTGCCCACTATTGCAATATTATACTTCTACCTACATTTTGAACATTTGTAATGCACAGATTGCTACCTCATATTTGAAAGAATGTCTGCCTATTATGGTAGTACTATATTTCTACCTGGAGTTTGAACAGTTGTAATGCACAGATTGCTACCTCATATACCTATACCTATTATTGCAGTATTTCCTACTGGTAATGCACAGATCGCTACCTCAATTATTTCTGGCTGCTCGCTAATGTCATTTCTGCCTCACGCAGCTTTTTGGTTGCACCGGCACCTAGTTTCAGTAGATCATTCTTTGATTTGTTTAGTGTACATTTTGTAAGCTGCACCTATTTCACTTTTATACCTCACATATACCATCATGCAACTTTGTGGTTGCACCGGTATCCTGTCTCAGTACATCATTAGTACCATTCTTGTATCTGTTTATTGTACATTTTTGTAAGCTGCACCTATCTCACTTTTTCCTGGAATGCACCGATTGATACCTCATATATTTACGTATATTTTTGTATATTTTTGTACATTGTGTAAACTGTATCCTGCCCTTATATACTATCAGTATTACACCTACACTTACACCTTGTACTTTGTAGTTTACCGTATGTACTTGCTCTACTGCACACGCTTATATCCTGGCTATGCTGGTTCATCACTTGTGCCACCTTGGTAATTTATAACTTATTACTGTGTAACCTACTGTACGCATTTGTTTTTCTGCACATTTGTACCACTATAGTGCACTAGTGCATCCTCCCATACCCACCTAATCTTTCAATGCAACATGGACCCTATCGGCAAACACACACAAAATCAACTACCCACCATCACTCACCAAAAAAGCCGCCAAACGCTTTAAACACAACTTCCTTAGGTCACACCCGGAAACGCCCTTTGCTGACACCTACTTCTCACCGGTCAATGGATCCCTGAACACTGATATCGTCTTCCACACCACACGCAGAGCTCAATGGAGAAAAGCGTTCCTCACCCTACTCCCCGTCTCCTCCACCAGAAAATCCGCTCACAGCCTAACTCTCTCCATCACACCATCCCAAGTCTTTCCAGGCAGAGCCACCATCACTATTTACAATAACGGGATTGTCCTATCACAATCCACAGACCGGAACCTGAAACTGCTAGACAACATGTTCCCCACTTTCAAAGAACACCTCTCCAATTCACGGACAAACACTCATATCTCCCCCAGTCCCACCAACCATGACCTCACAGCTACATACTCTTCAATCAGGGACACACCTACCACCCCTGACCTCCCATCCCCTACCCACAACCCCACTATCCCAATTCAGCACTCAATCACAGACACAGATCGCTCCCCCTCATACACCGCTTTCTCCCCCACCCCTTCTACCAACTCGCGGACCTCCACGCATACCTTCAACACTCCTATCACACCTACAGCAGGCATTAACACCCCGCTCGCCGCTGACAGCACAGCTCCCACCCATAACACACCTAACTTAGTCCAGCACCAGAATAACACGCACTCCGACAATTCCCCCCCCTTATCCCCCCCCATTCTCAGTCCTCATTCCCCTCTAACCAACTTCGCAGAACATACCCCCTCTCTTAATTTAACTCCCCCTCCCCTCAACAGGACCATCTCCAATCCCACTTCCCCTCCTACTCTCAGCCCCCATTACCCTCCCTACACCCCCACCACGGCTATCAGTCTCCCAGCCTACACCTTAACCCCCCCGCCTACCACCAATGCCCTCACCCATAACACCAACCTCCTCCCTACCTCATCCACACCCCTCCCAAAACCTCTCACCTCCCTAACTCCATCCCGCACACCAACACAACGCAGACCTGCTCGAACACCAGCCCTCTCTCCCACCTGCACACGAATTCCCTGGTCAGCCATTCACCCCTGACTGCCACCCCCACCCCCACCACCTACCCTACGATGGAATACATCACGGCCACCCTCACTCAGATCAAAGAAGACATACACGCCATCAAAGAACTACTCTCCACACACCCCATACACCCCCCACACACCTCCACCTCCCCTCCCAACTTGTCCCCTACTCCGCTGGCGGACTCCCACCCTCATCACGCCCCACACCAGGCGTCAATCCCTGCTCATAGGCGCAGCAACTGCCCTCGTCCCCCGCATCGCCCCTGCAACCCCTCACACATCTACACCTCCCCGCCCAACTTGTCCCCCACCCCTCCGACTAACTCTCGCACTCAGCTATCCCCCAAACTGACCTCAATCCCAGCTCTTAATCGCAACAACCGCCCTCGCCGCACCCACAACTCTTCTTCTGACCTCGACACACTCCCCCTTCTCCGCTCCTATGACCCAGCCCCCCAAATTCACACAACCACCCCACACCGCAACATTCCGACGATACACCCAAATCCCCTTAGACCACCCACACCAAACAGCAGATTCTCCATCTCCAATAACCTTAGAAAA
Source organism: Lissotriton vulgaris (assembly GCF_964263255.1). Classification (NCBI taxonomy): domain Eukaryota; kingdom Metazoa; phylum Chordata; class Amphibia; order Caudata; family Salamandridae; genus Lissotriton; species Lissotriton vulgaris. The sequence continues at coordinate 502,896 of NW_028247114.1, read as the reverse complement.
GTCCCTCTCTCGCTAGAACCATCTAACACCCTCTACACACCCCGTCTCAAATGCACTCTTCTCAACTGCAGAACGGCCACGAAACATTCCGCAGCCATTGCTGACCTCCTCTTATCGCGGGACCTTGACCTAATCATCCTGACTGAAACGTGGCTAACTGAATCTTCGACACCCATAATGGACATTCTGGTTCCTCCCAACTACCACATTATCAGGCTCGACAGAACAGGCCAAATAGGTGGTGGAATCGCATGCATCTACAGGAACAACCTCTCTGTTCAGAAAGTCAATTCCACATCCCTACCATCCCCAACATCCTGGGAATACATTTGCCTCAACATTATTAGTGAGGGCAAACCGATATGCTCTCTTCACAGCTTTTACCACCCACCCAGGGACAACCTCACCTTTTCCCAACAAATCATGGATATGATCTCAACCAATTCCGGACGGCAGCTCACCCAAATATACCTTGGTGACTTCAACCTCCACTGGAATGACCGCAACGACGTGGTGGTAAATAGTCTTAAAAATGTCCTCGATGCCCTTAACCTCACCCAAATATGCAACAGCCCGACCCACGAGAAAGGTTCTACCCTCCACCTGATCATCTCCAAAGAGGACTCTATCCAACTCGAATCCATCCAACCCTGTGACTGGTCAGATCATCATATTATCACATTCTTTATCAATGAAAAAGTCAAAGTCAACCCGGCTCAACTCTCCAAGCCCAAAGTCTGGAAAAGAGACTCGAAAAAGCTTAACCCAGGCTCTTTGCCCCCTAACAGTTGCAATCTCCTACTCCCACCTACAGGCCCCACGGACGTCCAAACTCTGACTGACCACTATCTCAACGCTATGACCTCTATAATTAATGAGGCTGCACCTATGCAGCTAAAAAGAGTCTCTACTAAAATCTCCAAACCATGGTACGACTGGAGTCTCAACGAGGATAGACAAGACATGCGAATGGCAGAACGGACCTGGAGATCAGCTCCCTCCGCAATGCACCTAAAAGATCTGAAGAAAAAGAGAAACGCCTACTTCAGGAAAATAAAACGCTCAAAATCGGACTTCTTCAGCCTCCAACTCGACCAAGCAAAAAACCACCAGAGAAAACTGTTTGAGCTAATCAAGTCACAATACAAGGAGCAACCACAACCACTCAACACTGGGCGTGAGGCACCCTCCTGTGAAGACTTCGCTGCTTTCTTTATCCAAAAAACTGACAAAATAAAAAGCGATCTCCTCATTGACGCAAGCCTCTACTCCAAACCCCAATGCCTAGCACCCACTGAACCAAAAAACAATGCTACATGGTCAACCTTCGGCACATACTCGGAAGAAGAAATTGGCAAACTGCTCAGCACCCTGAAACCATCCAATCACCTCACGGACCCCCTCCCTGCCTTCGCAGTAAAAGACTTTACCCCTTTGCTTCTCCCTCTCTGGACTAAAATTATCTACAGCTCTCTCCAACAAGGAAGCATACCTGACTCCCTCAAAGTTGGTCAGGTCACACCTCTACTAAAGAAACCTACAGCCGACCCCTCTGATCTCAACAATTACCGTCCCATCACCAATATCCCCACTCTCGCCAAACTGCTGGAAAAATGCGCACAACTACAATTGACTAAACACATTGAGCAATTCGATCTCCTCAACCCTCACCAGTCAGGCTTCCGAGCAGGACACAGTACAGAAACTGCTATGACTCACATAATTGACGACGCACTTCAAATGCTAGACCAAAACGACACCTGCCTCCTCATCCTTCTTGATCTCTCCTCAGCATTCGACACCGTTAAACATGAGAATCTACTAGAACTACTAAACACAAGAATGGGCTTATCTGGAACTGTCCTCAAGTGGTTCACTTCCTTTCTTCACAACAGGTCGCAGAAATTCAAGAGCAACAACCTGATGTCCTCGCCAATACCTGTAACGCTAGGCGTCCCCCAAGGATCCTCTCTATCCCCAACTTTGTTCAACCTAGTCATGGAACCTCTCACCACCTTGCTACAAGCATCCAATGTACACTTTCACATGTACGCCGATGACACCCAACTTTACCTCAAATTACAATCACCCAATGACATCCTGCTCCTGAACTCAACGATCAGATGCACCTAATCCTGGCTTGCCGATAATCACCTCAAACTCAATGCCCTGAAAACAGAGTTCCTTTTGATCTCCCCTCCAGCGAAGATATCCACCACTCAACATTGGCTTAAACTCCTAACCGCACTCAATGTCCAACCCACCATCGTGGACTCAGCAAAATCTTTAGGCATAACACTCGACACCAATCTCAACATGCAGCAACATATCAGCAAGGCAACAAAGGGAGCGAACTTCCAGATCAATACTCTGAGGAAACTTAAACCCTACCTCCCAGCCAAAGACTTCCAAACTGCAGTACAAGCACTAGTCATCCCACGAATTGAATATGGCAGCACTGCCCTCTGCGGACTCCCCCTAACTACAACCGCACCACTAAAAGCTTCTCTAAATGCTGCAGCGAGACTCATCACTGGGTCAAAAAAGCACTCCCACATTACCCCTGACTTGAAATCCCTGAATTGGCTGCCTTTTGAAGCCAGAATACATCTGAAAATCTCCTGCATGACACACAAGGCGGTACACCTAAACTCACCCGGCTACATCGCTCAGAAATTGACAATCTCTGGGGGAATTAGAAACACGAGAGGCACAAACAATCTTCTGCTGAAACCTCGAAGATTCCGGAAGGAAAAAACATACAAGCGCTCCTTATCAGGAATGGCGCCTAGGATTTGGAACTCACTCCCTCCCGAAACCAGGCTTATCTCCTCCACTACACTCTTTAAAAAAGAAGTAAAAGCTATCCTCATGGCTAAATACACTTGAACTACTATCTCGAACCCTATTAACACCCTGCACCGATCTGTACTACATGTTTGACCCCTTTACTTATTTGTTTGAGTTGTCTTATTACTCACATGATTGGCTTTGCAGTCACTTATTTGTACTATTTGTACTGTGTGATCTATTGATTTACTTGTTTGACTATGTTCCCTCATGTACCCTTCTATGTAAAGCGCTCTGATATCTGCGAAGATCTTGTTCGCGCTATATAAAACTTTTAAAATACAAAATACAAATTGTGAGCACCTGTCAGGAAGAACTTTCAAAGACAGGGAGAGGATTCGCATTTATGGCCTGGCTCACAGGGCTTCAAGAGGAAGATCACCGGTGAAGAAGGGCTCCAAGAAGGTTCATACATCTTCAAAAAAGAAGTCTTCACACCCTTCAACTTCAGCGTCGGGCTCGGTGCTGAGAAAAGAACCACCAGTGGATTTTTTCTCTTCTAAACTACCGTCGACGGCGGGCTCGCCGTCGAAGAGAAGACCAGGTATGTCGACGACGTCGAAGGATCCAGCTCAGTCGTCCAAATCCCCTCCGCCGGCGTCAACTGGGCGACGATCGGCTTTGAGGAAGGCGACTTCGCTGCCGTCAACCGGGCGACGGTCGGCGTCGAGATCCATAACCCCTCCGCCATCGTCAACCAGGCGACGACCGGCGTCGAGGGAGGTTACTCCTCCGCCGTCGTCATTCAGGCGACGACCGGCGTCTAGGTGTGACCCCTCCACCGTCGTCCAAGAAGCGGCATTCGGCGTCGAGGACCAAGACCCCTCTGCCGTCGACAGTAGCTCGTCGATCGGCATCGAGGACGCAGTCTCCGTCAGTGCCTCGTCGGCGCTCGGCGTCGAGGGTGCCCAATACCCCTCCGCCTTCGTCACACAGGCACTCGACGTCGAGACAGAGAACTCCGACGGCCGGTCATCACCGTTCGACGTCGAGGCTGAGCGCTCCGCCGACGACAGGACATCGTCTTTCGACGTCGAGAGAGAAGCCTCCGTCGGCGACTGGACATCGTCGTTCGACGTCGAGAGAGAGAGCTCCGTCGACGGCCGGGTATCGCCGTTAGACGTCAAGGCAGAGAGCTCCGTCGACGGCCGGTCATCGCCGTTCGACGTCGAGAGACCACAGACCCTCTCATGGACTTTCGAGGTCAAGATTATTTGACCCGCCGACTCCTCGAAGGCGTTCGACGGCGAGGGAAGAACGCTCGACGTCGAGGCATTCAGATGCGATCATGGTGACGGAGTCTGCTTCCCGTCATTCATCTTCACGGTCCTCTGGCTTCCTAACTGAACCTTCAAGGTCCAGAAGTCCTGTGCACAGATCTCCTGAGTGTCGGCCAGATCCTTCGGCCGAGCAAGTCAGACTGTCACCTAGATGGTACAAATCTTTGGACCATTGGCGAAATTCTGGGGCTACCAAACGTATGCAAGAATATGCCAGCCCACAACACAGGTCTCCTCTTCAGAATCTGTTAGAGGAGATGGACAAGCGTAGTCCTCGCAGGCGCAAATCACCTGTGAGACCACCAGCCAGATCTCCCAGAAGATCACGATCTCCCAGAAGGGGACCTCGGTCAGAAGATCGGATCAGGTCTCGCTCCCCTAGACGGGAGGAGCGTTCAAAAGATCGCGGGAGCGGAGACACAGTGCTCACCGTAGACGTCAACGTACTCTGTCTACTTAATCTACCTCTTCTACCAGGTCGTCCAAGAGGGATTACTCCCCTACGTTGACGGACAGTCCTACGTCCAGGTCCTCCCCAGTGGATGACATTGGCACGTATCTGGATGTACTGCAAAGAGGAGCACTGAAACTGAACATTGAAATTTCTGTCCCTCAAGTAACACCGACAGTCATTTTTTAGACTTTACACAAGAAAGCCATCTCCCGTCCTCTGCTGCCTTTAGTCCCGGGGATTATGGATCCCGTCAAAGAGGTTTTCCTAACTCCAGCGGCTATCAGAGGGGTACCAGCCCACATTCAGAAGAAGTACAAACCGGCATCCTCTGACCCGGTGTTTGTAAAATCTGACCCTCCAGCAGACTCTGTAATTGTGGCAGCGGCGAGGAAGACGCACGCTGTCGCTGGTTCCTCTTCAGTCCCACCAGACAAGGACAGCAAAGCTCAAGACTCCTGAGGTCGAAAGGTTTGCAACTCCGCTGCTTTCACTCTTAAGGTTTCTAGTGCGGCTGCGCTTCTGGGTCGATACGACAGAGCCTTATGGGACTCTATGGAAAGATTCAAAGCCAAACTGCCAAAAGAAGACCAGCAGGACTTTGAAGAGACTGTTACAGAGGGGTGTCTGGTGGCGAATCAGATGATAAGCACGGCTGCGGATGGTGCAGTGCTTTCGGCTCATTCCTATTCACATGGGGTTTGTGCCAGAAGATCGGCCTGGTTGCGCCTTACAGGTCTGAAGCCGGATGCTCTGCATCGCATCCTTAATCTCCCCTTTTCGGGTTCCGCTCTCTTCGGGGAGCATGCGGACGAAGAGATGACCCGAATGAAGACGGAACTGGATACGGTGAAGGCGGTGGGCTTGGAGAAGAAAGACCAACAGGGGGAGAGGGGCTCAACAGAGGGTTCAAACCCCTCAGTGGTCCCAAAATAAGAACCAAGGGAAGCCCCAGTTTCGAGGCAAGCCCAGCAGAGGTAGAGGAGGTCACCAACAATCCTCCAACACCACAAGAGGAGGAAAGGCCTGAACAGTGGCTTCCTCTGGCGCCGTTACCCACTCCAGTGGGAGGAAGTGCTTCACAACACCTGGCAGAGTGGGTCTGTATCACAAAAGATTAGTGGGTGCTGAATATACTGCGCAATGGATACAAGATACGTTTCCGTGCTCCTCCGAAGAGCATCCCTCCAAAGAGCTCTTGCCCTCACCAGCTAAGCTTGCTCCGAAGAGAGGTGAAAGTCCTACTGCAAAAAAGAGCGATAGAGGAGGTTCCTCCTGCTCTAAGAGGAAAAGGAGTTTACTCCAGATACTTCCTTGTCCCCAAAAAAGATCAGGACGACAAGTTCAGACCAATACTCGACCTACAACTATTAAACAAAGTCATCGTCAAAGAAAAGTTCCGCATGTTAGCGCTTCACCAAATATGTCCACATCTTCAAGCCGGAGATTGGATGTGTTCGGTGGATCTGCAAGATGCGTACTTTCACATCCCAATTGCTCAACGACATCGCAAGTACTTGAGGTTTGTCGTAGGGAACAAACACTACCAGTACAAGGTGTTACCCTTCTGTCTCAAGTCCGCACCACGAGTCCACCAAATGCATGGCAGTGGCGGCGGCTTTCCTTCACAAAAAGGGTCTCTTCATTTACCCATACCTGGACGACTGGCTCCTAAAAGGTCCATCTCCGGTACAAGTAATGCACGATCTACAACTGTGCCTGCACCAGCTACTCCGGCTCGGCCTCCATGTGAACCTGGAGAAGTCAGTCCAGCGGCCTACACAGTCCATCCACTACCTAGGCTCCGTTCTGGACACAAGCTTGGGAAAAGTGTTTCCTTCGGAGGAGAGACTTTTTTCCATGAGTCAGAAATGTGGGATTCTGCTAGAGTCTCGGCTTCCAACAGCCCGACAAGTAGCATCCCTGCTGGGTTCCATGGCGTCCTGCATTTTTCTCATCCCAAACGCCAGGCTGAGAATGCGTCCTCTACAACTGGCTCTGGAGGATCAGTGGGACCAAGCGACAGGACGCTGGGAAGATCGTATCACTCTTTCCCAGGCAACGAAAGATGCCATCAAATGGTGGACTCTGAGAAAGAATGTGCTGGTGGGGGTACCGTTTCACTAACCCGTTCCTTCCCAGTCTATAGTGACGGATGCCTCCCTACAAGGCTGGGGAGCACACATGGGTCCTCTTCAAATTCAAGGACAGTGGTCTGCGCAGGAGCAGACATACCACATCAACATGCTGGAACTCAGAGCGGTATTCCTGGCTCTCAAAGCTTTCTTACCAGCAATCAAATCCAACTCAGTCCTAGTTCAGACGGACAATACGACCACCATGTTCGATCTGAACAAAAAAGGAGGCACAAGATCTCGCCCACTCTCTCGAGGCTCAGACAATCTGGCATTGGCTTCTCTCTCGAGGACTCACAGTAGTGGCAGTGCACCTTCCGGACGAGTTGAACGTAAAAGCAGACGCACTCAGCAGGCACTTCGAAGATCAGCCAGACTGGGTGCTAAACGACGAAGTAGTAGAAGAGCTTTTTCGTTGCTGGGGTCGTCCATCCATAGACTTGTTTGCAGACAACGAAAACGCCAAATGCCACGCCTTCACGTCCAGGTTCCACTGGCCAGGAACGCAGGGGAATGCTCTACTGATGGATTGGTCAGGGACGTTCGCATACGCATTTCCTCCCCTGGCTCTGATACAGAGAGTAGTTTCCAAGCTCCTCAGGTCGAACATGGAAATGATCCTGATTGCTCTGGATTGGCCGCGGCACTGGTGGTACCCGGACCTTCTACATCTGTCTGTGTGTCCACACAAACGGCTCCCTTGCAGGCCGGACCTGTTGAGCAAGATGAACGGGAGGATAATGCATCCCAACCTCCCATCATTGAACCTAACAGCATGGCTCCTGAGGTCCTGCAATATGGACATTTAAACTTGCCTCCCGAATGCATGAACATTTTAAAGGAGGCTAAGAGACCTTCCACGAGAGCGTCCTATGCGTTCAAGTGGAAAATGTTTTACTTGTGGTGTAGGGATCATCACTTAGATCCGACTAAAGGGCAGGAGGACGTCATCTTGCCATACCTCCTTTCCCTGGCAACTGCTGGTTTGAAGTACACTTCTATTAGAGTGCATTTGTCAGCCATTGTAGCATACAGAAAATCACCTGATCAGATTTCTTTCTTTCAGGTTCCAGTGGTTAAGGACTTCCTCCAGGGGTTGAAGAAAGTGTATCCCCCTGTGCGAAATCCTTCTCCTCCTTGGGAATTAAACCTAGTTCTATCCAGGTTAATGTCACCTCCTTTCGAGCCCTTCCACAAGGCCTCCTTGCAGCATCTCTCTTGGAAGGCAGCCTTTTTGGTGGCGATTACCTCTGCGCACAGAGTAAGTGAGATACAAGCGCTCTGTGCGAAGGAACCATATACTGTTTTCCACCACAATAGAGTAGTCCTAAGGGCTCATCCATCTTTCTTGCCTAAGGTCATCTCTGATTTTCATATAAATCAGTCTATTTCCCTCCCTTCCTTTTTTCCAAATCCTACGAAACCAGCCGAGCGGTCACTTCACTCCTTAGATCTTAAGAGAGTGCTAAAGTTTTATTTGGAAAAGACTAAAGGGATTAGGAAAACGGAGCAACTGTTTGTGAACTATGGTTCAATGAGAACAGGTTTTCCAGCGGCCAAGAGGTCCATCTTCAGATGGATTGTCTCTTGCATTAAATTGGCCTATCAGCTTGCAGGCAAGCCTTTGTTGGTGTCTCCAAAAGCGCATTCCACTAGAGGGAAGGCTGCTACAGTAGCTTTCTTACATGACATTCCAATGTCAGAAATATGCAAGGCTGCAACCTGGAAATCGGTTCATACCTTTACGAGGCATTACTGCCTCGAATCTGATTCCAGGGCCGATACTCAAGTAGGACAAGCCTCCTTGAGGAATCTGTTTGGGTAGCATATAGTCTACTCAGACTTGTTGATGAGATTACTGTCTTGTTATTCCTTTGCCCGCAGGGATGAGGAGAGGCTCGCTATTCTATTCTAATGCTTATGACTATTGATGAGGATACCCTGGAAGAGAAGGATTAGTTACTTACCTGTAATCCTAGTTCTCTTCCAGGGGTATCCTCATCAGTCATAAGCAACCCTCCCGCCTCCCCGGGCAAAGGATACTCTTTAATAAGGAGATATTGTTACCCTATTTGTTATTGGGTTTGTTTTTCAGTCTCGGAAAAGAACAACTGACCTGTCACCCCTGGGGCATGATGGGATACAGGGGGTCATGAGTGCCTTAAAGGCACGGTGTCAGTTTATTGCTATTCAGCTACAGGTTAGCTTTTCAGTCTTTTTAGACTGTGTTTGCAATGCAGCCTGGGAGCTTCCTATGCTTCCAGGGAGTTATGAGAATTTCTACTGCTTTATGAGCATTAAAACAGTTTCTCAACAATTTTTGGTGTTGTTTCTCATGTTTCTAATGCTTATTATTCATGTATGGTGGAAATTCTTCACAGCGTACTTCAGCTCTGATGTTATTTGACTGCTATTGCTTGTGTTTTTATATATATATATATATATATATATATATATATATATATATATATATGGGGCACATATAATATAGTGTTTCCGGTGTCCCGCACATGGGCGGGAATATTCTAATGCTTATGACTTTGATGAGGATACCCCTGGAAGAGAACTAGGATTACATGTAAGTAACTAATCCTTACTGCCAGTACAAGTGACCAGGAAAGCCAATTTAAAACATATGCTGGGCACTGGTGAAAATGAGTTCCCCAGCAAGATGATGGCTTCACTGAAAATAGGGCTGTCTGGTATCGAACATATTATTGGTAAACCCACACTGATGCCAGTGTTAGATTTACCAATATGTGCACCCAGAGGGCAACTTAAAGGTGCCCCCCGAAAATCTACCAGCCTCTGGTGTACTTGCTGAGTGGTTTCTGTCAGCGTGCCACTGAGACGCAGTTCCGACTTAGTGTGATGGCATTTGCTCTTAAGAGACCCAGACAAAATCCTGTCCGATAAGAGGGTGCAACATCCTCTCCCACAGGATGACCTGCTGATTAGCCTCCTTCGGCCGGCGAGCCTCAAAGATGTCGCCTTTGGAATGTGATTCTGGTTCCCCTCAAAGGAGAGGAAGCCACCTTCCCTGTCAAGAACCCCCCTTGGCACCTGGACATGTTTGGAAAATTAGCTAGTCAGGTAGGTGTGCCTCCTACACAGGCTAGTGCCACCCCTAAGGTGGGCTACTGTGAGGTGGGAAAGGTTTTTAAGAAGTAGCTATCTTTGTGATGGCGTACTTCGGATTTCTGGGACAGTTATGCCCACTTCCCACAGGAAGTGGTCATATAGGGAGCTTAGTGACCCCAGGGGTCATTAGCCCATTGGCTACTACCCTACACCCCCCCTAATGCCACTAAATTCAGTATTTAGGGGAGTTCCTGGCACTAGGAAAGCAGATCCTGATGACCTGTGAAAAAGGACATGAAGACTGAAAAGAACACACTACTTGGCCCCATCCTTGTTGTCCTGTCTGCCTTTCTCGGGCAAACCTGTGCTAAAGAGAACTTGTCCTCCAGCTGTGTCTGTCTCTCCAAAACCTGGGTGGACTGCCTGTCTACGATAAAGATCAAGACCTCCTGAAGAACCGCAACCTATAAATTGGTGTGGATATCCTTCTTGAGTCGTGGTGTAATTTATTAATCATTGTGTGTATTTTGCAAATGTCTTGCACTCCTCTGTGTTAAGCCTAAAGCTGCTCAATCTCACTAACCTCAATAGAGCACTTTGTGATTGCTTAGCAAGTGACCTGTCCACTCCGAAGGGAACCCATGGACTCTTTACACTGTATATAAACTTATTGATATATCCCTGTAGGAAGCTGGATTTCTGTTGCAGTAACCCCACCACTTTTTGCCAGAATACTGATGCACTTTGACTTGATGTGCCCTGGGTCCCTGCCCATCAGATTCCCCGAGCCTGTGTTCTTTCCCAAATGTTTTTGTGCAGAACAAAGTGAAGTCTCGACATGGCACACATCCCTGTGTGCCATGCCTACAACCCACTGCCCCAGCTCAGCCACCCCCTCTAGTTGGTTGCACTATACCAGTGGTGAGGGCACAGGTGCATGAGCCCTGTACCCCTACAGTGTCTAAGCCAAATCTTAGACATTATAAGTGCAGTAATGCCATTAAGAGTGTTCTGGTGCTGGGAGTTTGTCATTACGAACTCCACAGCACTATAAAGGCTTTACTGAAAACTGGGAGGTTTGGTAGCACATTAAACCCACACTGATGCCAGTGTGGGATTTAATGAAAAATGCACTCAGAGGGCATCTTTGGCATGCCCTCTGAAAAACGACCAGCCTCCGGTGGTTTCCCTAACTGGTACACACCAGCCTGCCACCACGAGAAATGTTTCTGGACCCCTGGGGTGGGAGCCTTCGCTCCCTGAGCCCAGAAACACAGCCTTTCCTTGGTGGAGGTGTTCCCACCTCCCTCAGGCCAGGAAAAGCTGTCTGTGGCAGGGGAGCTTCAAAGGCCTTGCAGCCTTTGTAATGCGACCCAGAGCCTCTCCTGCTATCAGGAGCACGCCCCCTTCCTGTCTCTTCTTCTTTTCGGCGGGAAGAAAGACGGAAAGGATTAGCCAGAGCAAAAGGTATGCTCACCTCTGGCAACCCCACCCCTCAGGTGGGGGGAGGCAAGGTGAAGCCCACTCTTCAATTCCCACGTGGGGTGAGCATACCAAGGGTGTAGTCACCCTAAGGCCAATAGCCCATTGGCTACTGACCTAAAGATCCTAAAATGCCCCCTAAAGACAGTATTTAGGGGGCCTCCCTGAACCAAGAAGACAGATTCCAGCAGCCTACGAAGGACGAAAGAAGACACCAAGCAGAGGAGACTGCAGAGAACAACTGACTTGGCCCAAGCCCTACTGGCCCGTCTGCAGTTTTCAGAGATTCTGCCCCAAAAGTTGCCTTGTTCTGCAGCCAGCGACATCCAGAACTCCTGAGAGGACTGACTGCTTTCAACAAAGACCAGATCTCCTGTGAATAACAACGCTGTTCAAAAGAGTCTCCAAAGCAAAACTCGGAGCCTGCTGAAGACTAAGAAACCAACGCCTGGAACTACTACTGCACCTGTTGCCGAAGGCCCGAGTTCGGGTGGCACACCGGTTTCAATGAGGTCCCCAGCACCCCTGAGCCCGAGTTCACTGTGGGTTGACCCCTCCAGGACTCCCCGATGTCACCTGCAGCCTCTGCCTGCAGGGATACAACCCCCCCCCCCCGCCCTCTCCCAAGACCACAACTGGCCCTGTAAGGTGAAATCTGACCTCAAAAGAAGCCCCTGCATTCAGCTGCCCTGGACAAAAGAACCATAGGTGCACCTACATCCCCGAGCCCTCCAACTTACTTGCCCAGCTGTTGGTTTCTCCCTGAGGTCTACCTGGACCGAGCTTGCAGCTAAAAACCTAAAACTAAAATCCCCATTGAAAATAGGGCACCTAACGCCAAAACTGCACACTGTGCCCGGCCGTCCCTGCGCCGCTGCGGGTGCTAAACTGGATCCCCCTTTGCTCTGAGCCCAGGATCTTTGCTCCCATACCCCAGTGGCTCGTAAGCAGCCACCAACCAGAGGCCCGGTATTCCCCATTGAAAAACATTGGGACTCTGCACTCTGCACACAGCACCCTAGTGCTACTGAGGGTGTTTTGAGAGTGCATTCTCGACCCTGGGGGAACCCTTGTTCTAACCCCAGAAACTCAACCCCAAAGACTGAGTACTTACCTGGTAACCATTAACTTAATTTCTATCCATAGGCATCCATTGACTGTTTTTCTCTCAAAAATGTTCTAAGCGTAGAGTTGATTTATATAGAACCCTAAAAAATCACAATTGTGCAAAACTGATTTTTCTTATCTTTTCTCTAGGAAATGTCCCAATGTGATATCTAGGCATATCACACTGAGTAGAAAAAGTAATTTTAAAAGTAATCTAAAAAGTAATCTGAACAGTAATTTCAATACCTAGACTTACCTGTATTTTAACCAACTGCATTTACTTGTAAACACTGCATAATATTTTGCAAAGCATTTATTTCACTTACCTGTGCCAGGCTTGGATTGGTCCTAGAAATAAAATAACTTATTATTTTTATACTTACAAAATTGGTCTGAGTTCAGTATGTGACATTTGCTGCCTGAGTGTGTACAACAAATGCTGAACACTACTCTCTGATAAAGCCTTACTGCTCGGTCACACTACCACAAATAGAGAGTAAGGTGCTACCTACGTTTACCTCTGCCTACGTTTGGGGTTCCACTAGACTCTGTGCACACTATACCTCATTTTGGTATAGTATATACAGAGCCAGCTTCCTACAATGAGTCAATCCTTAATTGAGTACACTGCACATACCCAATTGCACCATCCACCCAAGCAAAAAAATACACAAAAAAACACCCTGAACTGTCATACTATGCCATGCAGAGATCTGAAGATGTCTCAAACCTTGCTGTGGGAGCATTGCATCTCATCCTCCAACTAAAAAAAGAACAGTTGAAGTCTACTCACCAGCATCCTCTACCTGCCACAGCTATTGAAATATATTATGGAAAGCTGCATGCTTGCCAAGCACAATATTTTCTTGGTAAGCTTGAATGTTGACTTGAACGTTCGGATAAACATTATTCTATTCTAAATATCCTTCTCCTGTGTCCCTGTATTGAACAAAGTCTCACTGCCCTCCACTCCAAAGGCAGAAATCTTTTCCTCATTCTCGGTGACACCAACCCAGTCTGCTGTCTTCCACTGCCTCCTGACCCCCGATCTGAGCAGTTCCCATTGATTGATCCAGTCAATTACTGATAATGTTTCACAATTTGTCGGTGTTCATCCCATACTGTGAAAAATACTCTCCCCCACATCAGGTCATGCTTGAACGTATTCTTCCCAGTGCAATAACACTTATTCTGAAGATGTTGATTAGATATTCTCTGAATAGGACTTCACTGTTGCCAAATCCGTTGATGTACTGGCCCCACTGGGACTTATTACAGACTGAACCTAGCTAGTCATGGTATACCGGCTCAGTCACCCAAGGCAAGAAGCATCCTTAGGAAAACTGAAAACTAATAGAGGAACCACAAACGGCCACAACTCTGAGAGCTCTTGGAAACCACCATAAACTAATAATCATCTTAGGCAATTCTGTCCTATACAAATAAATTGCATGAAGTTCCTTTTTCTGGCACCTCAGAAAACTTTCTAACATTGCGAAAAACAATATTCCAGTCGACTCACTAGAGAATTATGAGGAATTTCATAGTGATTTCTCAGAGAAAATCCTCTGAATTTTACCTTCCTCCGAACCCTTCTCCTAAATCTCCACACACATGGATCTCTCGAACCTTTATCACTCTCGAAGAGCTATCTGACTCCCATTAAGAATCTAAAACCCACCAACTGCTTACACAACCACTTCTCTTCCAGGGGATACTCATTAATAGTCATAAGCACTGAATAATCTCCGCCCATGAGCGGGAACCCGGAACACATAACAAAATACATATATATGTGTAAATATATAACAATAGTACTAAACAAATTATACACATATAAATGTATAAACCAATAATATGCAGCCCAACATAACCCATAGGCTAATAAAGCCATCATTACATACTTTCTGCAGTATGAAAATAAACGATATAAACAATGCAATAAACGGGCATGAGCCTTAAATGCATTCCATAACCAGCAAAACCTTTTATTTTCTTCAAAGAATCTGTAATAAAAGGCAATTAGCCTAAGAAGGCTGCATACAGAAAAACTATCCCTGTACAGAAAATCAGACTGACACCTCGCCTGTAAGGCCTCAGAGAATCTGAACACTTTGCCTTTAAGGCCTCCAGGGGAACTCTGTTCCCATCATGCCCCACAGGTGACAGTGAAATCAGTTCTTTTTCCGGCTTGTTTGTGAGGAACCTGGAACTTGAGCACGGCTGAATTTGACTGTTTTCAGTCAGAATTTGTTTTTTTTCCCGTCTTTTTTGACAGTATAGGTTATTGGTGGTGTTTTTCTACCTTTTCTGACTAAATTTTCAAAAACTTTTTAGTCAGTTATGCCACCTTTATTCTATAATTGTCCTTCCTGTGAGAAGAAGTCTAAAACAGATCCTCACTATGTTTGTGTGGTTTGTCTACCTCCACGCATGATGTGGAAAAATGTTATCATTGCCTCAAGCTTTCCAGAAGAACTTTAAAGGAAAGAGAAAAGATTCGGCATTTGGGGCTTATGGAGAGAGAAGGACGTCTTGAAAAGGGGGCAAGGAGTGTATTGTCATCTGGAAGGCCATCTTCTCAGTCAAAACGTCGAAGATCTGCTTCTCCTGAAGGTAAAAGCAAGCAAAAACGACATCAGGAAGCGTCGACGTCCAGGAAAGTGAGTGCAGCGTCGAAATCTAGATCGCCGTTGAGGCCAGAGAAAACTGCATCGACGTCGAAGACCTCGCTGGTGAGGCATAAGTCGGCGTCGATGCAGAGATCGAGGTCGCCGTCGAGAAGCTTGTCGACGTCGAGACATCTGGTGTCGGTTGCTGTGAGGACGACGTCGAGAGTAAGGCGTTAGACGTCGAGAGAGAGAGTGCGGTCGACGTCGAGAGGAAGAGTGAGGTCGACTTCGAGAGAAAAAGGTAAGGCGTCGAGACCTGAGAAAAGGAGACGATCCAGATCGCCGTCGAGACATGGTTCGACGTCAAGGCATGCCTCGGGCTCGAGGCTTGAAAAGGTCCTGTCGGCGTCAAGAAAACGTTCGACACTGAGGAAGGCGACGTCGAGGTCTCCGCCACCTGTCTCACGGTCGGCGTCGAGGCATTCCAGATCAGCCTCTCGGACCTCTCATAGGTCTTTGTCCAGGTCTGAGTCAGCGTCGAGGGCATTGGATGACCCTTCAAAGTCTGCGTCACACGACCTATAGTCAAGGGCATCTGTGGACAGGCCTTCAGTGGTCAGAGCTCTCCGCACCAAGATTCTTCAGTGGTGGCGTATTCTGTATCGACATTGAGGAAGTCAACGTCAAGAGAAAGGCAGTTGGTTCCCAGAGAGGTGCAGACTCCAGCTTCTGGATCTCTGCATTCTATTCGGAGTTCTTCCTCATCTGCTTCTTCCTCTTCAATGGATATACAAATTGTGCAGGTTTCCCCGGAGGACTCTCTGGTGCGTAAAACACCATCTGTGCACATGTCTCCAAGATGGCTAGAGCGCATCCGTCATTGGAAGATGCAACCAAGGCCTGATCAAAGACCACTTGCTGTGGAGGCTTTGAGACCACCGGCTGGTGGGTCTCCAAGAAGATCTAGATCTCCAGTGAGGAGGCGTTCGCGCTCTAGGGAGCGCAGTAGGCATCAGTCTACTACCCCTGAGAGAAGGCATAGATCTCCTGCTTCTTCCTCTCCAACAAGGTCTTCTTACAGAGACTATTCGCCCACGATCTCATCAACGCCACCCTCTAGGGTTTCTCCTGTGGATGAGCTAGGAACCTTCAATGAGGTATTGTGTCGTGGGGCTAGCAAATTCAACATTACGATGAGTGCCTCAGGTGAAGTCGTCTGTCATATTTGAGACTTTACATCATAAGTCCTCTGCTAGGCCTCTTCTTCCATTGGTTCCTGGTTTGTTGGAGCCGGCAATGAAGACATTCTTGACGCCAGCGACAGTGAGATCAGGGCCTCAAGAATTGCGAAAAAATATAAAGCACCGGATCAAGATCCCCTTTTCCTGCGCACAGATCCACCACCAGATTCTCTCATAGTGGCGGCAGCCAGGAAGGCCCATTCGGCTACGTCTGGCTCATCTGCTCCACCGGAGAAAGATAGTAAAAATATGGACTCCTTGGGCCGGAGAATGTGTAACACAGCTGGTTCTGTCATGAGTGGCCAGTGCTGCGGCTTTACTGGGTCGCTATGATCGCGTGTTATGTGACTCTATGGCTAGGTTTGCGGAGAAGCATCCTAAGGAAGATCAGAAAGATTTCCTGGAGATTGTTGAAGAAGGTGGATTGGTGGCAAATCAAAGTATTAGTGCGGCTGCGGATTCGGCGGATCTTGCAGCCCACGGTTATGCCCACGGCATATGCTCCAGAAGGTCGGCTTGGCTGCGCCTCACGGGGCTTAAGCCAGATACCCAAAGGAAAATAGTTAACCTACCTTTCAACGGGTCGACATTATTCGGATCTCATGCGGATGATGAGATGGCCAAGATGAAGTCGGAGCTGGACACTTTGAAGGCAGTGGGCCTGGAGAAAAAGAAAGACTTCCACTGTTGTAATTTTCGTCCTTGCGACAAGAGGTCTTTTCAGCAACGTGGGCAAGCGTCGAACTAGTCTTCGCAAAATCAGGGCCAGAACCAACAGAGGTCGCAGTTTCAGCAGTGCAGACCTGGGCGAGGCAGAAGAGGAAACCGACAACAGTCCTCTGCTGCAAAACAGCCTCAAAAGCAATGAAAAGAAACTTCCTCCGACGGCTGTAGTCCACTCCGGTAAGAGGAAGCATTGCGTCATACTTGGGCGAGTGGAGAAGATTAACAAAGGACAGGTGGGTCATCTGCATTTTCCAAAATGGCTACCTCCTCAAATTCAAGAAACCTTCTCCCGTTATCAGTCCGAAGACAATGTTTTATCAAAATCTAAAGCTTTTGCAGAAGGAAGCAAACATCCTTCTGTGCAAGAAAGCCATAGAGAAAGTTCCTCGTCCACAGCGAAACCAAGGTCTGTACTCCCGTTTTTTCCTGGTGAAAAAGAAAGGTCTCAAAGCAGAATTCAGACCCATACTGGATCGGAGACTGTTGAACAGATTCATTCGAAAGGAGAAGTTTCGAATGTTAGAGCTCCATCAACTATATTCCCCCAGTTACATCAGGGGGACTGGATGTGTTCCATCGACCTAAAGGATGCATATTTTCATGTTCCGATCTCCAAAAGACATCGCAAATTTCTCATATCAAGTACCTGTTCATCACTACCAGTATGCAGTACTTCATTCGGGCTAAAGTCAGCTCCCCGAACGTTTTCCAAGTGTATGGCGGTGGTTGCTGCCTTCCTTCGGAAACAGAGGTTTTTCATATATCCTTGCTTGGACGACTGGCTCCTAAAAAGTTCGTCCCCATCTCTGTTGGAAGATAATCTGTCAATATGCCTTCACCTCATGCACAAGTTGGGTCTCCAGGTCAATTTCAAGAAATTGATTATGAACCCAACTCAGCAGATCCACTACCTGGGAGCTCTTCCGGACACAAAGAGAAAACGGGTGTCCTTCGGAGGAGAGGTGGTTATCATTCTGGTCAAAGTGTCAACTTCTTAGTCAGTCCACTTATCCGACAGTTTGTCAAGTATCCTCTCTTCTGGGATCCATGGCGTGCATCTTTATAGTTCCAATCAGAAAAGGGGGTGGTGATGAACAGAGTGTCTGAATTAAGCAGACCACTCTTACCCAGTCCAAAGATCAGGGCTTGATCCATCACCGTTATTTATCTCACTGCACCATCCCAGCTCAGAATCTGGCTATATGCAAATCAGTCTGTCCCTGGCCCAGTGCATCATGGGAACAGGGCAGACTAAACTACCAAGCCAATTCTTCACCAGAAAGGAGACAAGCTACCAGGGACCGGTTTCTGGCATTTCAGCCGTCTTCGGCCCGGCTTGCTTGAATCCTGATGGTGCAGTGAGAAAGGGACTCATGTCTGAGTATACCCTGCCACACCTATAGTGGCCAAAAACGATTCAGAAAAGGGGGTGGTGATGAACAGAGTGTCTGAATTAAGCAGACCACTCTTACCCAGTCCAAAGATCAGGGCTTGATCCATCACCGTTATTTATCTCACTGCACCATCCCAGCTCAGAATCTGGCTATATGCAAATCAGTCTGTCCCTGGCCCAGTGCATCATGGGAACAGGGCAGACTAAACTACCAAGCCAATTCTTCACCAGAAAGGAGACAAGCTACCAGGGACCGGTTTCTGGCATTTCAGCCGTCTTCGGCCCGGCTTGCTTGAATCCTGATGGTGCAGTGAGAAAGGGACTCATGTCTGAGTATACCCTGCCACACCTATAGTGGCCAAAAACGATTCAGAAAAGGGGGTGGTGATGAACAGAGTGTCTGAATTAAGCAGACCACTCTTACCCAGTCCAAAGATCAGAGCTAAAAAACGGTGTTGGATCTAGCCCTGATCTCTTGACTGGGTGAGAGTGTTCTGTTTAATTCAGAGACTCTGTCCCTCACCACCCCTTGTTGTAAATATTTTTGTCCACCCTAAGCGTGGAAGGGTATACTCAGATGTGAGTCCCTTGCTCATTGCACCATCAGGATTCAAGCAAGCCGGGCTGAAGACGGCTGAAACGCCAGAAACCGGTCCCCGGTAGCTTGTTTCCTTCCCAGTGTAAGAATTGGCTTTTGTAGTTTGGTTTGCCCTGTTCCCATCATGCACTGGGACAGGAACAGACTAATTTGCATACAGCCAGGTTCTGAAACTGGGATGGTGCAGTGAGCTAAAAAACGGTGTTGGATCTAGCCCTGATCTCTTGACTGGGTGAGAGTATTCTGTTTAATTCAGAGACTCTGTCCCTCACCACCCCTTGTTGTAAATATCTTTATAGTTCCAAACGCAAGATTGCACATGCGTCCACTGCTCTGATCAGTGGAGACAGAGGACGTGGTGCTGGGAGGATCGAATTCTCCTTCATCAGTCCGCCAAGGACTCCATTAGGTGGTGGATGAAGAGATCACACTTGATGCGAGAAGTTCCTTTTCATCAAGATCCTCCTGTTCAAACTCTGATCACAGACGCCTCACTCCAAGGTTTGGGTGCTCATATGGGCCCTCTGCAAGTACAAGGGCTATGGTCTGACTCCGAGAAGGGCTATCACATCCACCTGCTGGAGCTAAGGGCGGTTCATCTAGCCCTCAAGGCCCTGTTTCCATCATTCCAGTCTCGGTCCCTCCTGGTGCAAACAGACAATACAACTACAATGTATTATTTAAACGAGCAGGGGGGTACCCGGTCCAGGACTCTGTCCATAGAAGCCCAGACCATCTGGAATTGGTTACTAACGAGAGACTTGTCGATAACAGCAGTGCATCTGCCGGGGTCCCTCAACTCGCAGGCGGATTTCTTAAGCAGAGACTTCGTCGAGGCTCACGATTGGGTTCTCAACGAGGAAGTCACAAACGGTATGTTGAGGCATATGAGCTGCAGATAGTACACTGTGCATTAGATCGCAACCTGGTGTTGGGCTCGGATGATTGCAGGTTGTCTTCTTGAAAAGTCTTTGCTAGTCCCGATAGGTGACTCCTCCCTTGGACAATACTGCGCATGGGCATCTGCTCCATCCTCAGATTGTTTTTTTTCCGCCACTGGGTTTGGATGAAAGTTTCTCCGCTCCGGCCAGAAATAGTTTTTCTGCAACTTCGACGCGCAGAACTTCATAAAACAATTACGACCTGCCTTCGACATCGGCGGCACCTTTCGACGCCAGAGTTTCCATTCTGGTCATCCAAGTGGGCCTCTGGGCCTATCGACGCCGTGCGGCCTACATCATATGGAAAGAACTCCGTTCCAAAAATGCCCCAAAATGTCGCCGAAACCTAAGCCACAGGACCTTTTAATACCTCCTAAGGCTAAAGACACTCGACAACCTACGCCGGCACCGAAAAAATCAGTGCCGAAGAAGGTTGCGCCTCAAGAGGACCTTTTTTTAGACCAAATCCTCAACAGAAAAAGATCTTAATCGACCCGAAAACCGGTCATGTTGGTGCCACGCCACTCAAGAGACCTGCAGCTACACCACCTACACCTGTGGTTCCTGCCAAAAAGGACTGTCAAACCTCTCCTCTGCACTTTTCCTTTTCTGTCTCTCCTCCTTCTCCCGCTCCTCCCTATGTTCCTGGTGGAGCCGCGCAGAGCGGCCATTGTGGCAGGGTGGCGCTCTAGTGCTCAACCACTTACAAACGTCCATATAACATCATGACGCCTACGCGCAGCGGGCGCGCCTAAGGCAAGCCCGTCTGCGCTCGACCGGGACCAGGGGCTATGGGCTATGCCCAAAAACACACCTACTCGGCAGAAGAGCTTATCTCCCTTAGACCTTTATCCCACCTTTGCCCTCCTATTGCTCCTTATATTCGGAGACGTACGGCCATGTATGGTATCTCTCAGGACACGGTAGCCTACCCAATTGCCACACCCCGCAATGCTTTATTGGCTAATGTCTCCCAAACAATGCTACGGTGCAAATATCTTAATACCAGATCTATTGTCAAGCACCAAACTGACATCTTTTTACTACTCTCCATTGAAAAACCGGACATTCTTCTGGTCACAGAGACCTGGCTTTCTCAGGACTCGCTACCGGACATTCTCGCAGCACTTCCATCTGAGTATTACATCATAGCGGAGAACCGTCCGGTGGGTAAAAGGAGTGGGGGAGTGGCAGCTATCATTCGCAAAGAGCATACATTTTTACAACTGCCCTCTCTTACTCGAGGTGACACAGAGAATATTGTAATGAAAATGGATACAACTGGTGGGGCGTTGTTAATCGTTCTGCTATATCGACCTCCTCAATTTATGACTACTTTCCCTATGTCGTTGACAGAACAGATTGCACATCTTGTGACTAAATACCCAAATATATCCTGGTCGGGGACCTAAATTATTGGTTTGATAACACTACCAGTGACCCTCAGGCGCTGGAAGTCTCAGAACTACTCTCTAACATCAACCTAACCCAGCATATACATGTGGCTACGCATGAGAAAGGCCACACGTTAGACCAAATTTGGTCGCATAACCTTTCCTGCATATTAACATCCATAATGCCTTGCATTTGGTCTGACCACTCTCTTATCCAGTTTGCGCTAACTATTGGTGGGCATACTAAAATCCCACCTCTGGCGGGCGGCGAAACTAGGAAATGGAAAACCATGAATATACTTGCTTTTATTGAAACACTGGCATCTACGGCACCAGTATCTAAAAAGGCGGTAAATCTTATGGAAGAGGAGGTTTCATACTGGCTCTCAAAGGCCACTGACTCTCATGCACCCTTAAGATTCACACGTTGCACGCACTAGAGATGCACACAAGTGGTTTACCTCGGATCTTAAAAATCTAAAACTCGAGGTACGCCAAAAAAGAGGAAATGGAGAACAAAATATAAGCCCCAAGACACGGAGGAATATACTACGGCTCGTAGAAAGTACTTGAAGCTCATTTTACAAAGCAAAATTACTTTTCTGGGAAGATTTTAAATTCCCAGAATAAAACTAAAGACACTTTTAACATAGTAAATGACTTGTGTAATAGCGAAAGAACTGCGCTCCCTTTGTTGACCTCGCAGGAGCTCTGCGACTCCCTAAATGATTTCTACATAAAGAAAATCGCCACTATAAAAAAGAATATTCAAAGCCTCCCGGGTGGGGAACCTATTGAAGACATCTATTTTAATTCAGTCACTCTAGATACTCTACCTCCTATTGATGAGAAGACCCTTTCAGAACTTCTTTCGCGTGTCAAATCGGGCTCGCCTTTTGACAGTTGTCCCCCCCACATTCTAAGGGAGGTGTGCCTAGCTATTCCATCGGTAATTTTTCCTCTTTTGAATGAATCACCCGGTCAGGGCAAGGTCCCTGATGGGTTTAAAAATGCCACCGTGATTCCACTACTGAAAAAACCAGGAGCTGACCCCCTAATTTTAGCCAATTACAGACCTATCTCCCTTCTTCCTTTTTTTTTCTAAACTTCTGGAGGCATATGTTTCCAGATGTTTATCCAATTTTATTGAAAGCTCTGAATACTTGGAACCAAACCGAGCGGGATTCCGTCCATCTCATTCAACGGAAACTGTCATTCTGGCCGTTCAAGACACACTAAAATCTAATGCTGACAAATGCATCCATCAGGCCTTGGTGCTCCTTGATTTGTCGGCCACGTTCGACACGGTTGACTATAACATCTTGATCAACCGTGTGGAGCAGGCCGGCCTCAGGGGCCCTGCTCTGAATTGGATTGCCTCCTTTATCACAAATCGCACACAGTCAGTGCGTTTAGGATCTTTTACAGCCCCCAAGATGTCATCTACTTGTGGTGTTCCCCAAGGTTCGTCACTTTCCCCTTTATTATTTAACCTTTATCTTCGCCCACTGATTTATTCTTTAATAAATTACAAAATAACCTTATATAATTATGCTGATGACCTTCAGCTAATCATTCCCTTAAATTCCCCGAACTCAGCCGCCGAATGCTCAGCCGTAATGTCACATATACAGAACTGGATGACCTTAAACCATCTTAAACTCAACCCAGGCAAGACAGAACTGATCTTGCCTGGGGAAAGTGGACTGAGCTGGGGGCGACTGTGCTGGCCAACTGATATGGGAATCCCTGCTATAAAGACCCAATCGGTTAAAAGCTTGGGGATAACACTTAATGAGGATCTATCCCTCAAAGGACAGGTGGGAATGGTGGTTTCCTCTAGTTTTTTTCGACTTAGGAAGATCAGGAAAATCGCCCATCTTCTAACACACTCTGCACTAATTCAAGTGGTGATTGCCCTTGTTCTCTCCCGGCTCGATTTTTCGAACAGCCTCTACCTGGGTCTTCCGATGGGCCTACTAAAACGCCTCCAGATGGTCCAAAACCAGGCGGCAAGGCTGATTTCGAAGCAACCAAAGTGGCAATCAATTAGAGCTGGGTTGGAAAAACTTCACTGGTTGCCAGTGGCCCAGCGAATTGCCTTTAAAACAGGGTGCATTACCTTCAGGGCGCTTCATGATAATGGCCCTAGATTCATCAGGCAATCCATCACTAACTATACACCTTCGCGCAACCTACGCTCCAAACATCTAACTCTTGCAAATGTCTCATTCAAGAAAACACGCCAGGGTGGTAGCTGTTTCTACCATTTGTCTGCCTCCTTTTGGAATGCTCTTCCCCTCTTTATCAGACAGAGCAATGACTTATTGGCATTTCGAAAATCTTTAAAAACGTGGCTGTTCCAACAGGCTTACGCTTAAGAGTTGTGTTGGTTGTCTTGATTCTATAGCGCCAAGAAACCCAAGGGTGTATGTGCGCTCAAGAAATTGTTATTAACATAACATAACATGTCTGAAAAAGGAGAGGGTCTCTTGGTTTCTCTTCACACGGGACCATCTTAAGTTTCAACCGTTTGCAACAGGTTACTAGTTAACCATATAGTGGACCATGAGATTTTCCTGAAGCCGGTATCGTAATGGGCATAGCCTGGAAATTGTTCCATCCCTTAATACCTCACTAAAGACAATGGTTAAGACTTGACACAACCACCTCATTTACTAAATTGCCTCCTATTATTTTCCCCATCTATCATTTACATCCATGTTCTGCCTCAATATATTTATGCAACTAATAATTAAGGTGATCACAGGCCACCTTCAATTCCTATTGTATAAACGTGTCACACAGCTATGTGTTAGGCTGATAAAGATCCATGAGATCGATCAGCTGCAAACTTCCCGGTGTACATAGGATAATGAGATTCATCCCAGATGGATCCTCATGAAAGCAGATCAAATGGGAACCCATACCACAAGAGCTGAGCCATGCTAGCCACTTTGTCCCCACCAAAAAAACAAAAAACGAAATACATTAATCTCTGATTTGACCAAGACTTTTTCCAACACATTCCTGAGAGCAAATCTCCAGCTTCTACAATCAAACCACCAAACTGAACCTAAGAGTTCTGATATGATCTGTAGTGGATTAATGCATCGTAGTCTTTTTTTTTTTTGAGGCACCCACAATTTTTAATTCATCATAGGATCCTGTGTGAAGCATGCATTCCAGATTTACGTGATCATTTTAACACTAAAGTGGTTTTTGACTCCCAGTGGAGCAATCGATTCTGAAAAATCAGTTTGAAACAGTTCGAAAGCCTTGCAGATTCACAGCTTTCAGATACAAGTGTGTGAGGTAAAGAGAAAGACCTCTAAATTAGTAAATCCCAGCGCCTATCCCCTCATTCCAGCTCCACTTACTGAAAAGTGGTTATCCTTTACAAGAGACATCAAACTAGTCTACTGCTTTTCAAGAGATCAGTATGGTGGTAACGGTCTTCAAGGAAATCTTTAACACACTCAACCTCCACCAGAGTACCCTCTCCTCCAAAAAAGAAACTGGGTCCTCCTACCAATCTCTTACAGTTTGTATCTAAGCTATTTTCATTGACTTTTCAACATAAAGTAAGCAAAATACACATGACCGGCAATAGCAATACAACCAGGCCACAACCTCCTAGCCACTGATCTTTAACATGAGCATCAGATCGATTCCCTGAAGTAACTTACACATAAGGTATCCACACCATAATTGCACCCTTTTTTTCATCCTTGGGATTCTGACGGTACCCAGGGTTTGTCGATTCCCTTGGAGGAGACTAAGAAAATAACTATTATTTAGCAATTTTTTTGTTTTGAGTGCTTCACAAGAAGTTTTTTAGTTTTATTTTTATCCTCCAAAAATAACATCAACAAAAGGTTTGCTGTGCTGGTCCACCACCATCTTAGCTTTCATGAAAAAGCACAGTTGTATTAAAAAAAAATCCTACTGCACTTTTCTAAAATTATCTAAGAGCCAGTCCATTTTTCCTTTTTTTGTGTTTCAGTGTACTTTAAGTTTGTGGTGGAAACAGGTGCAAAACTCATGGGTAATCCCAGGAAGCTATACTTTTTTGAAAAGTACACAAAATGTTTAAACCGGCAAGGGGTCATTTGTGTACATCCCTCAAGGTTTTTCCAAAGAACCGAACCTTTGAAATAAAACCATATTGAAAATTGGTTTAAAAGACAGCCATATGGGACTACATTTTCACATCTAACTTGTCACAATGACTGATTTTACAAAAGCAATACACAATTACTTCCGCTAGACCCTTCTGGTCGTGGAGATATATAGGGTTTGTAGGTTATGCAAGACCCAGGTACTCTGAGCCAACAACTGAGCTGCTCATTGAATTTTCACTGTGTACAAACTATGCAGGTATTCATGTGGTAAAAAAAAATGAATTTGGGGTTACCCCTATTATCAATTGTTGTAAAGGGTATTTTCAAAAAGATGTATCTTTTGCATATTGGCTTACGTTTGGGTGTCACAAACACAGAGGCGTTCATTTGGTAATAAGTGTTATACTATTCTATGTTCCCACATGTCTTCCAATAAAAACTGTGCTGTATCTTTGTGACTGGGTCTAGCTCCTGCGACACAAAACTCTACCCAGAGACGTCTTATTCCACCCAGCAGAATCCTTGACTTGTGTGGCTCTCACCACGTTTTGTTTTCCAGAAGGCCATGCAATCCTCAAAGTAAAGCAAAAAACACAACTTTTCCTCACATTTCTGTGAGGAAATATTGTGACATCTGTGGGGAACCACAAACTTCCTACTACCCAGCGTTCCCTCAAGTTTCTCGATGAAAATGGTGCCTCCTTTATGTGATTGGGCTTAGTGCTGAGGGAATGCTGGATAGTAGGACATTTGTGGCTCCCCGCTGATTCCAATGCTTTCACTCACAGAAATGTGTGTGTTTTAGCCAATGTTTGAGGTGTGCAAGAGCTTCTGGGTAAGAAAGAAAACTTGGTGGAATCAACAAGGACCACCACCCTGGAGTCCCCCTGGTGTCTAGTGTACAAACATTTCTGTAGTAAGGGATCTCTGTGTATAGTCATAATCTAGTGACTAGTCCCGCCCATGTGCGTGGACCCCGGCAATCAAAAATAATCTCTTAAGTTGTCAAATCATGCAGAAACTGCAAAGACGCTTAAGAGAGAATTTAAAGACAAATAATGCAGCCTATATCCAAGGCAACACTGTCCAGTACTTCAACTAGAAATTCTACCAAACAACACCACACACAACACAGCCTGCCCAGTTTCTACCATAGAGAAACTTGCCTCCACCAGTAAAAGACTCTGGAATGATAGAGAGGAAGGCATGGACAGACAAGCCCCATAGGCTGCCATTATGTGGCTTAAATAGGATACTGTGCCTTTGAGAACTTTCCAGAACCTTCTCCCAGTATCCCAGAATGCATAGCAGGTCCCTCTAACTTTCAGTTCTTTTTTCCGGCTCCTGCTAACAGGACCCTGGCATTGAGCTCTCCCTTGTTTTAAGGGTTTATTGGATTTTTGTCACTTTTTTGGATAAAAGTGTTTGAGTATATCTTTCTTGGTGCTTCTCTTCTCTCCTGTGTGTTGGTTCAGGCTTTTTAGGGCTCTAAAATGCCTGGTCTTTTCGACAAGTGCCCAGCATGTGGAAGGAAGAAGGCCAAGAGTGATCCACACGACGTCTGCATCGTCTGTCTCCCTGACACACATGTCCCTGAAGACTGTGACATCTGGCAGCAATTTTCAGCAAGGACCCTGAGGGTCAGGCTGAAGATTAGGCTTCAAGGCCTTGAAGAGAGACGACTGCAGGCTGCAGGTGGGTCTGGGCAGGCTGGGAAGGTTCCCTCTGCCGAGGCCTCTGGGGGGCTCCCCAGAGGCAGGAAGGCCAGCAAACGGTCCCGGTCTCCGTTGGCGTCGATTGCATCGACGACAACGTCGAGAGGGATGACGACGGTGTGTTCCCCATCTTCCTGGGGCTCCGGGTCGAGACGGCGTGAAGATTCGACGTCGAAGAGCCTGGATAGGCCGCCGTCGAAACCACCGTCGACTGCATCTTCATCTTCATAGTCGACGTCGGAGTCGACCTATCGACGTCGAAGACGGAGCGACAGGCATCGGCGCTTGCCATCGAGGCGACACCGCCGTCGAGACAACATTCGGCGTCGAGGGGCTCCTCGACGTCGAGGACCTCGAGAAGGAGGAATCGACACTTGTCGTCAAGAATGGAACGGTCGACGTTACGGAGGCGGCGTTCGGCATCAAGAAAGAAGAGGTCGACGTCGCGGAGGGTGCGTTCGACGTTGTGGAGGAAGAGCTCGACGTCGCCGGGCTCGGTGTACTCTGTGGTGTACACACCAACTCGGCCTAGGTCGCCCCCTCCTCCTGTACCTAAGGAGGACCCTCCACTTCCGCCAGGACGACCACTACCACCACTTCCACCGCATGGGCCTGCCCCTCGGTCGGTGATACCCCTGGTCCCTCCGCCGAGGTCGACGTCATTACCTCCTCTGCCGACACCTCCTAAGGGGACCCCCGAAACCTAGATCCCAGGAGGAACCGAGGAAGACGCCCCCACAGAAACCTGTGGAGCGTCCACGGGCCGGGAGATCACGCTCTCGCTCTAGGAGGAAGGAGCGATCGCGCCAAAGGTCGTCCACGCGGTCGAGACACCGCCGTAGGAGGCACAGATCTCGCTCTCGCACGAGGTCCTCTGGGACCAGGGACTACTCTCCGACCTTGTCGGGATCACCGGACACGAGGGTGTCTCCGATTGATGACCTGGTGGCGTTCCATGATGTTCTTTTGAGAGGCGCTGCCAAATTGGGCATATCTTTGACGGTGCCCACGCCTAGGACATCAGTCATTTTCGAGACACTGCACCAGAAACACCTGTCTCGTCCACTGCTGCCTCTGGTGCTGGGCCTGGAGGAACCGGCCATGGACCTTTTCCTCACCCCTGCGGTGACGAAGGCGGCCCCATCGAGATTTCTGAAAAAATACCGGGCTCCCGATTCGGACCCGGCCTTTCTAAGGGCGGAACCTCCTCCGGATTCTGTAATTGTGACGGCGGCCCGCAAACATGCCACCACCCCGTCATCCACGGTTCCCCCGGATAAAGAGTCTAGATGGATGGATTCAGCTGGAAGGAAAGTATGTGGAACATCGGCGACCTCTATGAAGGCTGCGAGTGCCACAGCTTTGTTGGGACGCTACGACCGCGCCCTCTGGGACTCCCTCCAGCAGTTTGCGGAACACTTGCCTCGCGAGAAGCGGGAAGACTTCCAAGTGCTGAATGAAGGGATGCTGGTGGCAAATCAGATTATCAGCGCTGCAGCAGACTCATCCCCATTAGCGGCACATGGTTTTTGCCATGGGGTTAACCAGCGACGTCACGCCTGGCTCCGCCTTACGTCACTAAAACCGGACGCACAGCAAAGGGTAGCCAACCTTCCTTTCTCTGGCGAGACCCTTTTTGGGAAGCATGCGGATGACGAAATGGCCCGCATGAAGGCGGAGGCCGAAACGCTCACGGCTGTGGGCCTGGAGAAGCCCAAAGAAGCGAAGAAATCGTACCGCCCATTTCAACGGCGGTTCGGTGGGCAGAGGACGTGGCCAACCTTCGGGACAGTCGCTGCAACATCAACAGTCCCGTAAGCCATTCCAGAAACGCCAGAAGGGCAGAGGAGGCCAACAGTCGGCTCCAGCGACCAAAGGCCCGGCCGGGTCTAGGCCCTGAGCACTTACTTCCCCCGGATCTGTTACCCACTCCGGTAGGGGGAAAAATTACTCAGGACAAGTGGGTGCTGAATATTGTTTGCACTGGATACAATCTTTGGTTCACCAGCCCGCTTCCAGCAATTCCACCGGTCAGCTCGCAGTTTCAGCTGCGCGAGCTTCAGGCGGAGGCAGATATCCTGTTAAGGAAAAGGGCAATAGAAGACGTACCTCTGTCTCAGAAAGAAAGAGGTCTGTACTACCGGTTCTTCCTGGTTCGCAAGAAGAACAAGAACGAGTTCAGGCCCATTCTGGACTTGCGACAGGCAAACAGATGGATTCGCAGGGAAAAGTTTTGCGTGCTGTCGTTGCATCAGATTTATCCTCAGTTGCAACAGGGAGACTGGCTATGTGCTATAGACCTACAGGATGCGTACTTCCACAAACACAGGAAGTTCCTGCAGTTCCAAGTCGGCGCCAATCATTATCAATACACAGTACTCCCATTCGGACTACAGTCTGCGCCAAGAACATTCTCGAAGTGCATGGCGGTGGTAGCAGCACACCTACGGAAGAACAAGGTGTTTGTCTACCCGTACCTGGACAATTGGTTGATCAAGGCATCCTCATTCTCGGAAGCGCGAGCACACTTCCAGAAGACGTGTGTTCTCTTGAACAAGCTGGGGTTGCACATCAACATGTCCAAGTCTGTCCCGACTCCGGTCCAATGCATACAGTACTTGGGAACCTCCCATCAATACGCTGTCAGCAAGCGTGTCTCCTTCGGAAGAGCGACGATTATCACTCCTTCGGAAGGCTCAGGCTCCTATGACCACTCCATCTACAACAGTAAGGACGGTGTCTTCTCTACTGGGATCGATGGCCTCTTGTATCTTCCTGTTCCCACACTCATGGCTGCACATGAGACCGCTGCAGGAGTGCTTGGAAGACCAGTGGGATCAGAGGAAAGGATCTTGGGATGACAAGATACGACTGTCTCTGCATGCTCTTCAGTCTCTGAAGTGGTGGTGTTCAGCGGAGAATCTCCTCAGAGGGGTTCCCTTCCACAAGGACATTCCCACGCAGACTATCTTGACGGATGCTTCTCTCCTGGGTTGGGGAGCGCACTCCGGAAACCTACAGATTCAAGGAACGTGGTCCCCGATGGAGTCCACGTATCACATCAATTTCCTGGAACTCAGAGCTGTTCACTTGGCGCTGAAGGCCTTTCTTCCGTCCTTTCAGGCCAACTCTCTGCTTGTACAGACGGACAATACCACCACGATGTATTACCTCAACAAGCAGGGGGGCTCGAGATCACGCACTCTGTCGCAGGAGGCGCAGACTATCTGGCACTGGCTTCTTGCCAGAGGACTGACGATAACTGCTACTCATCTGCCAGGTGTGCCGAATGTTCAGGCAGACGCACTGAGCAGACTGGTTCAGGAAAACCACGAATGGGTCATAAACGACGAAGTACTAGGAGAAGTCTTCGCAAGGTGGGGAACTCCAGACGTAGATCTGTTTGCCACCGCCGAAAACAGCAAATGCCGAGACTTCGCCTCCAGGTACTACCAGCAGGGGACGCTGGGGAATGCGTTATGGATCAACTGGTCGAAAAGCTTTCTGTACGCTTTTCCGCCCATTCCCCTGATTCCGGCGGTGCTCATCAATCTGGCCCGGTCCAGGGCTCGGATGATACTCATTGCACGGGAATGGCCCAGACAGTGGTGGTTCACGGACCTGCCTCACCGGTCTCTCCTTCCTCCCATTCGGCTGCCGTGCAGGCCGGACCTTCTCACGAAGTTCGGGGGACAGATGTTACACCCCAACCTCTCGTCTTTGAGTTTGGCGGCATGGCTCCTGAGATAGTGCAATATGGCCAACTGAATCTGCCCGATGATTGCATGGACATACTGAAGGCGTCTAAGAGACCTTCCACTCGGACTTCCT
The DNA here is from genome assembly GCF_964263255.1 of Lissotriton vulgaris. Taxonomy (NCBI): domain Eukaryota; kingdom Metazoa; phylum Chordata; class Amphibia; order Caudata; family Salamandridae; genus Lissotriton; species Lissotriton vulgaris. Next base: position 471,935 of record NW_028247114.1, on the reverse strand, counting down.
ATGCTTACAAGTGGAAGAGGTTCTGTATCTGGTGCCAGTCTAAAAACCATGACCCGACGATGTGCAAGGAGGATGTCATCCTTCCTTACCTTCTACATTTGGCGCAGTCTGGACTTAATGTTCATTCCATTAAGGTTCATCTCGCTGCATTGACTGCCTACAGGAAATGCCCTTCACAGACTTCCTTCTTCCAGATCCCTGTGATCAAAGATTTTTTGGAAGGCTTGAAGAAAGTATTCCCTCCTGTCAGGCTTCCTTCGCCTTCATGGGAACTGAAAGTGGTGCTGTCCAGGTTGATGAAGGAGCCTTTTGACCCTATTCATAAGGCTTCGTTGCAGCACCTGTCCTGGAAGGCGGCGTTCCTCGTGGCCAGTACATCGGCCCGCAGGGTGAGTGAAATTCAGGCGTTGTGTTGCCAAGAACCTTATACTGTATTTCATGCTGCTAAGGTTGTTATGCGTACTCACCCTAAGTTTCTTCCCAAGGTTATTTCTGATTTTCACGTCAACCAGACCATAACTTTGCTTACGTTTTTTCAGAATCCTTCGTCTCCAGCGGAAAGGTCTGTCCATTCCCTGGAGGTTAGGAGGGTGTTGAAATTTTATCTGGATAAAACCAAAGATATTCGTAGGTCTGACCAGTTGTTTATCAATTATGGATCAGTCAGGACGGGTCTTGCTACCTCTAAGCAGTCCATTTCTAGGTGGATTGTGTCCTGCCTACAATTGTGTTACCAAAAATCTAATAAGACCTTAGGAGGTAAGCCTAAGGCTCATTCCACCAGGGGCAAACGACAGCCTTGCTCCGTAACGTGCCGATTGCTAAAATCTGCAAAGCAGCCACTTGGAAGTCGGTTCATACCTTTGCTAAGCATTACTGTCTGGACACTGATGCCAGGGCAGATGCTCAGGTTGGACAGGCTTCGCTGCGGAATTTGTTCACACAATAGTGGTGTTCATTTCTTTCTCCACCGCCGCTTTGGTGTGGGGATGGGCTTGCCATTCTATTCACTAGATTATGACTATACACAGAGATCCCCTACTACAGAAAGAGTAGTTTCTGTCCTGTAACTCCAGTTCTGTAGTAGGGGTATCTCTGTTATAGTCATAAGCGCCCGCCCTCCTCTCCGGTGGAGATATTTCTTCATGTAAGGAATGCTACAGGTCTGGTGTGCTACGCCTTCAAAAAGAACTGAAAGTAAGAGGGACCTGCTATGCATTCTGGGATACTGGGAGAAAGTTCTGGAAAGGTATCTTAAAGGCACAGTATCCTATTTAAGCCACATAATGGCAGCCTATGGGGCTTGTCTGTCCATGCCTTCCTCTCTATCATTCCAGAGTCTTTTACTGGTGGAGGCAAGTTTCTCTATGGTAGAAACTGGGCAGGCTGTGTTGTGTGTGGTGTTTGGTGTAATTTCTAGTTGAAGTACTGGACAGTGTAGCCTTGGATATAGGCTGCATTATTTGTCTTTAAATTCTCTCTTAAGTGTCTTTGCAGTTTCTGCATGATTTGACAACTTAAGAGATTATTTTTGATTGCCGGGGTCCACGCACATGGGCGGGACTATTCACTAGATTATGACTATAACAGAGATACCCCTACTACAGAACTGGGGTTACAGGACAGAAACTACTCCATCTGAGGCTAGTAGATAAGACCGTAGTGCCAACGTATGTATGCCCTTACAGTGGAAGTTTGAAAAGACCAATATTGCTGCACACCCATCTGCTACTTTTTTTTGACCAATTTCACAGAAAAGGAAATACCAGTTCCCACACAATGCCAGCCAAATGCTAGTTCACAGACATTGCCAGCCGAACACCAGGCCGCACACAGCCAGCCAGACATCAGTCCACCCACAATGCCAGCCAAATGGCAGTCCACACACTGCAAGTCAAACACTAGACCACACATCGCTAACCACAACGCCCCCCAAATGCCAGTCCACACACTCCACCATCCATAGGCCACACACACATGAAGCTCCACACCACTACCATTCCTAAAACTCTTGAGGGTTAGAGCAGATTGTGTCACATGCCACAGAGCCCACTTTGAGCAATTCTTGAAATAATTACATGCCTGAGTAGTAATTGTCCATGCAAGTTCCCACACAATTTTTTTCACTGACTCCAAAAGTGGAAGGACAACCGGGGGTCAACTGAAGAATTCCTACTGGTGTACATCCTAAAATTATACAAAAATCCTGTGGCACTTTTACACAATAGCTTAATCCATAATGTGCTCACTTGCTGGGTATATACTGTCTGAAAACCAAATGGCCCTTGAATAGGACAAGAGACTCTTCCACAGGTATATCTTGACCTGGATCTTAGATCTCTGCAAAACGATCAACTAAGTGGACAAGGACAGGACGAATCTTGAAGAGACCATCGCAATAGGTGGCAACGCTGAAGTTTTATCCACAAAATGCAGTATCTGCTGCAGAATAAGATGGCAATCGCTTCTCATGGTTGCTGGAAAAATAGCAGTTGACATCAAGGTACTACTAGACCAATACAAAGTCAGTGATGGCTTCCTTCTCAATCCCATTAAAAAGCTAATCGCGAGATCTGCTTCGATTCATGGAGATTTGTACGAGTCCACCTGGTAGCTCTAGAGCGGGTCTCAAGTGTGGCACTGCTGTCCCTCAGACCCTACTCTGCATATAGATTGGTCTGCTCGACAATATCATCCAAAACACATCATCAATAAAGAGCTAGAAGAAACTGAAAGGCAAAAAGTTCTCTGTATGAACTTTTCACCTTCAACACCACTAAAGGCAGGCAAAACAGGTCGCGCCATGTTAGGGGTAATCCAAGGTTAAGCACTTCTAATGGAAAGCCTCTGGCTGCAGTACAGCTTGCTGATACTGCAGTACAGGCACATCAGTGCCCCACTCCAAATGAGGCACTTTATCAGCAGTAATAGTGGATTCATCCTCAGATGAGTCCTCTTTGAATGAAAATTCACTGCCAGAATTTTGCACTTGATCCTGTGCCTCAGATACAGAGTCCTTTTTAGAGCTTTGTTCAGAGGCAGATTTAAAAAAGCAAACCAACAACATGATGTATGGTCAGCCTACGACCAGCCATAAAGCTTACTAATAAAACGGTCACAGAAAAAACAGACAACTGTAAACAGCACTGCGTTAAATAAGAACTCCACAAACAGTAATACAACTATTGAAATAGAACGACCTGGAAAGAAACTATCCATACATACCACACAATGAACTTTCTGCTACAGAAAGATTATAGATAACCCTGACTTGACACCGATATCTAGGCCGAGGATCAACTGCACCTAGTATGCACAGTCATAGCAATCACCAAAGATGTCCACTAGAAAGGAAAAACAAAAAAATAAATCGCACCCAAGACATATTAGATATCTTGCAAAAATCCACACTTGAATTTGAAAATCAATAAAACATAATTATACTGAAATTATTACACAATTTAAAAAGTCTAGCGGGTAATGATGCACATTTGAAATAACTTTACAAAAAAAGTTTACCAAACAAATGCAACTATACAAACTGTAGTTCTACCAAAGCCAAAACCGCAAGCAGGATGCACCACAAAGATATGCAAAAGCTTTGCACTACAATAAAAAGAAAAATACAGGGGTGTGGAAATTTTTCAAAAATCTACTTGGCCAGGGGACAAAATGTTACATAAATCTACTTGTCCTGGGATTGTAACTGCTTGCCCCACCTACTCCATAAATTACTAAGGTTGGTCTGCACGGAGAGAACATGCACTGCAATCAGTGCAACATACTGAGCAATATATATTTCAAATGCAAATCCAATTATGCAGTGCATGGTCGTGCACTCTCAAATGCAACTGATGTACTGAGTGGTTGTACAGCATGCGTGCAGATGTGTCAGTGTGCACTGCAACCAATTATCAACTAGTGCGCATGTAACACATTTTAACAAGTTGAGAAAAAGTGCAGACTGGTAATGGGCTACATTTCTTGAAGTGTTTTTTGGCACAGACCAGACTGTCGAAATATGAAGCTGTAGGACAGAAGGGTGTTCATCATAGGGCCAACTCATAGCTGTCCAGCTTCCAAAACACTCATATGTGATGCTCTGATAAACGTATGGATGGGAATAACTGCCCTTCTTGGCAGAGCTTATGAATGGTTTGTGGGGCAGCAACATCACCTAGCAGATGTGCTGTGGTTCACTGTGGCAGTATCCACAAGTACAAATACGCAATAGGCAGTAATGGGCAGTTAAATTAATCCCTCCTTTTACACTTCTGTGTGGTGTGTTTATATTATTGTACACTCACTGCTACATCTCCACATTCTCCCACACAAAACGCAGATGCAGCACAGGCAGAAGCAGTACAGCGTTCTCTCATGCATATAGTAGGCAGCAGCAGAGTAAGCTACCCTAACATGAAGAGGTGCAGCTTAGCAACATATGCTCAAGTTTGTCTCCCTCAGATATGTAGGACATGTAGCAGCTGTGAAATCTTCACACTCACAAAGCTGGAAAACCAGCACTAGTCTCACAGCAAAGGGAAGTGTTGAGTTGAAAAGACAGTAAGTCTAGAAGTGGAGAGCAGAGCATCATTGAGATGGGGGGCTAGTGAGTAACTGCAACTACTCAGGATTTCATGTCACACCTGGTAATGACACCTAGGCTCAGTCCCAGTAGAGTTGGAAACACTGTTCTGGCCTCTTGGATAGTCAAATGCTATCTGGCGAATGAAGTTTGTTTATTCTGTAGCGGATTTAGAAATCCAATAATAGCTGAGCAAACACCCAAAAGCACCACACATGTTATTTTCTTTAGTGACATATCTGGTGTGGTGGTTTAGTGGACTAATGCATCTATTGTAGGGCCCTGGGTTTGACCTCATTGTCACAGGTTCACATCCCACAGGGTTCACTTAGCCTGTCATTCTTCTGAGGTCGATATAATTAGGACCATTGAGTTGGGTAACTATAAACCTCTGTTATTCAGCACAAAATTACCCCTCTGGTGTGTTTTACAAATGCAAGTTATATTATCAAGCCAGGACACAGGCCTAAACACCGAGGCACTTTCCATTCTCCTCTTGCAATGATGGTGGTAGAGTCTGAGTTCAAGATGCAGGATTCTTTCCTTTCACCTTAAAAAAAGGAAAGCTTCAGAACCTGCTTTTTCTGTGAAAGGAAAGCACCGTGCTTGTCATGTGAGCGTTTATTTTTTGCTGATTGTTTATATAGCGCGATCACAACTCCGAGGTATTTGATCGCTTCTCATGAGCACCAGTTATAAAACACAGGATCATGTGTATATATATATATATATATATATATATATATATATATATATATATATATATATATATATTTTTTTTAGGCCAGAACAGATTGTGACATGCCCAGAATCACAGAATGTTTTAGCAATGCTGAGACTCAAACCTGGTCCCCAAGGTTCAAAGTCGGCAGCTCTGGCTGTAACAGGGTAGTCGGGAGCGGGGTAGGTATGTGTGTGGTCTTTGTGTGAAGGGCATAGGGATGGTGGTTGGTAAAATAATGGGCAGCCCCACTCTCTCTTCGTAATAGGGGACTCTTTCCTCCCTTCACCCACTCTGGAGTCTGTGACAGGAGGCCCTGGCCCTACCTCTTCTCCTGCCCTGCTCTCCAAACCCCATGGCAGCAAGTCCTGAAGACTGTATTCTGAGGGCAGTGAGAGTGCAGGGGTGGTAGCAGGAACAGCTTGCGAGGCTGGAAAAGGTGCTGACTGCTCAGTGGTTGAATTGCATTAAACAATGTATAGGAACTGTGATGCTGCACGAAACGGGGGAAGCAGGGTTAGTGAGTCTGGGGACGGGGTCAAAGCAGTGGCTAAAAAACCAAAAATATTTTCTAACTTTTTATGGTCTTTCACCTTCAGATAAACTACATGTATAATAATGGACAGCTTTAATTGAAGTGAAAGTTATGTTAATCAGTGGAACACTATGAAACCTCTATTAGTTCATGCACTGACCAACCGTTGAACATTTAGCACAGCAGGCAGGAATCTCTCTCACAGACCGTCCTAGGCACAGGCACCCACATGTGCCGACTGCACATGCATCCCTGTGCACAGGTGGCTGTGCACGTTTCGCTGTAGGCTTCTGATGCTAGCCACAGGCATCCATCCTTCAGGCCACTGAACTCCACCAGAGACCACATCAAACTGTCAAAAGAGCCGGGCAAACCTTTGAGTGGCTATGGTTGAGGTGGAGGCTGTGAGATGCAAATGGGTCTCTGCTGAAGGTGGGTCTGGCCTCCGGAAGTGGAAGGGGCAATGAAACAGCTCTGTATCCGCAGGGGCCTGTCCTGGAGGCTTTGATGCCACCTAGTGGTGACACTGAACCAGTAACAATGAGGGGTTATGACCCTGATATCCCCTGAAAATCATTTTTTTTTGTCAGAATAAAAAAAAAAATGCGGATCGGAGAGTGCAGGCATCGAGTGGGGTTTTGGGCTTGGCATGAGCTTCAGGGGTGGAAATAGGGGGGAGGACAACAGTCTAAACATTCTTCATGTACTTCTAACGTATCCAAGCATTGTTGGCTCTTTGCCTAAATAGAGCTAGAGAAAATCTGATCACATCACAGGCTACTGTGATGCTTACTGATTACAGCCTCCATTCCCGATAGGACAGCCAATGAGGTCGAAGGTCTGCTGCAGTGATCAGTTTGTAACCTACGTGCCATAGATAGTTACAAGTATGGTAGTTTGGTGGGCTTTTGAGCCTGCTACCACATATAATGTAGAGACACCTGCAGTTCCCCAGCTCCCATCCTAGTGAGTTAGATCAGCAGGCTGAGTCTTTTCTTCTGTGATCTGTTTACAATGTGCCTGCCTCAGGCACCATAGCTAGTATGCTAGTTTGAAGGGTTGATTAACCTGTTGGAGAGGGGTAAAGGGAAAAGGGGAGGTGGAAAGGGCAAGGGGGAGAAAATGAACAATAGACTGCATGTGAGCCTGTATTAGTACAAGGAAGCGTGGAGTCGTTGGTATCTTTACTGCATGTTTAGTAGTTGATACAGTCTTAACTCCTTGGAGCAACGGGGGGATTACAAAGAACATTTTTATAACAGCAGGAACACCCTAACTTGAGGTGCTTTAGCAAGAACCGATTGGTGTGCGTGGAGTATATGAAGAGTGTGCGAGGACTAGTAGTGAGGAATTACCAGGTAGTGCACTTGTGCAGTTCGTTTTGATATTTTTCACTTTTTTTATGGCACACAGTCTGAGCAACAGGGAGAGAGTGAATTATTTTAGAGTAGAATTACACCTGGTAAAACCAGAATATAACCAAGGGGTGCGGGTTCCAAGACTGAAGGGAGTACATTTAACTATGAAGAAGTAACGGAGTTCGGCTGCTGCAAGCTGTCTCGTGACTGAGAGCTCATGGACTGCTCCTACAGATTGCTGGGGTGTCTCTTGCAAACCCTGCATGCCTCCCGTGCAGCCCACATGCAGGATATTCTGTGCCAGGTGAGTGTTACGGGAATTGCCCAATTTTCAATGCTATAAAATGAATTTTACCAGTTCAGTCATAGCTTGTTAAAACAGCCTATTATCAAAAATGACGTTAGAGCACTAGTTGGGAATCCTTTTCTTTGTGGTTTCCTGAAAGAAAGCAGACAATGTGGTCCTCAGAACACGCAACATGTAATGTGCAAAATGGGGAGGGTGGCAGGCGTCCTCTTGATTGGACTGATGTGGTTTGATCCATACAAGTCAACCTGTTAAACTGCAAGTAATGAGCTGTGAGAATCATCTTAGTAGGGGGCTTTGAGGCGGAAGAGACGGGGCTGTGGTGCTTGCAGCACGTGGCTGCATGCAGCACTCACGATCCTCATGAACCAAGCAGTCCTTTCAAAATGTGCTTACACAGGCGCATGGTCCCGAAAAATAGCATGAATTGTTGGTGTGTGAGCTAAAAAAAAAAAAGGCTAGGGAGAGAGAATGAGACGGGTAGTGTTAACTCATGTCACATTGTGTGCCATGTGAGCCGCGCACTCTATTAGCCCACCAATGAATGAGTGTCTGCGCTATGTGACTGTTTCGGGACACTGGAATTTCAACATCTCTTCGTCTTTATATATATTACTAGCAGCCCGTCCCAACGTTGTCCGGGATGTTACGGCTGCTTCAGGGCCCCTGCCCGCCCCGACCCGCCCGCCCCGACGTTAAGGCGGCTTCAGTGCCCCTGCCCGCCCGACGTTGTCATTGTGCCCCCTGGAGCGCACCCGTGGGTGCTCTCTTCCTCCTGGTGCTCTGTCGACAGCTTAGACATGGCTCCTGAGCTGGTTTGGCAACAAAGTGTAGCGTATCCTCAGGATGTGGGTGGAAGTCAGGCCACTGAATTGCATCACTCGGTAGCCGGATGTACCCAACATAGCATGCAAGGCTTTCACTGCTGCGGTACCCGCAAAGAGGCATGAGCAGTGGGAGTCTTTCTTACCTGATCCTGAGTTCACCGCTCTGCCGCTCCTCGCCTGTCGTCACCGCTCCTCCCCGCCTGTCCGCCGCTCCTCCCCGCGCTCACGTCCCCCGCTCCTCCCCGCGCTCACGTCCCCCGCGCTTCCTCCTGCACGCCGCTCCTCCCCGCTCTGCTGATGTCAGCACGCACGTCGTGGCCGGCGCTTCTTCCAAGGGACTACTTTTTTTTTTATATAAAATTTTTTAAAGAACGTATATTTGTTTTTTTAATATAGCCTATGTCCATCGGCTTGCCCTGACGTTTTCAAAGATGTATTGGGTGTTTGGATTGGTGGTGTAGTTTTCGAGTTTACCTGGCTCAAAGGACACACTTCTCTCTTTATAATAGTAGTATAGATATAACAGCATACAGAGGCTCACTGTTGAAAGGTTAATTCTCATACCGGCAAAAAGTAGATTGCTTCGATAAAGGCACTGTGCCGGTTAACGGTTTGTAACTTCTGTCCCTAAAGGAAATATAAGTACAAATTGCCTATCCGCCCCAACAGTTTTAAAATCCACCAACTGTCACAGACAATATGAGGTAAAACAAACATATTGCTCTAATGCTAACGTGTGGTGATACTGAGATACTGAGCGCGGGAATTTTAAATGTTTACGACCCAGTACAATTCTGTAATGGCAAATTTAATATAATATGCATAGTTGCATAGCTGAGCTCCACTTAAAGAACAGTTCGCTCCAAACCCCAAGTTAGCACGGTCTGTTTTCTCTAGTGGAATCGGAACTGGGCACTAGCGTAATGCTGCGTTATTTTGACTTCTATCAGTTGTTCTCTCAGCAGGATGTTTGTATTTCTTTTTCCCTTTGCGAGCAGAGAGGATAAAGTGAACTTTATTCCTACGACCCAGATGCCGCAAGTTCATTTTGCATTAGCCTGGTAACATTAATGCGACACTTTCTTCTCCCCTCGTTCTACAGGTCGCGCCCCAGCATGAGCTATTTGTGCTACCCTCATGTGTTAAAATGGAAACCGCTTCCTCGTGGTTCTCTGCACGTCCAACCATTGATTATAAGAAAGCGAGACACCATATTGCTGAGACTGCCGATTGTTGAGACTGACGCTTCAGTCCCCCAGCCAATCACTGGCTCCAGCCAGTCATTGGCTGCTAGCCAATCAGAGGCCTTAAAAGCATATTCGGCCTTTCTGGTTGTGAGTCCCAAAGTGCGCAAAGCCTGTGTTTTATGTACGCAATTTAATGTCTACTTGTCCATCAGACAAAATAGACATTAAATCTTCTTGCCCGTGGTAAAAATCAACATGGCTCGGGCGTCGGGCGATATGATTCCCCCACCCCTGAAAATAGCAGTAAAGTCACAAATTCACAGTATAAGAAATAAAATTGTGTTATAAAACACAATGAAGACTGCTCTGAAGGGCAGGTCTGAATCAAAAAAGGGTAATCTACACCCAAGGGAGCACAAAGTGAAGGCAAATAATTGGCACCGTTGAATGCAACCAACCCTTGCCCCAGGGGCAGCTCCCTTCCTGTACACAAACGTATTGCTTGTGTGTACCACCCCCGGGGACGTATCGGCCTAAAAAAAACAGCCAGGCAAATTGGGGAGTGACTCTAGCCCAAGGTGCTGCCCATCCACCAAAAACAATCCATGGTGGTTGTGGTCCAACCCACAATCCTGCAATGGGAATGTATTCAAAACACTGAGGGAAAGGATAAACTACCCCAGCACCCACACAGTATGTCTCTTCCTGCTGGATTTTCCCCCACCCCTAAGCAAGAGGACTTAGCAAGTCATCCTTCCTCACTTCTGCTGCCATCCCTGTTAAATCATGTGGCCATTGGGAGGCGTTTAAAGATTCCCTTGGCCCATGGGTGGGTGCTTGGAAGTGCTAAGGGCTGGTGCTTTGTACTTATCCAGCACTTCCATAGAACCCAAGGGTACTAGTGGATGTGTGGGTACACAAAGAAAAAATCCACCTGCTCTTATTAGTACAATGTGCGATTGCAGTCCTTTCTTTATATCATTGTCACTCTGGCCTATGTGGTCTTGAGAGCTTAAGTGTGATGCAGGGGTGCCTGTAACTTGTAACACTGAAACATTGTGTATATGTGTGTTTTTATATTTATAATTTTCGAGGCATGTGAGCTGTAGATCACGTTTTGCATACTCCTGCCATCTTGTGTTGGGTCCGGATGTTTGAAAGTTCTTTTTCTTTGAAGAAGTCATTCCAGTCACAAGGAAAGGTGACTCCTCCTTTCGGTGATAGTGTGCATGGGCATAGACTCCATTGTTATATATTTTTTTCGCCATCAGGTTTTGACCTGTATTACAGTGCTCCGGTTTGAAACCATTCTTCGGGTTCGCCTCGGTGCGCATTCCACTTTACCCGCATTGGTATTGTTTCGTACGCTTATCCCTCTCCTCTGCGTATCGGTTGAAGAAAATTTCTATTTTGATCGGAAAACACACATGGAATGCCTTTGGACCTAACCGCGTCGGTCCACCTCGCAGTCGATGGAATGGACTCCATTCCAATTCTGTCCTCTGTGCCACGCAAAGTACCTGCTCACCGACTCACACGAAGTGTGCATCTTGTGCTTATCTCCAGAGCACAACGAGCAGGACTGCGACGCTGCAGATAGTTTGATTGAAGAAAACGCTCCGTGATTGTCGGGCTCGCTGCAAAGCCAGACCATCCAGTACACACCGGACATCTTTGGTGAACAATCCAAGCAAGAATAATTTGATTCTCAAGGGGCCCAAGAGGAGCCGGAAGAACCTGTATCTATTAGGGAATCCGACTCCGAGATGGAAGACGACATACCACAAGGTCAACCTCCCGTGAGTACCGAACACCCCTTGCCCCGAAATCCAATTAAACCCAAACAAAAGGCTTCGGTTCCACCTCGGGCCATGGTCGACACCGAGAAAATGTTTCTAACGACCCGCCTCCCGGCTCGGCACCAAAATACGTTGCTCAGCCTTCCGTCTCGGGATTGAGTCGGCCAAAGTCTGGCACCGAGCCCAATCCTTCGGGTTCAAAGCCGAAGACTGCTTTGGAGCCGAAATCCTTGCTGTCGAAATTGAAAATTGCCTCAGAACTCAATTCTTCCATGCTGAAAAGTCATTCCACCCTGGCACCTAAGTCTTCGGTGCCGAAACGGAAAAATGTTCCTCCGAAGCTATAGGATCCTATTTTCAACACCCCCACCTCCCAAATCGGACCCTAAACAAAAGGACATTACATTAATCCAGGTAAAGGACATCTTCTTACTAAACTGCCTCAGAAGTACAAACCAGTCCTCCAAACGTTTCACCTTGTTTTCACAAAATGTCACCAGAACATTTACACCTGCTCAAACAGGACGCCCAGTCTTGCTTGCTAAAAGGAGCCATAGAGCCTGGACCGTTGCATATCAAGCACATGCACTCCCTGTATTTTCAAATTCTCAAAAAGGACAGCTCCTTGAGACCCATTCTGGACCTCCGAGAGCTAAACCACTACATACTGTCGGAACATTTCCATATGGTGACACTTCAACAAGTGCTCCCACTTCTACAGCAGGCCGACTTTGTCTACTCTAGACTTAAAAGACGTATATTTCCACATTCCAATTCATCCCGCTCACTGCAAATATCTCAGATTTGTGAGAATGGGTCAACATTACCAATTCAAAGTCCTACTGTTAGGAGTCACCACTTTTCCCAAAGTATTTCCAAATGCCTAGCCGTAGTCGCAGCTCATCTGAGAAGACGGCACCTCCATGTCTTCCCATACCTGGACGACTGGCTCATTAGAGTCAGCACTTACCAGCCCAACCAATCCGTACCAACAAGTCTTCATGCAACTGCTAGGAATAATGGCCTCTTGCATCGTGATCGTTCCCTATACAAGACTTCACATGCGTCCACTTAAAGAATGCTTATCAAGTCAGTGGAACCAGTCGTAGGGTCAGTTCACCGATCTAGTGTTAGTAGATGGCCGCACCCATCATTCTCTGCAGTAGTGGAATCCACAAAATGTATCCAAAGGGGCGGCCCTTCATAGATCCCATTCCACAGACAGTGTCAAATGCAGGCGCATCGCTCACTGGTTGGGGTGCTCACTGGCACAATCACATAATCCAAAGGGTTGTGGAGTCTAAAGCACAAAAGTCTCCATATAAATCACGTAGAGCTACTAGCAGTGTTTCTAGTGATCCGAGCCTTTTTCAAATTCACCTCATAGGCGCAAAGCTGTCCCATTGCCATGGACAACATGACAGCTATGTACTATATACAAAAACAGGGGGGACGCACTCTCTTCCAACTGTCACGCCTAGCACAAGCCATCTGGAAATGGGCTATACACCACAAGATTTATTTCTTAGCAGTAATAAATAATCAGACTGGAGACCTTCTCAGTAGACGGAGGCAGCAAATCCACAAGTGGGAACTTCATCCCCAGGTTCTCCTCCCGTACTTTCAGGAATAGTGATTTCCTCACATAGATACAGCACAAAATGCCCAAGCTTCGCCTCCTGGTTCCCACACCAGCTCTCCAAAAACAATGCCCTATGGATGAACTGGTCAGTGGTATTTGTTTACACTTTTCCACATCTCCCACTCATTCCGATGGTAGTTCAGAAGCTCAGGCAAACATCCCTCACACGGATTCTCATAGCTCCCATATGGGCACGTCAACCCTGGTTAACCACCCTGCTGGAGCTGTCAGTAGTTACGCACCAAAAGCGGCATCTCACCTCTAGGCTCCTCACTCAGAGCCCTGTGGAGAAATGAGCCATCCAAATCCCAAAGAACTCAACCTAGCAATCTGGCTCCTGAAGTCATAGTTTGGTTATTTACAATTACCACCAGACTGTATGAATATCCTAAAAGTTGCTAAAAAGCCTATTACTAGGGCACGTTAAGCAGCAAAATGGAAACAGTTTATCTATTGTAACTATCAATCCTCTTGATGCTTCTGTGCAGAACATCATCTGTTATCTGTTATATTTACAGCAATCTGGACTAGCCTATGCATCCATTCACTTACATCTAGCAGCAGTAGCTTCTTACTTACAAAACAGACAAAATTGATCTCTATTCAGAGTACCAGTGACTAAAGCCTTTATAGAAGGATTAAAAAGGGTGATACCACCAAGAGTCTCACCTGCACCAGCATGGAACTTAAACATAGTTCTTACAAGGCTAATGGGTCCACCATTTGAACCAATGCACAGGTGTCAATTACAGTTCTTCTCGTGGAAGGTTGCTTTTCTCATCGCAATCACTTTTCTTAGGATAGTTGGTGAACTCCAGGCATTAACTTTTCAAGAGCCCTTCAGCTTCACAAAGACAGTGTTTATTTGAACCAAGCCTAAATTTCTTCCTTAAGTAGTTCAGTTACCTGTATTCTTTCCTCAATCTGATTCTGTAGCAGAACGAGCTCTACACACGGTTGATGTTAGAAAAGCTCTATTATATTATGTGAAAAGAACAAAGGAATTTCGCTAAACAAAGCAGCTTTTTGTTGCTTTTTTACCACCATACAAATGCAATCCCATATCTAAATCGGGCATTACAAGATGGATTGTGAAATGTATACCTGTTATGTGAAAGCGAAAAGAACCCTGATAATACCCCCAGAGCGCATTCCACTTGCAAAATAGGGGCTACTATGGCCTTCTTAGGGAAAATTCCCCTAGCTGACATCTGTAAGGCAGCAACATAGTCTACACAGCACACATTCACCAAGCACTATTGTGCAGATGTGTTAGCGAGAGGCAACAAGCTAATGTAGGCCAGGCAGTACTTAAAACACTGTTACAAACAACTGCAACAAATACAGGTTAGCCACAGCTTTGGGAGTATACTGCTGTATAATCTATTCAAAGCATGTGATCTACAGCATACATGCCTCGAACGGGTAATGTTACTTACCCAGTAAGCCTCTGTTCTTGGTATGTAGAGCTGTAGATTCACATGCGCCCACCCACCTCCCCGGGTACCTGTAGTTGTTGCAGTTCTCACTTTGCATACATATGGATGGAGATCTCTATTCTAACTCCATTCTCACCCTCTGCGGGAAAACAATCTAACAATGGAGTCTGTGCCCATGCTCACTAGCACCGAAAGGAGGAGTCACCTTACCTTGTGACTGGAAAAACTTCTTTAAAGAAAAACAACTTGCAAACATCCAGACCCAGCACTAGATGGCAGGAGTATGCAAAGCATGTGAATCTACAGCTCTACATACTAATAACAGATGCTTACTGGGTAAGTAACATTTTATATGTATGTATATATATATATATATATATATATGTATATGTATGTATGTATGTATATGTATATATGTATGTATGTATGTATGTATGTGTGTATGTATATATGTATGTATGTGTGTATGTATATATGTATGTATGTGTGTATGTATATATGTATGCATGTGTGTATGTATATATGTATGTGTGTATATATATATATATATATATATATATATATATATATATATGTATGTATATATATATGTGTGTATATGTATATATATATATATATATATATATATATATATATATATATATATATATATATATATATATATATATTCTCCAACGCAAACCGAGGAGTCCATTCGAGATGAGGCCACACGAGTTTTCATAAGGTTTACTTTCTTTATTGATTGCTTGCAAGTAGGCACCTCTTCAAGAAACAAGACATCATAGAAATCCTTCACCAGACGCGTTTCAGGGTTTAACCTTTCTTCAGTGGCGTGATAACGATCTGAGCGCTGCAGTGCACATTCAATTTACACACCTGCCACAGTGGGTCTGGTTAGATAGCCTTCTGGGTGTTGTAGTGCTTTCAATAATCCCCAGTGGGTGCACTGTCATCGTTAATAAAATCATAATGCTGATGTGAAAAGTCTTGGAGGGAACCTGCCCCGCTTTGTAACAGTCAATAGGAACCAGAGCGGACATCAACATGCACTGGTGTCCGCTTCAAATCGTCCCGATTCTGCCGCACCCAATGGCGCAGCCACAGGTCCGCCAACCTTATGAAAACTCGTGTGGCCTCCTCTCGAATGGACTCCTGTTTGCGTTGGAGATATATACATATATATCTCCAACGCAAACAGGAGTCCATTCGAGATGAGGCGACACAAGTTTTCATAAGGTTGTCGGACCTGTAGCTGCGCCATTGATGTGATCAAGACCGAGGAGACCCGGTCGAAATGCGTCATGTTGGGAAGAATGGAGCAATAAACGCACTTGATGAAAATCGTAACCTGAGTGGTGGTCCATTCCTGTGAGCATCGCTTATAAAGTGTTGCAGCATTTTGGTGTGGACAGGACTTGGTGGTTTATATATAGATAGATAGATATAGATATAGATATATATATATATATAGATGTGTGTGCATGTATATTTTAACATGCATCTGGTATTGCCAATTGGAAGCCCTGTTCATGCATTTGCAAAATTGAATTTTTCTATTCTTTTACAGTTGGAATGCCTCAAGCTTATTGCCTCACAGAAGTTCACAGATAAACGAATTGGGTACCTGGGTGCAATGCTTCTTCTGGATGAGAGGCAAGATGTCCATCTGCTCATGACCAATTGCATTAAGAAGTAAGTATTGTGTTATTGGCAAATGTTTGCAGTATAGGGCTCTTGAGCAGCATCTTTTGCAGCTCATTGCCTTAACAGTGCTGCTTTGGTGGAATTAAGTGTGCGGGTGAGCCCTTTGGAAGCTGTGGAATGGCGCTGTCCATCATAACTTTGGGAGAGCTGTGAGGCATACAAAGTGAGTATCATAAAAAATAGTGTCTGTTTGTAGAGTACCAGTTACCAGATTTCGATTCTGTTTGTCCACTTCAGCTTTTCTATGCAGCAAAGAGGCACTATGGCCAAGTGGGCTGTAGGTTCATCTGTAATTGGGTTGCTTGAAAGGATCTATGTTTGTAGCTTATTTGAGAAGTATTGTGGTGGTCTGCATGATAAATAGATGTTTGAATTTATATTCTGGCATGTAGCCAGAGTCGCAAGAGAGATCCTTAAGCCTCAGGCCTGTGCTTTTTTAGGGCCTAGCTCTCCTGATGCCTAATTCATGTACTAATTATTGTTCTTTTTATTTATTTTAACGCAAGGCTGCCTGTTTATTATGATGGGGCAGCTAAACAATTGTCTACCACTAGATTGTGCCAGATGCTGTAGCTGCCTTTTTATCAAAAATATTTCATAGCAATAAAATAGTTGAGAACTCATCCAAAATGTTTAAGTAAAGTAGTTTGATATTCACTTTAAACTAACTATTAAGTTAATGACGTTTTTTAAGAACCCTTCTACTCCAGCAGGAAGATCTCTCCAGATTTTACTACTGGGCATGTTATGCGGAGTTTTAAAATTCTACCTTTCAAAATTCTACCTGGACAAATCTAAAGCCATACGCACGTCCAAGCAATTGTTTGTGAATTATGGCCCGTTACTTACTGGTTTAGCTTTATCTTCACATGGACTGGGCTACACCAGTTGTTTTGAGCTAGGTCCTGCAAAAACTTTGGACTGGCCAGTTTGTAGCTGATTTTAGGCATGGATTGTAGCGAAAGGGAGTGTGATAGAAATATTTGTACTTATTTGGCAACATCTTCTTTGGTTGGAGCAGTGGAATTTGAAAGTGTGGTTTATTTGAGAGGTGTTTTGTGGTAATGCTTGATGACCTTGAATGGACTCTACTTGTGTTGCTGCGATCATGTTCCATTTCTTAGGCATGTTATGAAGTAAAGAACTCTGAGATAATTTTGCATGTGGTCGTTTTTAAGTCTGCATTGACCACATATCTGTTGCCTGAACAATTGAGCTAAAGTTTTTTGCTTCCGCTGAATAAGTGTGCTTGTACTGAACTCTTTTTCTTGTGGGATAGCTTGTGCTCATTAAACCAGGACAGTGTTGGTTATTTTGACATTGACAAGTCAATAGTCCTTACTGTATGTCTGAACTGTATATTCTCCAGCACTGGAACTTTCATAGATTCACATGCTTGAACCAAAGTGGGAGTCCTCAGTACCTTTAACATAGCAGTCTAAGGCACTGACAGCTTAAAGTCATAGACAGTGGTCACTTTGTTGCCACATACACTTCATTTTTAAGGGACCAAACCTCAGCCAATGAGATGCAAGCGTTCTGTGCCTCAGCCCTCCCAGTGGAACTTTCTCTGCGAAAATCCTCAATGATTGCGAGAGGACACTCCTGCGATCAATTTGGAAAAAATGAGGCAACTGCATACCTCTCCAACAGTTGAATTTGAGGCCAGGTTATATAAACCTGGCAAGAGAAAGGGAGGGGAAAAAGGGCTTGAAACCACAGATTCCTCAAAAGAAAAAACTTGCCTGAGGACAAAAGATATAAATAGGCTCTTAAGTAGTCAGCAAGGCACTTTTTCAAGAGTTAGCATTAAAAGAGGCCTTCTCTCTCAGGGGATTGATAATTATAAGAACTGAAAAGTCCCTCCCACATGTGGGGAGCTAGAATCACTTTACAAAATATATCATAAGAGCACATTTCTCAAGAAAACCCAAGTTGTAAGATTGAATTTTGAACTTTTTTGAAGCCAACAAAATAGGTTATATTGGCCAATGAGTTTTAATTTACATATACAAAGACCAAATCAATTATAAAAAAAATAAGAAAAATTACTATTAACTTGATAATCTTTTCTTATAAATCTTATTCACAAACGAAATGTTGAAGAAAAAATAGAGCAGTATAGACAGTCTGCAGCTATGCTAGTATGAAACTGACACTGCACCTTTAAGGGTTCATAGCCCTCCACTAGCCCATCATTCCCAGCAGGTGACGGTTACTGCACTTCTTTTTGTCCCAGCTACTGGTGATCAGATCTTGAAGCACTTAGGTTGGCCTCTTTTGGCTTTTTTCCATCAAAAATCTTTACAGATTGGATTCAATCCAGCTTCACTCTTTGGGCACCTAGAGCAGCGGAATTTGACCTTATGACTTCTGTGGATCTCCACTGAATCATTACTGGAATCCCACTCGGTTATCGTTGGAACCTGGGCCCCCTGCCAAAGCAACTTCTTTGATTTGGGCCTTAAAACAATACATACAAAAAAAGTATAAACCAAACAAATGCTCAAATATTGAAATATTGCATATAATTCACAATCAAAAATAGAACGTTTAAAAAAAATAAATCAGTTTTGCTACTCTATTTGTATATACTTTTAATGTATTCAGAAATTATTTAGTTTTGTAAAACAGTCACGTACACCCAGGTGTCCCAGGGCCACAGGTTAAGAAACACTGGGCAAGAGTATTTTTTCGTCATTTTCTGACAGGAAATTTGTTTTAAGGCAAATAAAATGCCATCTTGGTTTGTTAAATGTCCCGCCCGTGGCAGAAAAAAAGGCCAAATTTAATCTACACAATTTTTATGTACTTTGCCTTTTTTTTAACAGAGTTTTATATAGCGCGAACTTGACCCAGTATCGAGTATCAGAGCGCTTTACATAGCACCAGTTGCTTTACATGAGGACACATTCATTTTTCTTAGGCACGGGGAGATTTGCCCAGAATCACAGCATCATTGCCGAGACCCGAACCTGGTTCCCCAGATTCAAGGTCAACCGCCCTAGCCATTTGGCAAACTCCTCTCACATCCCATACAAATACAAGCTCTGCTGGACCTATTTCCAGAAGTAACCTTGAAAAACCGGGATAAGATTCCCCTTCATGGAAAAAAAGAACTGCAAAGACAGCATAAGGTGCTATATGTTGATGGGTCCTCACATAAGTGAGGAGAAGGTCAGTCCTCTACCAGTACTCTACCTCCACCCTCTGTAGACTCCATAAAAGGGAGATCCAAAAAGAAGAGTATCCCAGAGAAAAGACAACATTCCTGTTTAATGTTGCGGCATGGTACAGTGGAAACTTGTTCACCGTAGAGGACTGGTTCAACATCGAAAAGGAGGCTCGGTTCATCATTGAATCACAGTAGGTCGACCCCGAGAGAAACCATGAGGCATTCAATGTTGAGAGGTCGTTCGACATCAAAGCACACAGAATCTGAATTTTACATCTCCAAATCTACTGATTGGATCAGGAAAATGAATATGAGAAGACTTACTGCAATTTTAGATTCAGAATATTTAAGACCGCATATTCAGTGATTTCCAGTTACTCCACAACCTTCCAACAACTACTCTGCTGTTCTCGCCTCAGCCTGCTCCTCCTCTGACTGTGGTATCTTTGAGGGCATACACTCAAGTAAGCCCACTGGTCACACCACTGAGATCAAAATCCGGTCCAGATCTCATAGCAGATCAAGATCATGAACAATTTTAAGGTGTTATTTATGCCGTTCTACGCCATTCTACACCTATGTCTATTTTTCAAGACATTCTCCTAGACATATGTGTAGAAATAGGTCCATATCCATGACTTTCCTATTCCACTGAAGTTCTCTGACATTGAGGTTTTTTCCACCCTTGACTGACTGTCCTCCAACAAAAGTCTAACCATTCAACATTAATATGTTTCAAGAAGTACTCATACGACAAGCTGCAAAAAGGTACATTCCGTAGCCAGCTCCCACAACAATGCCGTCTGTGATTTTTCGAACTCTTCACCAAAGTTCATCATCAGGATCACTCCTACCGCTGGTTCCAGGCTTATTAGAACCATCTGTGGAGCTTTTCTTACTCCAGTTTTAGCACAAGCTGCTCCATCCAGGCTCCAGAAAAAATACAGACCTACTCATCAAGACCAACTTATTTCTATTTTTAGATCCTTCTCTTTATTCTGTGTTGGTCTTGGCAGCAAAAAAAAAGTCAACACTACTAATCCTTTGTTTACAGTCCCACCAGACAAGAAGAGTAGGGAACCTAACTCTGTGGGACATAAAGTAATTGGTACAGCACCTGCAAATATTAAATTTGCAAGTGCAACTGCCCTCCTTGGCAGATATGAATGGTCTTCATGGGACTCCCTCCAGCAATTAGTTGATGATCTGACAATAGATCACAGAAAGGATTTTGTTGAGATCCTAAATGACTTGCACAAATAATTTTATTGAGATGGCATTTACTGTTGCCTTAACTATCCTTTCAATTTATATTCTTAAGGTATACATTTCCATACCACTTTGTGCATCATGCACTTACAACAGTTTCTCCCTACTATAACAACTGTCCCTCTCGTTCAAAAATATTTTAAATAATATGCCTCTATGGAAGACTCTCTATTGTGATTACTGTGAGAAAAGTGGCTCTATATATACTGGACTTTAATGAAGTACAGTGTGTATAGAGTCCACCAACTCCAGAGGTATAACAGATGTTAAAGTGAGAACTGACCTTACTCTCCAAAGTGGTAGCTTGGTCGAGCAGTAAGGCAGTACCAGAGGACAGTGTAAAGCATTTGTTGTACACACTCAGTCAGCAAAAGGTTTCACACACTCAAGAACTGAACTCCAGGCCAATTGTTTGTTATATCCTCAGATATAGTTGTTTTATTTTTAGTACCAACAGTTATAAAGATATACTTTTCAAGGTACGATTACTCTCATGTAAATACTTTGCAAAGGAGCAATAAGTTTGTACACACAATAATTACAGGCTAGCTAATAAGCAATACAGTTCTGAAACACACTCTAGCATTGAGCTCAATAGGTTTTTCATAGGAAAGTACAGTTGATTACTTTATGTATTACTTTGGTAGTCCCAGGACTAGACCTTAGATTCGGTCCTGGGGTCTAAGCTGAAACCAGATTAGCAAAAACGTTTTAGTTACTTTGATGAATTTTCTTGAATATAAAGCTGTTTTCAAAGTTCACACTTAAAAACTTTTCGAGTTGATTCTGACAGTGTTATCCAATGGGAGGAAATTCAGGTTACAGGTAAAGTACAATTGCGTTACTTTTGTAACCCAGTACTAGTCTTCTAGGGCCAGCACTGGGGGCTTAACTCAAAACAGGTAAGTAATTGTATTTCGTACTATCGCTAGGGATTGTTTTTGCGGTTCAGTACTGGGCTGAAAGGTACAGTACTGGCTTCTCTCCTGGTCACAGGGGAGTATTTTCGAATTCGGACATTGGCTGATTTTATAGGAATATTTTCAGTTTTCAAAACTTCACAATTAAGAACATTTCGAGTCAAAATGGGTCAATGTCATCCAATGGCAGGTAAGTGAATTACCGGTTTCCAGGTGAGTACTTGGTTGGTTAAGTTAGGGTTGTCTTTGTGTGTCGGAAGAGCTTACCCTCGGCTGGTCGTGGCTGGGGTGGCCCCTGGTTCTGAGTCTTCAGGCGTCGGCTGGTTCGTCGAGGAGGGTCTTTGGGCACTGAACTTCAGGTCCCAGTCACCAGGGGGGACGTCCTCGTGGTCTTGGTTCGGGTTGGCCCGTCCCGGGCTCGGCTGGTGCAGAGTGGGCTGGTCCGGAGCTTCCTGGTGGGCACCAGGTGGGTTGTTGCAGCAGAGCCTCTGCTGATGGGAGTCCCAATCGTCGAGAGGGTCAAGGCAGGCAGGTCCTCTGGGTGTCCCAAGGTTGCTGTCCGCAGAGGTCGCCGGGTTTAGGCAGGAGCAGGTTCCAGGATCAACAGGCCGGTGGGGCTGGGGCCAAGTCAGTTGTTGTTGTCCTGTTGTTAGCAGCTGCACTGCGGGTCTTCTTCTTCTTGATCTTCTTTCTTCTTTTTGATATCGGGATCTGAGGAAGGAAGGTTCAGGGAGCCCCTAAATACTAATTTTAGGGGCGTTACAGGTAGGGCAGGGACCAATCGGTCCCTGTCCTGGGGTGAGAACACCCCCTAGCCTGCTCCCCTCTTGTGGGAGCGGGCAGGAGCCCAGCTGGGATTGGGCAGGATTACCCATCTACAAGATGGGCGGAGCCCGTGGTCGTGCTTCACCTCGCCTCCTCCACCTGAGGGGTGAAGTTGGCACAGTTTGGCACCCCCCTTCCTGATGTAGTTTTTCCCGCCAAAGTGGAGGTAGGACTGGTGGGGGGCTAGTTGCTGGGTACAGCAAATGGTCTCGAGAAGCTCTCAGAGGCGGTATACCTTTGAAGCTTCCCCATGTCCATCCTCGGGGAGGAGACATAGCACCTCGCCCAGGATGTGCTTTGTTGCAGACCCAGGAGAGTGGGGGGCTCTCCACCCAGGAGTCCAGCAACATGTCTGCTGGGTGGCAGCTTCTGCAGCCATTCAGCCCAGACGTGGATTGTAGGTTCGGGTTTTGGAGGACATCTCTAAGATGCCCTCTCGTGCATGTTACATTAAATCTCACACTGGCATCAGTGCAGGTTTAATGTGCTGAGAAGTTTGCTACCAAACTTGTCAGTTGTCAGTGTAGCCATTATGGTGCTGTGGAGTTCGTAATGACAACCTCCCAGCACCATATACTCGTAAATGGCATCACTGCACTTACAGTGCCCAGGAATGGCCCTGGGTACTGTAGAGGCACAGTGAACATGCACCTGTGCCCTCACCTCTGGCATAGGGCACCCAGCAAGAGGGGTGACTGAGGTATGCCAGGGCAATGGGTTATGTGGGCATGGCACACAGGGATGTGTGGCAAGTCAACTCTTTTTTTTAGTTCTGTATTTAGGCACTCAGCCTGCAAAGGCAGTGTGTGGGTGCCAGGGTACAGGGCCCCTGAGGGTGGCACAACCAGTGCTGTAGCCCTCAGGGGTCTTCTCTGGTCACTATGCCCTGGGTACCTAGGGTACCATTGACTAGGGGCTGACAGGTGGCCAGAGATGCCAATTGGGGATTTTTGTTGCAGCTTAGTTTTTAGGGAAGGAACACAGGCCCTGGGTACCCGGTTGGCAGGGACCCAGGGCACACTCAATCAAAGCACATCAGCAGTTCAGTAGAAAATGGGGGCATACCAAGGCAAGAAAGATGGCACTTTCTTACAATTACAAAATGATTGATTATTACTCTTCATTGCTTCCCCCCATCCCCACTAATAATCTGTCCATGCATGTTCCAATATGGCTGCCCCTTCCTCCTGACACAATTTCCACTTTAATAGACAAAACGTCATCACGCTCATTCCCCGTACTGTCACCACGTCATTCTCATCACACTGGTTCCTTTTAAACCCTACCGCCCCAGCGCTCACGTTGGTGTCCGTATGCTACAAACTGCATCTACTGCCCATCACGGACTGGACATTCACTTGGTGCGGCTCTAATATTCACAGTAAGAATTACCACCCACACACACCCGGTACTGCGGCTCCCCTGTAGCCTGCGCTCCACCGTTAACACTGCAATCTTTCTCATAGCTGTATCACCAGCGCCTGGCCCGTCTATACTGGTTCCTTGCCCCAGTATTGGAACTTTCATAGATTCCCATGCTTTGTATCATTCCCCGTCGTCAGCCTGGAAGCCTCCGTAAATAAAAAATACCATAGCAGTATACACAAAAGAGAAAGTAAGGCCTAGGCCTCATCTCATTTTGTAGCCTATCGCCCTCTTTTTGTAAAAGAGACCACATTTTTGCAACAACCAATCAGATTAGCCTCACCCCATAGAACCCTCATGAGAGAGCCTCAGAGCCTCATATTTTCTAACGCACGTTGTGCTAAGGGCGTCTCCACTGAGCTCTGCTCAGTTTTTCTCTTCAATTAGTTTTCTTCGCCATTTTTTCTCTTCAGGATGTCTGAAAAGAAAGCTTTATTCAAAGCCTGTGCTACTTGTTCAAAGAAAAGACTTTATGTGGAGGATAAGCATAAAGATTGTTTTTATTGCTTATACCCAGACCACAAAGCCACTGAGTGCAAGATCTGCAGGATCTTCTCAACTAAGTCTCTGAGAGACCGAGAAGGAAGACTTCTGACTTGGCTACAGAAAATGAAGTCTCGGAAAGAGGTTCTGTCCAGTGATGGTGAGGATTCCTCCTCAGCAACGTCTTCGAGGAGGTCTACAAAAAGGGGTAGGTCTTCCCCTTCTACATCAGCTGAACCTCCTGCTAAAGCCTCTCAAAAGACCTCTGAAAGGTCTAAAAGGCTTAGTCCCCAAAAATCTCCTCACCACCCAAAGGAGAAAGAGGGACAGCTTCCTGAGGTGTCAAATGGAAAAAAAACAAGTCAAGGCATTTCTATTGCTTCTTCGCCATCAGAAAAGGATAAGATCTTTAAGAAGCCTTCGAGTACGCCTCAGGAAGTGAAAGGAGAGAAGAAGATTCGTCCGTCGACGACAATCTCCTCCGGTACGTCGACGACTACGTCAAAAACTAAAGTGGTTTTGATTTCTGCTCCGTCGACTGGCCCGTCGTCGAGAGCTTCCCCGGCGACATAGTCGACGATACATCCTACGTCGACGAGATAGACAACATCGACAGTGATGTCGCGGAGAATAGTGGCGACGAGGAAGACTACGTCCATGACTACGGTGACGATGATGCTGACGTTGACCTTATGGACTATCAGCCCTCCGTCGACTATTACTCCACCGTCGACGACGTTCTAGCGACGACGAATCTCCCGTCGACGACTCTGTCGACGATCCAAAAAGTAAAAATTTCCATCAGAAAGAGACTAATCACACCAGAAATAACATCACCCCGTAGGGTGACACCATTGCCTCCACCTCTTATGCTAGAGGAGGAATATTTTGATGACGAGGAAAGCCCATATGGGGATGCATATAGTCCTTCACAACTTCAAGTGAAGTATCAGGACTCTGATTCAGATGATTATTTCCTGGATCAACATAATCTGGAATCTCAACTTTCCTCAGGTCTCACATTAGCAAACATCTGGCCAAGGTATGGTGGCCATGCCGACTTAATTAATAAACGACCTGCAGTTGATGTTATTCGATTATAAGAGGTTCCTATCTCAGACCTCTGAAACCATTCAGCCTTCTCCGCCTCCACCTCAGCAAGCTTCATCTACTCCAAGGGCATCAACCTCTCAGAGGCAAAGTGAACTGCCTGTGACAGAGGGACATGATGTGATTTCAGTGCCTTATGACAATGATGACTCCTCAGATGAGGACCAAGATAGAGAACATGTTCAGAATCCCGACACAGAATGGGATGATTGTTATCCCAGATCCGGCATCACCATCTCCAGGCCCTGTGGATTCGCCTTCAGTGGACATAGGGAGCTTCCATAAACTTATGGAAAGGGCATCTAAACGATTTAGCCTTCCTGTTCCTGTCTTGCAGTCAGACTGTTTCCTCTACGATTTCAAGGAGCCCTACAAGAAATCAGTCCGTTCCATACCAACAGTGGAACATGTTTGGAATGAGGGAAAGAAAGTGATGCAGTCTCCAGCTACCGTAACTTCGGTTCTACAGCGGCTGGAGAAGAAATATAAGGCCCCAGATGACAGTTCTGGATGTCTTAATGGCCAACCAAAACCGGATTCTGTTATTTCCCAGGCGGCCCAAGAAAGTCAAGGAACCTGACTGCACCGCCAGACAGAGAAGGTTAGGCACGTGGATAATGTAGGGAGGAGGTTCTCTTCTATGACTAGCCTCCTGGTTAGGGCCTCAAACACACTCGCAATTTTGGGACGATATGATCGCCAAATGTGGTGCGATCTCTCTCCTTTCATAGATCAACTTCCAGAGAGTGCCGAGATGGAAGCGAGAAGGATTCTAGAGGAAGGGGAAAGATCTTCATCGGAAATTATAGATTGTGCAATGGACATTGCTACAACGGCTTTTCGTGCCTTAGCGGGATCATCGGCCCTTAGGTGTCAAGGTTGGCTGAGATGTACCTGGTTTCGCCCTGAGGTACAGAATAAAATCTTGGATCTGCCCTTTGATGGAGACATGCTGTTTGGCAAGCATGTAGATGACGCTTTCCAGGACATTAAGAAGGACACTGAAACGGCAAAATCCTTGGGCACGCTTCAATACCGAAAAGTGCCTTTCCAGGTGCAAGAGGCAAAGGATTCTCTTTGTATAGGGGAAGCTATCAGCAACAATACTCCTCCTATTCGCAATCCTCTCAATCATGCAAGCCTCAGTACTCTTAGCGACAAAATCAATCGGCGTCTTTCTCTCGCCAATCTTCAAGAGGCAGACCGGGTCGTCAGGGTAGAGCTACCTCTAAACTTCAGTAGCGGCTTCCTGGCTCTGCCAAGTGGTCCTTCACCTCTGGTTCAAACGATAGGGGGAAGGATTACGAAGTTTCTCGATTGCTGGAACATCATAACACAGATCAGTGGGTCCTACAGATCGTTCAATTTGGCCAAACATTAGAGTTCCAAAACCTACCACCTCCAAGAGCCGCTCACGCCACAGAATCAAAACATCTGCACCTTCTCCGTCTCAAAGTCTCTCATTTACTCACCAAGGGAGCGATAGAACCAGTGCCACTCTCGCAAAGAAGAAAATGATTCTATTCCAGATTTTTTCTCATTCAGAAGACAGAAGAAAAGTGGCGCCCAATCTTGGATCTGAGGGAGCTAAACACCCATCTCATAAAACTCTCCTTTCGAATAGTCTCTCTTCAAGACTTCTTACGTCTTCTAAACCCAGGGGATTATATGGCGACTCTGGATCTCCAGGACGCATATTTCCACGTTCCGATCCACCCATCTCACAGAAAATTCTCACGCTTCACAGTAGCCAAGAGCCACTTTCAGTTAAAAGTCCTGCCCTTCGGGCTCAGATCCGCTCCGCAGATTTTCACAAAAGTATTAGCACCTGCAGCGGCATTCTTAAGGAAACAAAAGCTAGAAGTTTTCCCTTACCTAGACAATTGTTGATAAAGGCTCCGTCTTCTCAGGCAACGTCAAAGGCAGTAGAGAATTGCATCCATCTTTTCAGATGCCTGGGTCTGTGTCTCAACAAGGACAAGTCAGTAGGTGTTCCATCCAGGAGGGTCAAGTTCCTAGGGTCCATTCTGGATTCAAGAAGCTGTAAAGCTTTTCCCTCGGAAGAAAGGCAGAAAAAGCTAATCTCCTCAGCAATCCGGTTACAAGGGAGAAGATCCCTATCAGTTTGTCTTTACAAGTCTTTTATAGGATTGATATCCTCTTGCATACCATTAGTTCCGCATTGCAGACTGCGAATGCGCCCCTTGTAAGAACAACTGGACATGCAATGGAGCCAGGTGGACGGCTCCTTCAAGAACAGGATTAAGGTCACTACTCTCATTCGGAAAGCAGCAGGTTGGTGGGCTGTCAAGAAGAATATCTTGAAAGCTCTCTTTCAGAATGTTTCCGTCCCCTCTGGTTTTAACCACAGACGCCTCAATGGAAGGCTGGGACGCAGTCTTACAAGATCTCCAAGTAAGCAATCACTGGAAGGCAGAAGAGCGTTGTCTTCATATCAATCTCTTGGAACTCAGA
Source organism: Lissotriton vulgaris (assembly GCF_964263255.1). Taxonomy (NCBI): domain Eukaryota; kingdom Metazoa; phylum Chordata; class Amphibia; order Caudata; family Salamandridae; genus Lissotriton; species Lissotriton vulgaris. Next base: position 444,149 of record NW_028247114.1, on the reverse strand, counting down.
GCGATTCGCCTAGCCTTGCAGGCTTTCAAACTGAGGGTTGAAAATACAACTGTGCTGGTCAGGACGGACAACACAACGGCCATGCATTACATAAACAAACTGGGTGGTACAAGATCCCTTCTGCTCTCAAAAGAGGCCCAGATGTTATGGGAATGGATGATTCTCAACAATGTAGTGCTTTCGGCAGAGCACCTACCAGGCACTCAACAGCAGACACCCTGAGTCGTCTAAAATCTTCCTGTCACAAGTGGGAATTAGATCAGGACACTCTGGAGGAAGTGTTTCGACGTTGGGGAACTCCAACAATAGACCTGTTCGCGACTCCAGAAAACAGGAAATGCCAACTCTATGCAAGCATTAATCGCCATCGAGGGCCGCTGGGGAATGCTCTTTCGATGTCCTGGTTAGGCGCGTTTGTTTACGCCTTTTTTCCAATTCCCCTAATTCCACGACTTCGCAGGAAAATAAAGATGGAACCTTGCAGGATGATCTTAATAGCACCAGCGTGGCCTCGCCAGTTCTGGTTCACGGAACTCCTCCTACTTTCCCAGGATCATCCAGATCACCTTTGTCCCATCCCATCTCTGTTGACAATGTCCCAGGGACAGGTGGTTCATCCAGATCCGAGCTCTCTTTATTTGAAAGCCTGGTCCTGAGCACAGAGAATTCCACTCTCTAGATATTCCTCCGGAATGTAGAGAGATTTTATCTCAAGCTTGTGCACAAAGTACGAATAAGACTTACCGTGGCAAATGGAAACGATTCTGCCTGTGGTGTCATCGGGAGCACATCTATCCATTCTCTGCAGCTCCTCATCAGATACTGCCCTACGTTTTATCTCTGGCTAAATCGGGCCTTTCTCATTCTTCCATCAAAGTTCATTTGGCTGCTATTTCAAGGTACAGAAGGTCAACTTCGGGTCCATCTCTTTGGTCCGCTAGAATTCTCAAACAATTACTGAAAGGTCTTTTCAGGGTTTTTCCACCAGTGCGGCCGCCACCTCCAACCTGGATTTTTTTTTTTTTTTTTACTTTATTGTGCAAAAAATAGCATTACAAGTATGGGCCTACAACCACAGGGGCCGTCCTCTAGGACATATAAAGCAATCTACGTAGTTCACAGAGCAACGACCGCTCTACTGTGGTCCAAAGTAACACAGGATACCTTTTCGGCAACACAGGATGTAGGCAGGATATAGAAATGTTTCCTTTTTTAAAAAGGAAGAAGAAAACAAAGGAAAAAAGACTTGAGGCGAAAGATAATATAGACACTGTCAAGCTTCGATGGGGGGGACCCACAGTACAAAACAACCGATCAGGAGGGCATGAAATACAATCGGGAAGGGGGGGAGGCAGTGGGGAAGTCAGACGCATAATAATAAAAAAAGGAGAATAAACCGTTACAGGAACCTCCGGGTCAGGGGGAGGATGGAATGTCCAGAGTGTCTTCGAGGGGAGCTGTGCAAATGTTCCCTCGGTAGGCGTTCCACTGACCCCAGATCTTTCTCCACGCCCTAGGCTTGCCCCTAGCCACATACACTGTCTTCTCTCTAAACATACACCAGTCCATATTCACCTTCCATGCCGACACGGTGGGAGGCCGCGGGGAACCCCACAACTGCGCAATATCTCTTTTCGCAATCATGTTCCCCAAAGCCGCCCACCGGGCCTGGGCAATGTTATAATCATTCGGCTCCCACACATTCAACAGACATCTACGGGCCTCAGGCAGCAAAGCGACCCCGGTAACACCCTCCATGACTGCATGCACCCGCTGCCAATACGCCGCCACCTCCCAACACTCCCAGAGGATGTGAAGGAAGGTAGCACTCATACCACATCCACACTTACAGAACCCATTCAGGGAAAAACCCATAGCAACCAAACGAGGACCTGTAACATACACACGGTGGAGAATCTTGAGCTGGACAAGACGGAGACGGGCCGGAATGGCGACTTCTTTGGGGGAGGATAAGGCGGCCTGCCAATCCTCGTCATCCAACTCCAACCCGTCTCCGGACCAGACCTCTCTGAGACGCACAAGAAGGTCCGCCCGATTGTTAATTAGTTTCTTGTAGATCAAGGAGATCGTACTGTCGGGCAGATGACCGTCAAGTATACGGTCCTCGAGTGGGGATGACTCGGGAACCGATTCACCAGCTGTGAAGACGGACAGCAAGGCGTGGCGAACCTGTACATACCTGAAGAATTCTCGGTCTTCCAATTCATACTCACTTTGAAGCATCGCAAAGGTCTTCACCGCTCCCCTCACCCAAAGATCACCCACTCTGCTGATACCAATCATGTCCCAGTTCTCGAAACCTTTCGTTGTCCAGAGGCATCCCAAGCGTTCCGATGGATACAATGGGGTCGCTTGCGTCAATCGATCATTCCACCCCATAGCCGCATTCGCATCTTTCCACACGCGCACCGCAACCTTGATGGGTCCCGTGAGGTTCCTCCCCGCGGTCCGAGAGTAGAGTGCTCTATTGAAGTTACCGCCGGGCAACTGATGTTTGTCCATCTCGAATGCAGGCGCCGTACCGGGTTCATACGTAGCATGGTTGATGGCGGACAGCTGAGAAGCCCAATAATACCTCCTGATGTCCGGAGCACAATGCCCCCGTCATACCAGGGGAGAGTGAGTTTTGCAAGCGCAATGCGAGCACGACCGTCCCACACGAGCCTCCTCTGCAAACCCTCCACTTCCCGAAAGTACGCCGCCGGAATAGCGTCAAAAGAATTTTGAAGCGCATAGAGAAAGCGAGGCAGCGACATCATTTTAAAGAGTGCCGCTCGACCAAGTGGCGACAACGGCAGTTAACGCCACCGCGCCACGTCCACCTTCAGTCGTCGGAGCGGAGGGAGGAGATTGTGCCCGTAGCGGGCGACTGGGTCCAACGATATGTAGACTCCCAGGTACTTGAAGCCGGATTGCGAGATTTAAATGGGAAACCTACTCGGCAAGGGGGGAAGGCCGCCTGAGATGACATATACACACGATTTGGACCAGTTGATAATCAGGCTGGAGTTTTTGCCAAAAGAAGTGAGAACATCAAACAGGACGTTAAGGGATTAAGGTATAGAAGGATATCGTCGGCGTACAACGAAACACGATCTTCAAAATCGGGGGACCACTGGATGCCCTTTATTGAAGGCTCCCAACGGAGCCAGGCTGCAAGCGGTTCGAGAGCAAGAGCAAAGAGCAAGGGGGACAGCGGGCATCCCTGCCGCGTACCCCTCCCGAGAGCAAAGGACCGGGACACTCTGCCATTGACGACGACCTGAGCTAACGGATCCGCATACAAAAGCTTAACCCAACTAATAAAGCCCGCACCAAAACCGAATTTAGCCAGAGTGGCCCAGAGATACGGCCATTCGATCGTATCAAAGGCCATCGTGGCGTCCAAGGAAGCCAAGATGGCCGGCTCCGATAGAGACTCCGCCCTAGCGAGAACACCGTGTAGGCGCCGCAGGTTGAGAGCAGTGTTTCGGTGCAGGATGAATCCGGATTGATCCGGTTGGATCAGGTCACAAATTACAGTGATTAAGCGATTGGCAAGGACCTTGGCAAGGATCTTAGGCTCGGCATTCAGTAGGGAAATAGGCCGATACGACGCACAGCGATCACGAGGCTTGCCCTCCTTAGGAATCACAACTATAGTAGCCAGACGCTGATCATAGGGGAGGACACCGAGCTCACGTGAATTCCTGAACATCGCGCGAAGGTAGGGCGCAACTTTGTCCGGGCGCAGTTTATACAGTTCGACAGGCAGGCCATTAGGCCCCATGGCCTTACCAGAACGGAGGGAACGGATTGCAGTAGCAATCTCATCAACTGACAACGGAGCCTCCATGCGCTCTCGGTCCTCATCAGACAGACAAGGCAAAGCAATGTTCCTCAGCAGCAAACGAGAGCCATCTTTATCTCTGTCGGACACTGGGAAGTAAACCACACGAAAATAATCGGCAAAACATTCCACATTCTCGCCAGGGTCAGTCACGCTCACACCATCCGAAGTCAGTATTACGGGAACCACACGATTCGCTCTTTCCTTTCTATCAAGCCATGCGATCAATTTGCCCGCCTTATCACCAACATCATACAGTCTACCCTGTTGCTCCCTGAACATTGTCTTGGCGGCATCTGTAACATGGGATTTATAATCAAACTGCTTCAAACTAAGGGCGTGGAGTGTCTCCCGGGTGACTCCTGATTCCAGGTCGGCCTCTAACTCCAGTATTTCTGCCTCCAGATTCTCAACCTCCATATTTCGAGCCTTCTTGGTCTCGGCTATTAAGGATAAGGCCTGACCACGAATGACAGTTTTGAATGCCTCCCACAGGGACACAGAGGACTCCTCATTTTCCAAGAAGTAAGAGTCTAGGGACTTTATCAGGCTACTACGGGTCTTGGGGTTGCGCAAATACCATGGATTGATAGGGGCAATCCGCGGCGTGTGTCCCCGTGTCCAAGCTAAGCCACAAAGGAGAGTGGTCAGAAATACCTCGGGCCAAATGTCTGATCTCCCTGACATAGGAAGACTGGACCGCAGGCATAAGGACATAATCGAGCCTGGATAGACTCCCATGAGCCCCGGAATGGAAGGTGTACTGACATTGCGTCGGGTGCATTAACCTCCAGCAGTCCACCAGGCCAAAAGTGTCTATGAACCCCCCAAGCCAAGATTGGGAAGTGGGAAGCGTCCTGGGGGGGTGGCGATCCAACCTGCCTGAAAGCACAGAATTAAAATCCCCGCCCATAAGAAGGAGACTGTCAGGGAGGCCCAGCATCATCCGGCCAACATCAGAGAAAGTAGAGGTCTGGAGACCTGGGGGAATGTATACTGTAACCAAGGAAAGTGTTTTACCCTCCCACCTACCGGTGATGGCGGCGTAGCGCCCTCTATCATCAAGGATAACACTATCTATCTCGATGGGGAGGGAAGACCGGATCAAGATACCAACCCCTCTAGAACCAGTCGTAAACCCGAGTGCGCAACCAGTCGGTAACCCCACCAGTTTAAAGCATGACACACATTTCCCACCAAATGCGTTTTCTGCAAGAGTACCACATCAGGAGACAAACTACGCAAATATTGCAACACAACACCCCGTTTGATACGATCCCCCAATCCATTGACGTTCCATGATACCAACCTCAACCCACTACCCCCATCCCCACAAGTAAAGCATGGGTCACCCCACAAAGAGCCGGACACCAGAAGCAAGGAAAAGATCACTTTGTCACCTTGAAAGGAAAAAACACACTCCCAAACCACCCCCAACCAACACCCGTTACAACTCCCCCTCCCTGCACCCCTGCAATAGACCAAAATGCCACCCCAACCAGCAGTGTGCCTGTCGCCCTAAGAACCCCACTCTACAAAAAGACCCCGGAGGAGGAAAGAGGCCGGTCGCCACCCGCCACCCAGACATGAACCGCACTGAACCATATTAGGAAAGAAACAGAACCCAGCTGAAAAAGGTCTAATGTTCGGAGGTCAGGGACCGAAAAAGTCACTTCCGCGTAGGCTCACAACCTTCGGCACCGCCAGGGTACTCCGTCCGATCACCTCGGCCAGGTGGGGTGTCCAGCCAGTCATTTACATTGTCCGGCCCATCCAAAAAAGAAAGTCCGCTCCTCATACTCCACTCGAAGCCTAGTAGGAAAGAGCATAGCGTACTTCATACCAAGGTCCCGAAGCCATCGTTTTACCCCCTGGAAGGCCATTCTTTGTCTCTGGACCTGTTGGGTAAAGTCCGGGAAGAAGTATACAGAGTTCTCGTAGTTTACCGGGCCATGTACTCTCGAAGCCTGTAGGATCGCGTCCCGATCTCTGAAGTAGAAGAGTTTCGCAATAATGGGCCGAGGAGGAGCGCCCGGCTTGGGCTTTCCACCCGGCACTCGATGTGCACGCTCCACAGCGAAAAACTTGCGGAGTCCCGAGGGAGAAAGGTGTTTCAGGACAAGATCCTCGACCAGGAGATCCACCGAGTGAGGCTCAGGATTTTCTGCCACTCCTATGACGCGAATGTTGTTGCGTCGCGCCCTGTTCTCAAACTCCTCGAGCCCATGGGACATCAGATCATTGGCCGAATTCAAGTTACCAACTTACGTCTGAAGTTCCGACACATCGGTCGTGAGGCTGGAAGTCTTCAGATCCAATGACTTCACTTTCTCATTGGTCTTGGACAGGTCGGCCCTGATCAGGGTGACATCAATGGCGACCGTGTCGATTTTACGAGCCAGTGCCTCGTATTGCTGACCGATGGTCTCCTTCATATTAGAGATGGCGCCCATGATGTCCTGCAGGGACAGATCAACAGGGGCGGAAGGGTTTTCTTTGGCATCCTCTGGGATACGACTGGAAAGGCCAGGGGATCCTTTGGCCTGAGTGTAGCGATCGATGACATTTGTCTGGACCAGTCCCCCACGAAGAGGTGCCTTCGTCTTCCGCTTCTCAGCGTCACCCTTACCAGCCATGTTGGAAGATGCGCCCCAGAGGGGCCCGCGAGACCTGGTGAAAATGGCCACCGTTAGGCCGGGCACCAATAGACCCCAAAAGTCGGTTCGTAATGCCAAAACAAAAGTACAAAAGCGATCCACACGACTGCAGAGTTAGGGCAGTAGTTGCATTAGCTGGAGGCTGGAATGGCCCGAGCCGAGGATACGGTCTCACAATCAGACAGTGTCGGGATCCAGAAACGAAACCGAAAGTGATGAAGGGGCGACTGAGGAGACCCCACTGCCGCTGTTGTTCGATTCCGTCCCGGATCCACGAGTCGCCCAGTCCCCGGCTTGCCTCCCGGTGGGCCCAAAAAGTTCAGATCGACACAGTTTCGGTTGCCCAAGTCCGATTTTAAGATTTGAAAAGAGTTATGAACTCAGCCGAGGTTCATCTCAAGGAATCCGTCCAAGAAATCAGGATAACTTCAGGATAGATTGCGAAGGGTGGCGAGGGTCCGGGGAGCCCTGTGCTCACGCGACCATCTTGGATGCGCGCTAAGCTCCTCCTCCCCTACCTGGAATCTTAATTTAGTTCTGGCTCATCTGATGAGACCTCCGTTCGAGCCAATTCACAGAGTTAAAATTCTTGTCTTGGAAGTTAGTTCTCCTTCTGGCTCTTACCTCCGCAAGGAGAGTGGGGGAATTGCAAGCTCTCTCCATTCTGGAACCTTTTCTACAGTTCAAGAAGATTCTATGTTTTTAAGACAAATCCGAAATTTATCCGCAAGGTCCCTTTTGATTTCCATTTGAACGAATCAGTGGTTCTAAAATAATTTTTTCCTCGTCCTACGACGCCTGCAGAACGATCTCTGCATTCCTTGGATGTCCAGAGATGTCTCAAATTTTATCTTGAAAGGACGAAGTATTTTAGAAAATATTCTCAACTTTTTGTGGCTTTTAGTGCACCTCGAGAAGGACTTACTCTCTCAAAGCAAGGGATTTCACGCTGGATTACAAGCGTGATTAATTACTTCCACAAGACGGCCGGAAAACTACTGGAGAGACAGGTACGAGCTCACTCCACAAGATCAGTTTCATCTTCAGCAGCTCTCTTCACTGGAGTCCCTATAAAAGACTTTTGTAGGGCGGCCACATGGAGCAGTGCCCATACCTTCACAAAACATTACTGCCTAGACTCTTTCATGAGGACTGAAGCGGCAGTAGGGCAAGCAGTACTGAGGAGTCTTTTCCAATGAGAGGTGAGCTTTCCCTTCCATCCCTCCTTCATATGATTGCACATTTTGTATTGCATACGTTTTTTGCATGTATGGTTACAAGGTATATATGCTTATAGGAGAATATTTATGCTGAAGTGTTGGGATAAGTTTGTAACAAAATGTGCATTGGGAGTTTTACTGCTAGCTACTCTGAAAGTTCCAATACTGGGGAAAGAAAACCAGATACTTACCTGTAACTTTGGTTCCCCAGTATTGGTAACGTTCGTAGATTCCCATGCGCCCACCCTCCTCCCCGGGGAAAGCTCAGCTTTCAGCAAAAGTGGTTACTGTTACACAACGGCTGCGAAAATCTGATGCTCTGAGGCTCTCTCCTGAGGGTTCTATGGAGTGAGGCTAATCTGATTGGTTGTTGCAAAAATGTGGTCTCTTTTACAAAAAGAGGTAGATAGGTTACAAAATGAGATGAGGCCTAGGCCTTACTTTCTCTTTTGTGCATACTGCTATGGTATTTTCTATTTACCTAGGCTCCCAGGCTAACAACGGGGAATGATACAAAGCATGGGAATCTTATGAAAGTTACCAATACTGTGGAACCAAAGTTGCAGGTAAGTAACTTGTTTAATTCCTCTTCATCTTTGTGCTCGACACCCCACCACACTCTGTGGTAGGTATTTTCTTGCCGCCCTGGCACTCGTAATGAATCCAGCATTGTAGGGAATCCCCACATTTCTAACATACTCAATTGTTTTCTCCCATTGTGCCTCCGTGCATATTCAGGGTATTAACTCCCGCTGATTGTTTCATTGTTACAATTGCCAGGACCAAAACTCTCCTCCTTCTCTCCCATAAGCCTCGCATCATTTTCAGTCCCAGGTATCTCTTCATCCTTCACTCTGATGATTATAAGTCAAAACACTCCAGCCTTCCTCAGTGACCATCAGTTACAAATCACATCCTCAAGCCCTTTATTGCCACAGCTCATTATAATTGAAACATGCCCCACCTCTCACGGCTGATTTGTAATATTGATTTTATTAAGCAAGCACAATAGCATGCTTCACCTCCCGTTGCTCGTTCTTAACCTCCCCTTTCTCGTTCTTAACCTCCCCTTTCTCTGTATGTTTTCTACTTTTCTTCGTTTCTCTTTATCGCCTCCTCTCAGAACCTTGTTCGATAGGCAATCACCTCAGGCAATTGTCTTATCCTGAAGATGATCCCGGCATTAACTTAGAGGGATCGAATGTTGTCGACTTCTCGCACTCTGACATAACCGTATACTTTGTATAAATATGTGCTAGGGTGCTCTAATGGGTTCTTTGTTGGCCTAATTGTTGCAATTTGTCCGGCCACAGCTTTTGTTTTGCATGAGCTCCTTTTTGCTCTAATGATTTATATTTTCCCACTTGTATGTTTTCATTCACTTTTTACATTAAATTATTGTCCAGTTCGGCAGCCAAAAATAGATATAATTGCATTTCTATATACATGTTTTTTTGGAAAAGCTTCTCAGTTTAAGGACCATTGTTCCTTAAAACATTTCGTACCCAAGGTCCCCAACCACTGTTTGTGTTTCCTTGTCTTAGTAAAATATAAATAAATCCTAAACGAGGGTAGGATGGTCTTTAACCAAGTAATCGGCGCTGCTGAGGATTCGTCTTTATTAGCAGCACTTGGATTAGCCTTATGAAGACGTTCTTGACTTCGATTAACATCCCTCAAACAGGAGTCTCAGCAGAGGATTATCAATCCACCCTTCTCTGGTACGACTTTCTTTGAAAGTCATACAGAAGGCGCAATGGCTCGGTTGAAAACAGAGATTGAGACAATAAAAGTTGTTGGACTGGGGAAACGTAAGGAGCAGAAGAAATATTTTTACCAGCTTTATGAATGCAGTTATTAACCTCTGATGGTTCAACTCCCCCAATGGCAACCATAAGGCTTCGGTGATCACCACACCTCTCAGGCAGGAAAACCTCCTGCAGGTCCAAAAACTATGAGGCTCTGCTTCCCCTTCTTCTGTTGACCACTCCAGTAGGGAGATATATTTCCAATTTCCTGGAAGTGACAGTACGGAATGGTTACTGTCTCTGATTCATCCACCCTCCACTAGCTATACCACCTAAAGCATCAACTGAACATTTGGGGTTGCTTCAAAAAGAGATATTCTTCAAAAGCATGCAGTTGAGCCTGTACTTTTTCCTCGAGAAAGAATGGTATTTTTTTCCTTCACTCCTGGGTGAAAAAGAAGGGTCCAAAGAATGATTTCAGACCCATCCTAGATCTAAAAGCCTCAAACAAATGTCAGTCAAGTCATGGAATTTGTATAGCGCACTACATACCCAGAGGGTTTCAAGGCGCTTAGGAGGGGAGGAGGATTACTTGTCAAATATCCACGTTTTAAGTTGCTTTCTAAATGCTAGGTGGTTCTGGGTAAGGCGAAGGTAAGCGGGGAGTGAGTTCCATGTTTTAGCAGCCAGGTATGAGAAGGATCTGCCTCCCATGGTGGTCTTGTTGATGCGAGGTACAGTGGCGAGGGCTTGGCTGGAAGAACGTAGTTGGCGGGAGAAGGTGTAGAAGGACAGTCTTGAGTTGAGGCAGTCTGGTCCGATGTCATAGAGTGATTTGTGTGCGTGGGTAAGCAGTCGGAAAGTGATCCTCTTATTGACGGGTAGCCAGTGGAGGTCTTTAAGGTGACCAGAGATGTGTTCGTTGCGTGGGATGTCTAATATGAGCCTGGCTGAGGCGTTTTGGATTCGTTGGAGTTTCTTCTGGAGTTTTGCGGTAGTACCTGCGTAGAGGGTGTTTCCGTAGTCCAGTCGGCTCGTGACCAGCGCGTGGGTGACTGTTTTCCTTGTTTCGGAGGGGATCCAGCGAAATGTTTTTCTGAGCATGCGAAGAATGTTGAAGCAGGAAGAGGATACGGCGCTGACTTGTCTGTTCATTGAGAGTGAGGAATCCAGGATGACGCCTAGGTTCCCTGCGTGGACTGTCGGGATGGGTGCTTTTCCGAGGGCTTCCGGCCACCAGGAGTCGTCCCATGCAGAGGGGGATGTACCTAAGATGAGGACTTCTGTTTTGTCTGAGTTCAGTTTCAGACTGCTTTGTTTCATCCATTCGGCAACTTCTTTCATTCCTTCGTGTAGGTTAGTTTTGGCGGTGCTGGGGTCGTTGGTGAGAGAAAGGATCAGTTGAGTGTCGTCCGCGTAAGAGATGATGTTGAGGTTGTGTTGGCGTGCGATGGCCGCGAGGGGGCTCATGTATACGTTGAAGAGGGTGGGACTGAGTGAGGATCCTTGTGGTACGCCGCAGATGACTTCGGAGGCCTCGGACTTGAATGGTGGAAGGCGGACTCTCTGGGTTCTTCCGGTGAGGAACGAGGTGATCCATTCAAGTGCTTTTCCATGTATTCCGATGTTGTTGAGGCGTTGTAAAAGGGTGCTGTGGCAAACTGTGTTGAATGCTGCAGAGAGGTCGAGGAGGATGAGGGCGACTGTGTCTCCATTGTCCAATAGAGTTCGAATGTCGTCTGTTGCTGCGATGAGGGCGGTCTCAGTGCTGTGTTTTGCTCGGAAGCCAGATTGTGAGGAGTCGAGGGATTTGTTGGCTTCGAGGAAAGCGGCGAGCTGGTTGTTGACAGCTTTCTCGATGACTTTGGCCGGGAATGGAAGGAGCGAGATGGGGCGGTAATTTTTGAGTTCGGTGGGGTCCGCTGTGGGTTTTTTCAGAAGGGCGGTGAGTTCAGCGTGTTTCCAGTTTTCCGGAAAGGTGGCGGAGTTGAAGGAGCAGTTGATGACGTCTCAGAGGTGCGGTGCTATGACGGAGTCTGCCTTGTTGAAGATGTGATGAGGGCATGGATCTGTGGGGGATCCTGAGTGGATGGAGTTCATCAGGCGGATGGTGTCCTCAGTGGAGATTGGGTTCCAGTTGTTAAGGGTGTTCGCGGGGGGAGAGTGATCAGCAAGTGGTTGGGTGGGTTGGGCTCCGGGTTGGTTGTTGAAGCTGTTGTGGATGTCTGCGATCTTGTTGTGGAAGAATGAGGCTAGGGAGTCGCAAAGGGCTTGAGAGGGGGTGATGTCGTTGGAGTTGGCCGAGGGATTGGAAAACTCCTTGACGATGTTGAATAGTTCCTTGCTGTTGTGGGCGTTGTTGTCAAGTCGATCCTTGAATGCTGTTTTCTTGGCCTTTCGGATTAGTTGGTGGTGAGTGCGGGTGGCGTTTTTGAAGGCGTCCTTGGTGCTGGTGGTTGGGTCTTTTTTCCAAGCTTTTTCCAGGGTGCGGCAGAGTTTCTTGGACTTCTTGAGGTCATCGTTGAACCATGAGGCCTTCTTGTTGCCCGGTTTGCTTTGACGTTTTTTCAGTGGTGCTAGGGTGTCGGCGGTGTTGGATAACCATAGGGTGAAGTTGGCGGCGGCTAGGTTTGGGTCCGAGGAGTGGGTTGGGGTGTTTAGAAGGAGCGATGAGGAGATCTGGTCGGTGGTGATTTTGTTCCAGTTTCTTTGCAGAGTTGGTTGGAGGTGGTTGGTGGGTTTGGGCTTGTTGTAGGTGAAGTGAACGCAGCTGTGGTCAGTCCAGAGGAGATCCGTAGTGTGGCTGAAGGAGACATGATTGCTGGAGGTGAAGATGGGGTCGAGTGTGTGACCTGCGATGTGGGTGGGGGAAGTGACCAGTTGTTTAAGTCCGAGGTTGGCAAGGTTGTCCAGGAGGGAGGTGGTGTTGCGGTCGTTGAGCTTTTCAAGGTGAAAGTTGAGGTCTCCCAGAAGGATGTATTCTTTGGAGGGGAGCGCGTGTGGAGTGATGAAGTCCGTGATGTCTTCACTGAATTTTGCGCGGGGTCCTGGTGGTCTGTAGAGGAGGGTGCCTCTGAGTGTGGTCTTGGGGTCGATGTGGATCTGGAAGTGAAGGTGTTCGGAGTTGGCGAGGTTGGCGTCAGAGCTGGTTGAGATGCGGATAGATTTCTTATGGACGATAGCGATTCCTCCTCCTGTGTGGCTGGTGCGGTCTTTGCGAGTGATCTTATAGTCTTCAGGGATGGCAATGGTGATGTCTGGTGCGGAGGAAGCATTCATCCATGTTTCCGTTAGGAAGGCGACGTCTGGAGAGATGGTGTCTAGTAGATTCCATAGGTCAATGGCGTGCCTGTGGACAGAGCGGGTGTTGAGAAGGATGCATTGTAGGTGGTTGGGGTCGGGGGTCAGTGGTGTGGTCGTAGCGGGGGTGTTGGGTACAGAAAGAGAATTCATAGTAATAGCATTGCACTAAATGCATCCTGTAATATATCAAAGGGACTGGCTATGCTCCATAGATCTTCGGGATGCGTACTTTCTTATACCATTAGTCAGAAAGCACAGCAAATTCCTGAGATTTGTGGTCGGAAACCACCTCCATTATTACAGAGTACTTCCTTTTGGCCTCGTGTCCGATCTGAGATTTTTTTCAAGATCACAGTTAAGGACTTCTTAGAAGGCATTGAAGCCCCCCCCCCCCCGCTGATACGTGGGCCATCTCCCTCCTGGGAGCTAAGATTTTGCTTTCCTTATGGCTGTCGCATCCGCATGCAGGGTCAGTGAGCTTTAGACTATATTCTCTCATCAACCATAAACAATATTTCATAGCAATGAAGTCTTTAAGAGAACTCCTCCATTTTTTACCTAAAGTAGGTTTTGATTTTCACATTAATCAAACCATTAGGTTAACAATGTTTTTTTAGAATGCTTCTACTCCAGCAGAACGATCTCTCCAGACTGTAGATGTGAGAAGTTTTAAAATTTTACCTGGACACATCTAAAGCCATACGCAAGTCCAAGCAATTGTTTGTGAATTATGGCCCGTTACTTACTCGTTTAGCTACATCTAAACAATCTACATCCAGATGTATAGTTTTTGCTTTCTGTTATGCTGTCAAAAAGGGAGTAAACCCTTCGCTGGTAAGCCAACCGCCCGTTCCAGTAGAGGTAAATGTGTGATGGCTGCTTTAATGAGTAATACTGCTATTGCAGAAATCTGCAAAGCAGCCACATCGGTCTGTTTAGACTTTTATGATGCTAGAATAGAAGCTCAACTAGGATAAGCTTCCTTAGGGGATCTCTTTACTTAGTTTCTTCTGTTGGTCATTTTTTTCATCTTCCACCAACCTTTTTTAGGGTTGTGCCTGCTAGTCTATTCATTGCTTATGATTATCATGGAGATCCCCCTAAAAAAGGAATTGTTTCTTATCTGTAATCCTAGTTCTCTCTCAAGTGGGGATTGCTATTGAAATCCTAAGCAACACGCTCTCCTCTCCGGTGGAAGAGACCAGGATAATTAAGACATTCAAGCTTTTCCTTAGTCCCTCTTCCTGTGTAAAATAACAAGTAAAAAACTGCAGTAACTGCTTCCTGCTATGCATAATGGGATACTAGAGGGTTGTGAACCCTTAAATGTGTAGCATCAGTCTTCATTCTGGAATAGCTGCAGCCTATGTGTCAATATTGCCCTATTTCTTCTTCCCCATTTCCTTTGAGAAGGGTCTGTGATTGAGATTTAGAAGAAAAGATTATCTCGTTTCTAGTAATATTGATTAGGCCTTTTTTAAAAATAAATTGATTGGCCAATATAGCCGATTTTATAGACTGCATTTTTAAAAAATCGGATCTTAAACCTCAGTCTTCCTGAAGTAAGGTAAAGATATGCACTTAAGAAGATACACCTTTAATGAGTGTTCCGGGAGCCCTGAATGTGGTTGGGACCATTTAAATGCTTAATGTGTCAATGGAGTTTCTCCTGAAAGACAACTAGGATAACAGGTAAGAAATCATGTATTATCAAACATCTGTGCCGCCACCGTTATCTCTGCTGACTACAAAATTGAAGATTACCATATCAGCGACGGTAAGCCTGTTGACGACCTCTGCCCACACGACCCCAGACGGGCCCTTGTTGACATCACTAAAGGTGCGAAAACAACTGGTGACCATACGTAGGTCGGTCGCTATTTTCTTCACCAAAACCACATAGATGATGGAAGCGTCACTGAGAAGGTTTGACAGATTTATCATTGAATAAAGCTCAAAATACTGAACTGTTGTTCTCGTCGACCGGCCCATCAATGGCATCCCACAGGCACCTGCACCAAGGGTATCGAAACAAGAAGGCACTCAACATCTGCCTTCAACTACACTTCCACCGGTGGACAATTTATAGGGTGTGCCTAAAGCATCTATGCAAGTTGACAAGTTGTGAGAAAGTGCCCTATTTCTGCATGGTTGCCCTCACTTTTTGCTGAACTACTGATGTACTTTGAGTGTGCCCTGGGCTCCTGCCCATCAGGTACCTAGGGCCTATGTTCTTTCCCTAAAACTGCATTGAAAACCAATCCTAATCAGCACTCGGGCACAGGTCGGTCCCTGTTAAATGGTACCACGGGTACCCAGGGCACTGTGACTAGGGAAGGCCTCCAGCACTTAATAATAATAGGCCCTGTACCTTTACGCTCACACTGCCTTTGCAGGCTGCGTGTTTTGGTGCAGAACATAGTTAAGCAGGGGTCTCCAAACCGGTCCTGGAGGGCCGGATCCATGCCAGATTTTTTAAATTACTACATGTATCTCAATGGGGATATCCCAAAAATCTGGTATGGATCCGGCCCTCCAGGACCGGTTTGGAGACCCCTGAGTTAAGAGTCGACATGGCACACATCCCTGTGTGCTATGCCTACAACCCACTGCCCTTACATAGATCAGCCATCCCTCCAGCTGGATGCACTATACCAGTGGTGAGGGTACAGGTGCATAAACCCTGTACCCCAACAGTGTCTAAGCCAATTCTTAGATATTGTAAGTGCAGTAATGCCACTAAGAGTATATGCTGCTGGGAGTTCGTCATTACGAACTACACAGTACCATAATGACTTTACTGAAAACGGAGAAGTTTGGTATCAAACTTATCAGCACATTAAACCCACACTGATGCCACTGTGGGTTTTAATGAAAAATGCACACAGAGGGCATCTTAGAGATGCCCCCTGAAAAACGACCTACCACTAGTGTCCAGGTTGAGTGGCTACTTGCCAGCTGCTACTACCAGATATGTTTCTGGACCCCTGGGTCGAGAGCCTGCTGCTCTCGGGGGTCTGAAACAATGCACATCCTAGGACGAGGAGCCAAGCCTCCTCCCCAAGATGGGCAGGGTCCACGAAGGGGAAGCTTCAAAGGCTTACAGCCTTTGTGAGCTTTCCCAGGCTTGTTGCTGCTTTCAGAAACTGGCCCCCACTGGTTCTGACCCAGTTTGGGTGGGAGAACCAGTGGGAAAAACAAGCGAGGTGTGCCCACCTTTGCCAACCCCACCCCTCAGGTAGGGGAGACGAGGTGAAGCACCGCTCTGTCCTCACCATCTTACAGATGGGGGGAACCAGCAAACCAGAGTGAGGCATATGCCCCCCTCCCACTGGAGGGTGGCATTATAGGGGGTGTACCCACCCTTGGTCCCAACCTTTTACTTACCTGAAACGCCCTAAATCTAGCATTTAGGGGCACCCCTGAACCATGCCTCCTCAGACAACAAAACACGAGAAGAAAAGAAGGACCAAACAGCCCTGCCGAAGCGAAGAAGAGAATGACACCCACTGACTTGGCCCCAGTCCTAACGGCATGTCCCCACCTCGAAACTGCAGAAGTGAAAAGCCAGCAACCTCAAGAACCACAAGGACGTGCCCTGCCTTCCAAGAAAAATACTTTGTCTCCTGGATTTGTTCACCCACAGACTCCAGCTCTGCCCAAATCTGCGAGTCTGCACCACTCTGCACCTGACGCCCACAGCCGGAGGTTGAGTGACCCAACCCCACGAGGAGGTCTCCCCGGCAATCCTGACTTGAGTTCCAGTGATTCCTGACCTGCCTCAAGCCTCCAGCCGACACCTGCCGCCTCAATCTGGAAGATCCCCGCAACCGGGAGCTGGTAAGAAGATCCAACCCTAAAAGACACCTCTGCACCCGACGCCCCACTGCTAGGAGTGGCCCAACCAACTGTATCTAACCAAACCCCAGCATCCCAACTTACCTCTCCAAGTGGTGGTCGCACCCAGAAGACCTTCATCCCCGAGCCTGCAGTGTATTTGTAAACCCAAGAATCCCCATTGAAAGTAACAGGGCACCCGACGACAAACCAGCACCATGCACCCAGCTGCCCTAGTGCCGCTGAGGGTGCACCTTTGGTGCTGTCTTGAACCCCCATTTGCCCTGAGCTGAAGTCCTGCAGCTTTGCTCTCACAAACCTGTGGCCTGCTGGTGTGCAGCCACCAACCGGAGGTCCTATATCCCCCATTGGATACATTGGGCCTCAGCACTCTGCACTGGGCCTCCCTAGTGCAGCTGAGGGTGTAACAAGTGTGCATCCTTAGCCCTGGGAGACCCCTGAGTCTAACCCAGGATACCTAACCTGGATACCAAATCTCACAACAAAGTACTTACCTCTGGACCGATAACACTATTTTCTCCCATAGGATGAAATTTCTATTAAAAAGTTTGTAGTTGGAAAATCTATTAAAGTCTCAAACTGTAACCAAATAACCAAGACCCTTTTACTTACCTGTTTACAGGAAATGTCCCAGTATAATATCCAGGTATACTACACTGTGTAAGAAAAGTAATCTACTTGACATTCTATTGAAAAACCAATACAAATTACTAGTAATAGTACTGTAATCAAACCAAGTATATATACAATGCGATTCAAACTGTATTATTACTGCAAAGTATGTCTCTTACCTGTGCCAGGCTTGCCTGATTCTAGGAAATAACTAAAAGAATATTTTTATACAAACACAATTGGTCTGAGTTCAGCCTTTGTGCGTGACAATCATTGCTGTACAATAAATGCATAACACTACCCTCTTATAAAGCCTTACTACTCGCCCACACAACCACAAATAGAGATTAACCCCTTCCATGCTCATGACAAGGTCAGCTCGTCATGGGTGTTACCTGCGCTGTGCGTTTGACGAGCTGACCTTGTCATGAACAATGGTGATTGAATGAATGCAGCACAAGAGGGGAAAACCCCATAGCAGCCAAGGTGTTAAGATGCTAACTATTTTTACCTCCGCCTACCTTTGGGGATCCACTGGACTCTGTGCACACTATACCTCACTTTGGTATAGAATGTATTGAGCCAGCTTCTTACACACGTCTGATGGAGAATATGCTGATGAGAAGAGGTGACAATACCACCTTCAGATAATCCAACAGATGATTAGTGGGGTGATTACATTCTCCCTTTCACTAGTCCACCGCCTATTGTTTCACCGCCAGATATCAGCCAAGTTCCATACTCTAGTGGATAGGGCACCGAAGAAATTTGATTTGCCCAATGCTGTAAAAGAGATTGACTGTTTCGTGTCTCAAACCGGTCCCAGGATGCTTCTTTCCGGTCTAAGGGGGGGACCTGGTTTGGCAGTTCGGTCTGGACTGTTCCCATGAGGTACAGGGTCAAGACTTATTTGCATATGGCAGAGTCTAAACTGGGGTGGCATGGTGAGCAAAAGTACAATGGATTTAACCGAGATCTATTGACTGGGGGAGAATGTTTGATTTGCTCTGCATTTCGTCCATCATCTGTGTGTGTCTTAATTTCTACTCCTTGGCGGTGCTTTAACGTCCTTAAAATAAGATCACTCATTTGGGCAATGACCAGTCTTTGCTCCCTATATTTAGATCTGCATCTAAATGGTGGGTTATCTCGGATACAGATTTTACAGTTAGCAGTGACAAACTGCTAGCACAGACCACCACTGTACATGTTAGCCTATCTCTGTCTTCCAGCACAGACCTGGAAAGGACTTGTTACATTGCGGAGAACAATATGTTCGAGGCATATTAGCTGCAGATTCTACACTTTGCATTAGATTGCCACCTGGTGTTGGGCTCGGATGATTGCATGTTGTTGTCGCCTTGGAATAAATCCTTGTAGTCATGAGATAGGTGACTCCTCCCTTGGACAATAGTGCACATGGGCATCTGTTCCATTCTTAGATTGTTTTTTTCCGCCACTGGGTTCGGATACAACTTTTCCGCTCCGGTTCAAAATCTACTTTTCAAGGACTTCGACGCGCAAAACTTTCTAAAAAGAACTTCAACATCAATATCCATAGACTCTACTTCATTAGTTAGATTCCGGTCGTCGACGAGGGTCGTTGGGCCTACCCACGTGGTGAGGCCTACAATTCATGGAAAGGCACCATTAAAAAAAATGCCCCGTATGTGGAGCAAGATTTCCACGCAGCGACCCTCACGAGGTGTGTAACCTGTGTTTATCACCTGAACACGACTAGTTGAGCTGCACAGCTTGTGCGTCCTTTCGATCTAAGAAGACCATTCGAGATTGGAGGGCCCGCCGACGCGACATGCAGACATGCAGAGATCAGCTCCGGAACCAGTGGATATCTTCGACGAAGGTCCATGTGTCCCCCGAGTAAGATTCCGATGATCTCCAATTCGTATCTGAGGCAGACGACTCCGATGACTCCATACCATCAGGTCAACGCGTGAGTACGACTGCCCCTACCCCAGCCCCAACACCTAAACCAAAGGCTAAGGTCAAAACTCCGCCTTCGGGGCCCAGTCGAGACCGAGACATTGCTTCGAAAGCCCTGCCATCGAGCCCTGCTCCGAAGAAAATACTAAAGCCTTCCGGTAGCTCCATACAGAGCAAACCGCACATGCCGATACTACCAGCTCCCTCGGCACCAAAAGAAGTCCAGGTTCCGAAAAACACTCAGAAACCGCCGACTCCTAAAGACAAGACGGCACTGAAACCAATGAAGCCTGTTTCCGACTCTTCCAAGCCAACCAAAACGGCTTCCAGTCCAAAATCTTCGGTGCCGAAACCTACAAAGTCTGCTTCCGATGCCTCCAAGCCCTCGAACCAGGCCTGGACTCCGAAAACAATACCTTTGGTGCCGAAAACTACGCCAAAGGACTATACAACAACTCCTAAGGCTAAAGACCAGCAGAAACCAGGCCCGGAGCCGAAGAAATCGGCACCAAAAGCGATTTTTCATGAAGAGCTTTTTCCACCTGATCCTTTGCAAAAAAGGATATACATAGATCCAAAAACATGACATGTTTCCACTATGCCACATAGAAAGAGGAAGATAGATAAAGCAACTTCAACTCCAGTGCCTATCAAGAAGGACTCTGCCACATCACCTATGCACCCTTCTTCTCCTGTACCTCCTCTTTCACCTTCTATTCCTTTTAACATTTCACCTCAAAGTTCACCTGCTCATTCACCACAAAATTCTCCACCTCAATCTTTACCTCACAGACACCTCCTCAGAATGAAGAGTATAACATAGGGGATGGGGGAGACCCGGATGAGCTCTTTCCATACTCTATAGTGTATCAGACTGGGAATATCCAAACCCACAAGATGTAGCAGATATCCCTGACCCACATACATAGCCATCCAAACCATCTCCTCCTGAAGATAATCTTGGGTTTGGACATCTACTTAATAGGGCTGACATCTATCATAATGTAACAATGCACTCAGATGAGGCAAAGTAACATTTTTTGTTAGACACTTTTGAACACTCTCAAAAATCTGTTCAAATATTACCCATGATTAAAGGGGTCATTAAGCATGCCCCAGAAGTGTTTAAAGATTCTGTACGAACTAGGATCGTAAACCCAAGAATAGAAAAAAGTAAAGGTCCGCTCCTGGGGATCCTGCTTACATTAAAGGACAGCTACCCTTAGATTCCCTAGTCGTTTCAAATGCTAGAAAAAGAGCAAATTCAGACATGAGATGAGGCACCAACTCCTGATAAGGAATCAAAAATAGATGCTTCAGGCAAAAGGATAGCTGCACAAGCTAGCAATACATGGCGTATAGGTAACACACAAGCCTTCCTCACAAGATACGACAGGGCTCATTATGACCAGTTAGAAACTCTTTTACAACATCTACCTGACCAATATAAGGCACAGGCAAATGTCCTTATACAAGAGGGTAAGCTTATTTCAAATGCCTCAATCAAGTGCGCTCTTGATGTAGCAGACACTGCCTTTAGAGCAATAAACACTAGTGTCCTCCTTAGAAGACATGCGTGGCTACGCATTTCAGGGTTTAAGCAAGAGGTGCAAATAACCATCTTAAATCAACCATTCAATCAACAACAATTGTTTGGTCCAGAGGTAGACGTTGCACTTGATAAAATAAATAAGACACTGATACTACAAAATCTATGGGAGCTCTGCAGTCCACTCAACCAAGAGGCTCCTTTTGTCGCTCCTTTTACAGAGGAGGCTCGAAACAAACTGGAGCAGACAATTCAACTTCCTTTAAAAACAATACGCAAACATCCTCCAATAGAGGATATTTTAGAGGAGGCTACAGAGGTAATAACAATAAGGGAAGAGGTTGAGGTAGTAACAACAATCGATCCTCTTCCACCACTAAACAGTGACTTCCTTCAGCTCCGCCAACAGCATACCACTCCTGTAGGGGGGAGATTAACACAGTTCCTACCTGTCTGGAATTCCATCACAACAGACAAGTGGGTAAGACAGATTATCAAGTATGGTTACTGCCTAGAGCTTACAGCTACCCCTCCAAATATACCTCCCAGACAGCGTCCAATGTGCACAGAACATCTAACGCTGCTCCAAAAAGAGGTTCTCTCATTGCTGCAGAAAGAAGCAATAGAGTTAGTTCAATTGCAACGTCAAGGAACAGGGGTATACTCACTCTACTTCCTAATACCCAAAAAAGATGGGACACTACAGCCAATTCTAGACTTAAGGCCTCTTAATCTGTATATACACTCAGATCATTTTCACATGATCACTTTACAACAAGTGCTCCCATTGTTGCAACAAGGCGATTTCCTCACTACACTAGACCTCAAAGATGCCTACTTTCACATTCCCATACATCCTTCTCATAGGAAGTATCTCAGGTTTGTCCTAGAAGGACAACACTATCAATTCAAAGTTGTTCCATTCAGGGTCACAACTGCACCACGAGTGTTAACAAAGTGCCAGCAGTAGTAGCAGCACATCTCAGAAGACAACATATCCATGTCTTCCCATACTTAGACGATTGGCTCATAAAAGCCAAATCATCCAACCAGTGTGTTCAACACACATCTCAAACAATTCAGACACTGCACAACTTGGGGTTTACAATAAACCACACCAAGTCACATCTACAGCCCTCTCATGTACATCAATACCTAGGGGCTACCATAAACACCATGCAGGTCTAGCTTATTTCAGTCCAGCCAGGATACAGAGCATTCGAGCCTTAGTTACAAGGTTTCAAAACCAACACTCTCTCACAGCCAGAGTGTTCATGCAATTAATAGGCATGATGGCATCTTGCATTTTTACTGTACCATATGCAAGACTGCAAATGCGCCCATTGCAGGAATGTCTAGCACATCAGTGAAATCGGGCACAAGGACAACTGACAGACCTGGTGTTGGTGGACAGCCGCACACATCGTTCTCTGCAGTGGTGGAACACCAAAAACTTGTCCAAAGGGCTGCCGTTCCTCGAGCCTGTTCCACAGATGGTACTGACAACGGACTTACCCCTGACAATTCTAGCACTAAAGTCCTTCCAAGTGCACATACGGAACAAAGCTGTCTTAATCCGAACAACATGACAGCCATGTACTACATGCAAAAACAAGGAGGCACACATTCCCTGCAGCTGTCCCAGCTCGCACAAAACATTTGGAGATGGGCCATTCCACAAAACATATATCTGCTTGCAGAACACCTTCCAGGAGTTCACAATCAGATAGCTGATCTGTTAAGTCGACAGACACAACATATTCACGAATGGGAACAACATCTGCAAGTTCGTCAACCATTCTTTCACAAGTTCTGGTCATTCAGACATAGACCCGTTTGCCTCACACGAGAACGCAAAATGCCCAACCTTCGCCGCCAGGTTTCCACGCCCGCTGTCTAAGGGCAATACGATATGGATGAACTGGTCAGGCAGATTTGCGTACGCTTTTCCGCCAATCCCACTAATACCACTAGTAGTACGCAAGCTCAGACAACAGTCTCTCTAACTAATCCTGGTAGCTCCCACATGGGCAAGCCAACCATGGTTCACCACAGTGCTGGAACTCTCTCTAGTTCCACACCAAAAACTGTCTCAGACACCATCCATGCTTACGCAGAACCATGGAGACATCAGGCATCCAGATCCAGGTCAACTGAATCTGGCGATCTGGCTCCTGAAGTTTTAGTTTACCTTAACCTGCACCAGACTGTATGAATATCATTAAAGAAGCCAGACGACCTACTACTAGAGCTTGCTATGCTGCTAAGTGGAAGAGATTTGCCATTTACTGCACTAATAATCAAGTTGATCCTTTAGATGCTTCCATCCAAAATATTATCTGTTACCTTCTCCATTTACAGAGATGTAATCTGGCATATTCAACTATAGGTTTACATCTTGCAGCCATTGCGGCATATCTACAAAACAGACAACATATGTCGTTGTTTAGAATACCAGCAATAAAAGCTTTCATGGAAGGATTAAAAGAATTATTCCTCCTAGGTTACTACCCTCTCCAGTGTGGAACCTAAACATTGTTCTTACCAGGCTCATGGGGCCCCCTTTTGAACCTTTACATAAATGTGAACTGCAATTTCTCACATGGAAAACGGATTTCCTCATTGCTATTAACTCTCTTAGGAGAGTTAGTGAGATTCAAGCTTTCACTATACAAGAAACATTTTTTAAATTACACCGTAACAAAGTGGTTCTAAGGACTAATCCTCAATTCCTTCCTAAACTAATTACTCCTTTTCATCTAAACCAATCTGTAGAGTTACTAGTGTTTTTTCAAAGCCCAGACTCTATAGCAGAGAGAGCTCTACACACACTAGATGCCAAAAGAGCTCTTCTCTATTACATCGATAGGACCACATCCTTTCGCAAAACAAAGCAACTATTTGTAGCTTTCTCTCCACCACATAAAGGCAACCCCATTTCTAAATCAGGAATTGCAAGGTGGATTGTTAAATGTATACAAATATGCTATTACAAAGCAAAACGTACAGTAATAGTTTCTCCTCGAGCGCACTCCACACGCAAACTAGGAGCCTCCATGACTTTCTTGGGGAACATTCCCCTAGAAGACATCTGCAAGGCAGCAACATGGTCTAGAACACACACTTTCACTAAACACTATTGTGTTGATGTGCAAGCTAAGCAGCAAGCTACAGTAGGCCAAGTTGTCCTCAAAACTCTTTAAAACTATTGCAACCGATACAAGTTACCACCGCTAGGGGAGATACTGCTGCACAATCGATGCAAAGTGTAGAATCTGCAGCTCATATCTCTCGAACGGAAAAGGCTACTTACCAGTATGCATCTGTATTTGGCATGTATAGCTGCAGATTTCTACACGTCCTCCCGCCTCCCCCAGACCTGTATCTGTTCCAGTTTTTATCTTAATTAGATATACACGCATGGACATCCCTTCTTTATTTCTACTACCTCCATCATTTCCCATCATGGCGAAAAACAATCTAAGGATGGAGCCTATGCCCAAACGCACTATTGTCCAAGGGAGGAGTCACCCATCTCGTGACTGCAAAGACTTCTTCCGAGACGACAACAACATACAATCATCCAAGCCCAACACAAGGTGGCGATCTAATTCAAAGTGTAGAAATCTGCAGCTCTACATGCCAAGAACAGATGCATACTGGTAAGTAGCATTTTCCTTCCCTCTCACTACAATATTCACTGTCCCTTGGCTAAAGACAAAAAAGGGATACGCTGGAAATTAACACGTCCACAGGCAAGTGAATGTTTTATTCATATTAGCATAATTTCAAATGTGAATTTGGGTTATTGATCTGTCCAGCCACAAACATTGCTATTGATCATGTGTGCAGGGATCTCTTACGAACAGAATATAACTGGACATTTCTTCCACCTTCTTCCTTTTTTTCTGTTTCAGGTAATTGGACTTCTTTCATAGCCTAATATTCAGACATTGGAATTTCTTCAGCCAATAATCCATCCCATGTTCATAATCTTGTCATGATTTACTACATATACCCTTGATCTAGAGGCAACAATTAACATAAAATTTTTATAAAATGCTTATTCCAACTTGCTTTTTTTTCTTTAAAAAAAGTGCCCATCTTTAAAACTTTGCACGTTAAGTCCAATTAAACATAGAATGGATTAGCCGTTGCAATAGCCATTTTACTTAATTTCTTTTCCCAACTGCCTGCAACATCATTCTTTTACTCAACACTTATTTCCCAGGTTTTACATCTTTCAACGTTGTTCACCGTTTTTAAAAATTATATTTTAAAGTAACAGTGTGGTGTTTGTCCTCCCAAGGCTCCTTCAAATATTGTAGCCCTTGAGAAGGCAAGAAGTCATATGAAGATAAGCTGTCTAAATGCGTTTACTGCCTACCTATTCACCTTGACAACTTTGTCTGCAGCCATGGTTTGCAAATGCAAGTGATATCCAGTGCTATTAAGGAGAAACAGCTGAATCCGTTCTCTGCTGAGCACTCCAAGACCCAAGCCCTTCTTAGCCTTCCATCCTATTCATACCTACTATGAGTTTCTTCGGGCCCAAGAACAAATCATGCTCCCTCGTCTGCTCCATTAAGTTGAGTCTCCACACCTTAAAGCAAGGTACTTGTTGCCCCAGTATTGGAACTTTCATAGATTCCCATGCTTTGTATCATTCCCCCGTCGTCTGAATGGGAACTGCAAAAGATGAAGTCTCGGAAGGAGGTGATTTCCAGTGACGGCGAGGATTCCTCCTCGGCTTCTTCATCAAGGAGGTCTAAAAAGAGGGGTAGGTCTTTCCCTTCGACATCAGCTGAGCCTCCTTTGAAGGCCTCTCAAAAGACCTCTGATAGGTCTAGTAGGTCCTGTCCCATAAAATCTCCTCACCAAGGTGCAAAGGAGAAAGAGGGATTTGCGGCTGAGGTGGTTTCTACTCAGAAGGGGTCTCAAGGGCCTTCTGTTCTCTCTCCACCACCTGGGAAGGCAAAAACTTTTAAGAAGCCTGCTTCCCTACCTCAAGAAGGGAAATTTGAGAAGAAGACCCGCTCGTCGACGATAGCATCTTCAGGTACGTCAACAACGACTGCTAGAATCCATCACATGTCCATTTCTGCTTCATTGATGGTCCCGTCGACAGCTCAAGTTCTCTTCCAGGGGATCCTCATCAAAGTCATAAGCATTAGAATATTCCCGCCCATGCGCGGGACCCCGGAAACAATATATTATATGTGCCCCACATATACATATACATATATATATATAAATATATATATATACAAATAAGCAATTGCAGCCAAATAAAACAGTAGAGCTGGAATATGCTGTGAAGAATTTCCACCATACATGTGAATTAGCATTAGAAACATGAGAAACAACACCAATGCTTGTTTAGAAACTGTTTTAATGCTTAGAAAGCAGTAGAAATTCTTATAACACACTGTAAGCATATACAGCTCCCAGGCTGCATTGCAAATACCCAGTCTAAAAAGACTGAAAAGCTAACCTGTAGCTGCATGTACCAAAACTGACGCTGTGCCTTTAAGGCACCTCTGCCCCAAGTTTCCCATCATGCCTCAGGGGTTACAGTTAGGTCAGTTGTTCTTTCTGGCTCCTTCAGGAAGGACCCTGGATACACAGCTCCACACTTTTCTGCCTTTTTCACTCAGAAAATCTTCAAAAGAACAATTTTTTGATTTACTTTGACTTTTAACATCAGGGTCAAGTAAATAACTGCTTTGCAGTCGATTATTTGTGAGGTTTTCCTGTCAGGATGCCCTCATTATTTGATGATTGCCCTTCTTGTGGCCACAAGAAGGCAAAAACGGACTCTCATGAGGTCTGTATTTTATGCTTGCCAGAGGATCATGATCCTAAAGACTGTTCTCATTGTAAAAATCTGTCTGACAGAACTCTTAAAGACAGAGAGAGGAACAGGCTCTATGGTCTGGCCCAGAGATCCATGAGGGGAAGATCTACAGAGAGGAAGAGTTCAAAGAGACCTAGAACTCCCTCCAAAGGCAAGTCAGAGCGTCCATCAACCTCAGCACCGGGCTCGGCGCTGAAAAAACAGCATCTGATGGACAGTTCGAGAGAAAAAGCTCCGTCGACGTCGGGACCGGCGTCGATGAGGAAATCGTCGTCGAAAAGAAGTTCACCGACGTCGAAGAAAGCTCCGCCGTCGTCAACTAGGCGACGATCGGCGTCGAGAGAAGCCACGAGATCGCCGTCGACGAGAAGATCGGCGTCAAGACATAAGTCAGCTCCGCCGCCGTCAACCAGGCGACGGTCGGCGTCGAGAGACAGGTCACACTCGCCGTCGTCTCAACGTCGACAGGCTTCGAAGAGTGTGACACCTCCGCCGACGTCTCCACGGAGGCGCTCGGCGTCGAGGAACAAGAGCCCCCTCGGACGATCGTCGTCGAGGAAGGGATCATCGTCGACGGCGCGTCTGCGCTCGACGTCGAGGATGTCCGATCCTCCGCCGTCGCCACATGCCAGGTCGACGTCGAGGGCATCATCGACGACAGGACACCGTCGATTGCCATCTCGGTCGACGGCAGGGCAACCCCGTTCGACGTCGAGGGAGAAGACTCGGTCATCGGCTCGACATCGCCGATCGATGTCGAGAGACCACGGGTCAGCGTCGAGGCGTTCGACGTCGAAGGTTATCACTCCGTCGACACCGCAGAGGCATCCGACGTCGAGGGAAAGACTTTTGAGACGTCCTCCAACAACAGTGAGACTGAGATCTCCTTCAGTGCCTTCGACAGTCCTAGTGACACAATCTGCTTCTCACCATTCCTCCTTAAGTACCTCTGGTTCATCGAGGTCCTCTTCTAGGAGTAGGAGTCCGGTGCAAAAGACACCCCAACGGCGGTATATCACACAGGCAAGACTCTCGCCAAGATGGTATGGTCCGTTGAGTAAATGGAAGGATTCTGGTGCGACGGAGAGATTATGAAAGTACTTGAGTCCAGAAAACAGGTCCCCTCTTCAGCAGCTGGCAGAAGAGGCAGACAGACAGAGTCCTACCAGTCACCGATCACGCTCACGAGAGAGGAGAGCGGACAGGTCACATACCCCCAGGGTCTTCTGATCACCAAGGAGGGAGCAACCCAGATCTCGAACACCGAGAAGGGAGGTACGGACTGAGAGATCGAGATCTCCACGAAGGGAGCATCAGAGGGAATCACGTTCTCCTCGAAGGGAAGAACGACCTAGAAGATCACCTGTGAGGAAGGAGAAATCTCACCACAGGAGGAGGAGAACTCCATCATCCTCCTCTTCATCTTCATCTAAATCTTCTAAAGGGGATTACTCTCCAACGCTGGCAGAACGCCCTTGCTCCAGAGCTTCCCCGCTTGACGACGTCAACACGTATCTGGACGTCTTACAAAGGGGTGCTAACAAACTTAATATAGAGATGGCTGTTCCAGAGGTGTCCACCACTGTGATTTTTGAGACCCTTCCTCACAAATCATATACACGGCCTTTGCTCCCGTTGGTTCCAGGGATAATGGACCCAATCAAAGAGGTTTTCCTCACGCCAGCAACGATCAGGGCGGTACCGGCACGTATCCAAAAGAAATATAGGCCGGCCGACTCGGATCCTATCTTTGTGAAGGGAGAGCCTGCGGCGGACTCAGTTATAGTAGCCTCAGCTAAGAAGAATCACACGGTCGCTCCTTCTTCTTCAGTTCCTCCTGACAAAGACAGCAAGACTCAAGATTCTTGGGGACGCAGGGTGTGCAGCACAGCAGCTTCATCCCTGAAAGTCTCTAGTGCATCAGCACTTCTCGGAAGGTACGATAGAGCTCTATGGGACTCCATGGAACGATTCAAAGAGAAATTGCCCAAGGAGGACCAGAAGGACTTTGAGGAAACAGTGACGAAGGGCTGTTTGGTGGCGAACCAAATGATTAGTTCATCTGCAGATAACGCCCTTCTAGCAGGACATGCCTACTCACATGGGGTATGTGCGAGGAGATCTTCTTGGCTGCGTTTAACTGGTCTCAAACCAGATGCCCAGCAGCGCATCCTCAATCTGCCCTTCTCAGGATCTTCACTCTTCGGGGAGCATGCCGATCAGGAAATGACCCGCATGAAAACAGAATTGGACACAGTGAAGGCTGTTGGTCTGGAGAAAAAGAAAGAGCCGTTCAAGCGACGCTTCAAGACCAACAAGAACCGGGGAGGCCAACAGAGGGTTCAAACCCCTCAATGGTCTCAAAACAAGCCACAAGGGAAGGCGCAATACAGAGGAGGAAAATCGGGCAGAGGCGGACATCAGTCCTCTACCACGCCTAGAGGAGGCAAGGCCTGAGCAGTGGCTTCCTCTGGCGGCGTTGCCCACTCCAGTGGGAGGAAGTGCTTCGCAACACCTGGCAGAGTGGGTCAGCATCACAAAAGATCAGTGGGTGCTGAATATACTGCGCAATGGATATGCACTACGTTTCCGGAAGAGACCACAACCGATTCCTCCAAAAAAGACTCGCTCGTACCATCTAAACCTCCTCAAAAGGGAGGTGAGCGTCCTCTTAAAGAAAAACGCAATCGAAGAGGTACCCCTATCCCAAAGGGGGAGAGGAGTGTACTCAAGGTATTTTCTAGTCCCCAAAAGAGACCAAGAGGACAAGTTCAGACCGATTTTGGATCTTTGAACCCTCAACAAGGTGGTGGTCAAAGAGAAGTTTCGCATGCTGGCACTTTATCAGATATGTCCTCATCTACAAATTGGAGATTGGATGTGTTCGGTGGATTTACAGGACGCGTACTTCCACATTCCTATAACACCAGGTCATCGGAAGTACTTGAGATTTCTGGTAGGGAACAAGCATTACCAGTACAAAGTGCTTCCTTTCGGACTAAAATCCGCACCAAGGGTATTCACCAAGTGCATGGCAGTGGTAGCGGCATGTCTGCACAAAAAAGGTCTCTTTGTGTACCCATATCTAGACGACTGGCTCCTGAAGAGTCCGTCCCCTCGTCAAGCCACCAAAGACTGTCACCTGTGTCTTCAACAACTACACAGGCTCGGCCTCCACGTGAACATAGAAAAGTCGGTCCTGCATCCCACGCAAACTATCCACTATCTGGGAGCAGTTCTAGACACAAATTTAGGAAGAGCGTTTCCTTCGCAGGAGAGACTATCTTCCATGGGGCAGAAATGCAGAAAGTTACTTCAGTTTCATCGTCCAAAGGTGCGAGAAGTAGCGTCTCTACTGGGCTCCATGGCGTCCTGCATCTTCCTAATACCGAACGCCAGGTTGAGGATGCGACCTCTACAAGAGTCTGTGGAAGATCAGTGGGACCAAGCGACTGGAGATTGGGAGGATCGAATCATCCTATCTCAAGCAGCACTGACCTCAATACAGTGGTGGACTCGCCCTCGGAATGTCTTGCAGGGAGTCCCTTTTCAGCAACCTCTTCCTTCGCTGTCTGTGGTAACGGACGCATCTCTAGAAGGCTGGGGTGCTCACATGGGTCATCTTCAGATTCAGGGTCGCTGGTCGACCAACCTTCAGACATACCACATCAACATGCTGGAACTTCGAGCAGTTCATCTGGCGCTTAAAGCGTTCCTTCCAGCAATAACAACGGACAAAATCCTGGTTCAGACGGACAACACTACAACTATGTTCTATCTGAACAAGCAGGGAGGAACTCTATCTCGCCCTCTGTCTCAGGAGGCCCAGACAATCTGGCACTGGCTTCTGGCTCGGGGACTGTCGGTGGTGGCAGTACACCTTCCAGGCGAGCTAAACACAAAAGCGGACGCACTCAGCAGGCACTTCGAAGATCAGCCAGACTGGGTGCTAATCGACGAAGTAGTCGAAGAACTCTTCCGTTGCTGGGGTCGTCCAGACATAGACTTATTCGCGGACGACGAAAATGCCAAATGCCACGCCTTCGCGTCCAGGTTCCACCTGCCAGGGACTCAAGGAACGCTCTCCTGCTGGAGTGGACAGGAATGTTTGCCTATGCGTTTCCTCCTCTGGCACTGATTCCGAAGGTGGTGGCCAAGCTCATCAGATCGAGCATGGACATGATCCTAATTGCTCCGGATTGGCCGCGACAATGGTGGTATCCAGACCTGTTACATCTGTCGCTGTGTCCACACAGACGCCTGCCGTGCAGGCCAGACCTGTTGAGCAAAATGAACGGGAGGATCCTGCATCCCAACCTCCCGTCGCTGAACCTGACTGCATGGCTCCTGAGGTCTTGCAATACGGACACTTAAATCTGCCTCCAGAATGTATGAATATTTTAAGAGAGGCAAAGAGACCTTCCACAAGGGCGTCTTATGCGTTCAAGTGGAAAAGATTTTTCATTTGGTGTAAGGACCATGGCTTTGATCCCACCAAAGGACAATAAGAGGTAGTCCTTCCATACCTCCTTTACTTAGCGACATCAGGGTTGAAATACGCTTCTATTAGGGTTCCCCTATCTGCCATAGTAGCGTACAGAAAATCACCTACACAAACATCGTATTTTCAGGTCCCAGTGGTTAAGGATTTCCTTCAGGGATTAAAAGAAGGTCTATCCCCCTGTGAGAAATCCTTCTCCTCCCTGGGAGTTGAACCTGGTTCTCTCCAGGCTGATGTCTACACCGTTTGAGCCTATACACAAGGCCTCCTTGCAGCATCTCACTTGGAAGGCGGCCTTCTTGGTGGCAATAACCTCTGCGCGCAGGGTTAGCGAGATACAAGCACTCTGCACCAAGGAACCTTACACTGTGTTTCACCACAACAGAGTGGTAATGAGGGCTCACCCATCTTTCCTTCCAAAAGTGGTATCGGATTTTCATATAAACCAAACGATTACCCTTCCTTCGTTCTTTCCTAACCCATCGACCCCTGCTGAGAGGTCGTTGCACTCGTTGGATCTTAAACGGGTGCTAAAGTTTTACCTAGAAAGAACGAAGGGCACCAGAAAGACAGACCAACTTTTTGTCAATTATGGTTCAATGAGGACCGGGTTTGCAGCAGCCAAAAGGTCCATCTCCAGATGGATTGTCTCATGTATCAAACTAGCATACCAGCTGGCTGGCAAACCTTTGTTACAATCACCCAAAGCTCATTCCACTAGAGGGAAGGCAGCCACAATAGCGTTTTTACATATCTGAAAGAAACACGTTAGTGTTAGATTCCTTACCTTAGAATATCCCCAGGCGTCAGTCTGGATCCGGAAACTTTTGCGTAGCAGTACCCCTGCGCGTCGGTAGGCGTCGTCTGCAGGCGTCCCCTGCGGCTCCGCGTCCGTCGTCGGCGTCGTGCGCCGTGATGACGTCGCTGGAGTACATAGACGCCGCCTCCGCGCGCTGACGTCAGTTCTTCTTTTTTCCGCGCCAGTGGACGCAGATCTGAAGAGCAGTACTCCGGTCTTTGACCAAGTTTTTCTTTTTTTTTTTTTTTTTTTAAATTTGTTTTTATTGTTGCACAAGCCTGGATGGTATGCATCGTCGTTTTGTCACTGTGCGGCATCAACATTCTGCCGTTGACAGCCATTTATGCAACATTTCAAATAAGCAGTTTTCTTTTACAACTTAACCATAAACTGGGTCTCGACACGTAACAGTTTGCACAATAATATGTAACATTCACGCTTGAGTATAGGTGTTCTTAGGCATTCAAAATAGTACATCAATCGACTGAAATCATCCTTATACCTGTCCATCAGGCTCAAACATCCCGCCTCCCCCTACGTCCCTTATCCCACCCCTATTCCTCCCTCTCACGTTAACTCCTCCTCGTCCCCTTCACTATCTGTCTCTTCCTCCTCGGGAAGTGGCTCACATATCTCCCCCCTATACACATTCCACGGTGACCATATTTTATTCCATTTCCGTGGGTTGAGCCTCCGTTGGTATACTGCCCTTTCCGTAATCATTAGCATGTCCATGTTCCTACTCCATTGAGTCAGGGTCGGGGTCGTGCCTGCTCCCCAGTTCAGTGCTATGTCACGCTTCGCCAACATCATCCCAATGATTACCCATCCCTTCCCATGTAGTGTGAGGTCTGTCGGGTTCCATACATTCAGTAGGCATACTCTGGGATCAAGGATCACTGAGGTGTTCAAGGTCTGGCCCATCGTGCGCGTTATTCTCCGCCAGTAACCCTGGATATTTGGGCAGTCCCACAACGTATGGAACAGCGTACCCTCCTCCCCACAATTTCTCAGACAGTAGGGGTGCTCAGCCCTCCCGATCTTGTGTAATGTCGTGCGGGTGTAGTAGACCCTATGTAGGACCTTAAATTGTACTAGCCGAAAGCGCGTGGATACACCCGCCTCCTTGGGCGATGCCAGTGCTGCATTCCAGTCCGCCTCATCCAGATCCCCTACCTCTTCCTCCCAACGTTCTTTCAGTTTTACCAGTGGGTCTGGCAAGTTATTGATCAGCTTGCGGTATGTGAGTGAGGTAGCACTTGCTTCCATGTAGTCCGTCAGAAGCCGGTCTTCTAACGGAGCCGATTCTGGGACCGCGGTGCCCGGCTCCACCACAGACAGGAGTGCATGTCTGATCTGTATATATCTGTAAGTTTCAGTGATCCCCATCTCGTATTGGTCCCTCAGGGCCGCGAAGGAGATCACCCCCTCCCCTGTCCACATGTCCCCCACAGTGGAGATCCCAATGTCGTCCCATTGGTCAAACCCCTTACTACGTCGCAAGTTACCCAGACTCTTGGCATCCCATAGTGGCGTTAGCTTGGTAATCACTCCCTCCCATCCCAGTCGCCTCTGAGCTTTATGCCACAGAGTCACCGTGTGTTTGGTCGGGCCTATCAGTTTCGTTAACAAGCTTTTATTATATAACGGGGCTAGCAGAGTGTTTAGGCCTAGTTGCCTCCTGTCTGCCATGTACGCAGGATCGTTCTGTGCCGCATGTAGCCACTGATTAATCACCTTAAGGTGCGCTGCCCAGTAGTACATTTCAAGGTGTGGGAGCGCTATCCCCCCGCTGTACCAGTCCCTTACCAGTTTCGCATGCGCGACCCTGGCCGGTTTATCTCCCCACAGTAGGCCTGATACTTGCGCCGATACCTGTTTGAAAAATGAAGGTGGAACGGTTGCCGGCGTGTTTTCTAGGGCATACAGAAAGCGTGGCAGTGCCATCATTTTGAAAAGCGCCGCCCTGCCTAGCAATGTCAATGGGAGGGACTTCCAGTGTCGCACATCCGCCTTAAACCTATCTAGCAATGGCTTTAGGTTCATGTCTAGGAAGGTCGCATGTTCCCGGGTGATGTGGATCCCCAGGTACTTGAAGGAGAGGGGTTCGATCAGCAACGGGCAGCCTGCCGTCAGGGGCGGTGGGGCGCCATTCAGCATGTAGAGTACTGATTTCGACCAGTTAATTTTATATCCCGATGCCGTGCCATGTCTTTCGCATAAGGCCAGCAGGACCGGTACCCCTTGCTCGAGGTCTGTAAGATAGACCAACATGTCGTCGGCGTACAGGGAGACCCTGTCTTCCCAGTCGCCTCCCCACTGAATGCCCTTCAGCAGCTGCGTGGTCCTGATGACGGTCGCCAAGGGTTCCAAAACTAGGGCGAATAACAACGGCGAGAGTGGGCATCCCTGCCTCGTGCCTCTCGCTAACGGGAACTCTCTCGATATGTGGCCATTGGCCGTCACTCGTGCCACGGGTTCAGTATATAGTAGCCTGACCCACGATATGAATTTCGTGCCGACCCCCATGTGCGCCAGGACCGCCAGCAGATAGTTCCACTCCACCATGTCAAACGCCATCCTGGCATCCAAGGAGAGCACCGCCGCTTGTTCCTCCAGCAGTGGAGCGCGTGCCATTACGCCGTGAAGCCGGCGAAGGTTCATTGCCGTACTCCTGTGCGGCATAAACCCCGATTGGTCCGGGTGTATGAGGTGCGCCAGCTGCGGCAGCAACCTAGTGGCTAACAGTTTCGCCAGGATTTTACTCTCTGCGTTAAGGAGAGAGATCGGGCGATATGATCCGCAGTCTTCCGGTGGTTTACCTGGTTTTGGTATCGCTATTATGGTGGCCGTACGCTGATCGGGTGGTAGCCGCCCCTCCCCCAGACACTCTTTGTACATGCGGAGTAGGGGCGTAGATAGCGTCTCCGCCATGGTTTTGTACCACTCAATCGGCACCCCATTGGGGCCGAGCGCCTTCCCCGGGTGTAATGCCGTTATCGCCGCCTGTATCTCCTCTGTCGTCAGGTCCGAGTCTAGCTCGTCCCTTTTATCCTGCGGTAAGGTGTTAGTAGGTATGCCCTCTAGTGACCCCACCGCTATGTCTTGGGTAACTACGAAGTCAGGGGAGTACACCGATTGGAAATACTCCGCCAGTACCTCCACTATCCTTGATGGGCTGGTCTGCATCACTCCGTCAAGGTCCCTCAGCTGCAGAATTGCCTTTTGCCCCCCCCTTTTCTTCTCTAGCCAGGCCAACAGTTTTCCGGCCTTATCGCCCACGTCGTACACCCTGTTCGTTGTTGCTGCCATTGCGTCCGCTGCCCTGCGGCGCTCATGGTCCGCGTGACTCTGTTGACACTGCCGGAGCACGTGCCGCGTGTGTTCGGTCGGGTCTCTCTCATGATTTTGTGTGGCCTCTTCCAGTCGGTCCTCCAATTCTAGCAGAGTCCGACGCTTCATGTGTTTATGGTGCGTTATAGCGGAAACGGCCTGCCCGCGCAGGACTGTCTTGTACGCTTCCCACAAGGTGGTGTGTGAGCGCACTGACCCTGTATTCTCCGCAAAGTAGGACTTAGTGCCCCTTTTTAGTGTGTTGGCTACTGATGGCTCGTGAAGGTAGCATGGGTAGATAGGGTAGATGCGTTTGCGTGCATGTTCATGACTGGAAAGTTCCAATGTCAGTGGGGAGTGATCTGAGATCCCTCGTGGACGGATTCGAACTTCGGCTACCGTGAGGAGGCCCCCCCCCAGTGTGAGGAGATAATCAATTCTTGATAAGCTGTCATGAACCGCCGAGTAGTATGTGTACTGACGGTCCCCCGGGTGAGACTGCCTCCATACATCCACCAACCCCTGTGCCTCCATGAATTCATACAGTCTGGATGGCCCCGGTGTTTGTGTGCGCACCGGGAAGCGGTCCATCGTGTTATGTGCCACTGCGTTGAAGTCGCCCCCTATGATGAGGTCCCCTCCCGGCAGTTCCAGTAGGAAGTTCCCCAGCTCTGGAAGAGCCGTGGTGTGCAGTGCCGGTGGTACATAGACTGATACCACATTAAGCGGTCTCCCCTCCCACCTCCCGTGTATCGCAGCAAAGCGACCCTGTGCATCGATTTTAGTGGATTGGACTATGAACTTTGACGTACGGTGCATTAAGATCCCCGTACCACGGGACCCTTTGGTGAATTCAGAGTGCACAACCATGCTGTACCCCTTTCTATCCAGGGCCCGTGTCGCTGTGCCCGTTAAATGTGTTTCCTGCAATAAAACCAGCGCAGGATTCAGTCTCTTTATGCCCTGTATCACCAACCCTCTCTTTATTTTATCTCCTAGGCCTCTCACATTCCAGGACATAATGTTCAGCGGGATTGCCTGCCCCATAGTATCACTTCCTCCCACCATGATTGGACTGGTAGTGAGTTTGCATGTCGTGCCATGGTACCTGTACCCTACGCGCTTGCGCCCTGCTCATTGTGTCCTGACCCTTTGAACTAACCAAAACCCCAACTATTCCCCTCACCCTAACTCCCCCCCTCCCTGCCCTCTTGCTCAATGGACTACAAACTGCCCACCCCCCCAACTTAGCAGAGTGCCTGATCCCCCCCCATAACATAGTACTTGCTCGCTGGGGCGAAGGGCTCTCCGCAGTCGGCGGCCTCCTTCTTGTTCGCGGAGGCCCTCTGCCCAGTGTCCACAGCGGCATTCTCGGTCAGCGGTGTTCACTGTCCAATTGTTCAGGTTCCGGGGCTTACTGCTCTCCCTCATTGTCCCCCTCTGGAATACCGCCCATAGGTGACAACGACTCTTCTTCTCCCCCTGTCGACTGCGGGCCCCGCTGCGGCCCACCATCGCGGTGTTTAGACTGTCTGTTGGATCGACGAGGGGCACCTGCCGTCCGCCAGCCCTCCAGCCAGTCCTGTGCAGCCTCCGGGGTGTCGAAAAACCAGGTCTTATTACCGTCCACCACCCGAAGTTTGGCTGGGAAGAGCATCGAATAAGGGATTTCCTTGGCGCGAAGTTCTTTTTTGACCTCGAAGAATGTTCTCCTCCTCCTCGCTACCTCCGCCGTGTAGTCCGGGAAAAAGGCAATCGTTGCGTTTTGAATCTTGATGGGGGGTGAGGTCCTTGCCGCCTGTAAAATGACATCGCGATCCCTGAAATTAAAGAGCCGTGCTACAATCGGCCTGGGGTTGGCTCCCGTTTGACGGCGGCCACCAGGGACCCTATGGGCTCTCTCCACAGTGAAGAAGTTCGAGAGTCCCTTAGGTTGTAGGTGCTGCTTGATTAAGTTCTCAACATATAAATCCATTGTCCTTGTGTCTTCCGATTCTGGCACACCTATTATACGGACGTTGTTCCGCCTCGAGCGCCCTTCTTGGTCATCGAGCTTATCCCTCAGTTCCTTATTCTCCTTTGTGATACGTTCCATCGTAATCTGCAGCTCTGAAACATCCTCCACCAGGGCTTTCGTCACGACTTCCATGTTGTTTACCTTCTCCGTCATCTTGTGGAAATCCGCCCGGATCAGCGTGATTTCGGTTGATATGGTCCCCACCGTCGCTTGTACCTGAGCGAGGGCTCGCATGACGTCATCCAAGGTAGCCTTTTTGCCTCCCGTCGCCTCTACTGACTTGCCCCCCTGTGATCTGGCGTCCGGCGGGGGGGTGCCTGATTTCTCATACGCGAAGCGGTCCAGGCGAGACTGCGACGCGTTGTTTTTCTGCCCCTTGCCGGCCATCTTGGTCGTGGATCTTCTTACGTCGAGTTCTGTCTGTTGATTCCCGGTTCGGTATACTGTTCTGGGGTAACCAGCCTTCCGGGATTAACCGGTCCTCAGCCCACTCTCCGCCTTGGCTCCGGGTGCCCCGGCCTGGTATCCCCCGGCTCGTCGCAGGCTCCACGACGTCCCTGCGTGTGAACCCCCTGGTCCGCTGTGTGTGTGGCCGATGCACTGTGAGCTGTCCCCTCGGTTGGTACGGGACTATTATCTGGCTATGGGTGCGCACCCGCAGCGCCCCCCCATCGCCCTTCGCTGTATGTCTCTGCCTCACCCCCCCCGCTGCCTCCTTGCGGCGATCGACAGGTCTTGGTATCTCTGTCCGTGTTTGGGGAGTAGAGTTTATGGGGGCTATTCGGTATGCCCCTTTGGCCTCAGTGCCCGTCTGTGCCCGCCTCACTCACTGTGCGCCTTCCCTCGTCGATCTCCAGCACCGGACCGGCCACTGGGTCCCCGCCGGGTCCCCAAGATGGCGGGCCCCGGATCTGAGTCTTCCGCTCCGGGCGATTCCGCCCGTCTCCTCCAGTCGCCTGCACCGCCCCCCGCCACTCAGCGCAGGGGCGCCTGGTGTCGCGCTCGGATCTCCCGGAGCCTGTGAAGCTCCGCCGGACGTCTGCGGGCCGTTCCCCCGATGTCGTCGCGGGCGGTCGTTTCCGGCGGCCCTCTGCCCAGGTCGACTCACTTCCTGTCGGCTTGTCAGTTCATGCCGGTCCCCGGCTCAGGATCTCCACAGGGGCCCACTCCGGGTCTGCTCGAACTCGCCTCTCCGGTCCCGGATTTTGTTCCCGCTTCGCCGTACCTCTGCCGCCCGGTCCTGGGCATCAGTACCTTCCCGCATGGGCAATTAAGTGTGCGGATCACTGGTCGGATATCCTTGGAGGCCGCTTCAGCCGCGGAGCTCTCCCTCTAAGCTGCCGCCATCGTTGGCTGCTGGCCACGCCCCCCCTTGACCAAGTTTTTCGATTGTTTTTTCTATTGTGCCTGATAGGGTGCCTGGGTTTAAGAATTGCGATGACTGTGAGCGCACGATGTCGGTCACAGACCATCACCGCCTCTGCCTCCGGTGTCTGGGCCCCGACCACGACGTGGACTCCTGCGTCGACTGCCGGGCCCTTACCAACAAGGCTAGGCGGGAGCGGTCCCGCAAGCTACTGGAGCTCCGGGTGTCGGCCCCGGGAGCGGTCCCGGTCCGGCCGGAGGTCGAGGGAGCGTTCGAGGGAGCGGTCGCGGAGCCGCGCCGGGCGCTCTGGAAGTCGGCGCCACTCGTCAGGCTCGTCAGGTAGGAAGCACAAGAAGTCGGGGCGTCGTCATCGTACCCCCGACTCCCCCCGACGCTCGCGCGATGCGGCCGGGGGCTCGGGTGACCCCAACCCCGCGGCTCCGCGAGAGTCGCCGGCGCGGCCTGCCTCATACCCTCCGGTCCCTGGGCATGGCGCGACGCCTGAGGAGATCGAGGCGTTCCTCATGGCCATGAGGGCGCTCGCTTCTCCGACGGGGCCTACGGCGCCTTCGGGCCCAGTGCTACCGTCTGGGGGCCCTGGCGGTTTGGGTGTCCCTGCCTCGGCGCCGTCGGGTGCTCCGGCCCCGGCGCCGCCGACGGCTCCGACCCCGGCGCCGCAAGGGCCTTCGGGATCGGCGCCGGCTGGTCTTCCGGCCTCCCCGGCGCCGCTGCCATCGGGGTTACCCCCGACGCCGCCCCCGCGCGGCGCCGGTTCTCCACTGCCGGTTCCGGCCGGCGGTGGGGTTCCGGCGCCGGCTCCGGGCGGCGCCGTCCCCTTACCTTCTCCGACGCCGGTCCCGGCGCCGATGGGGCCCATGAACCCCGAGGAGCCGGTCTTCATCATTGACTCCGAATACGGAGAGGATGAGGAGTACGGTGAAGGTTGGGAGGGGTCCGAGGACCCTCTGGCTCGCGAGTGCCAGTATGACCCGGACTGGACAGGTGACTTGGGGGATGCCAGTGGTTTGGACGACTCTCCTAACCCTGCTTTGATCTCTCCTCCTTCCGTGGCATCGGTGGAGGGAGCTGCCTATTCTGTGGTGCTGATGAGGGCTGCCAAGGCCTTAAACCTTGAGCTCCCCGTCGCGGCCGTGAGGCCTAACATCCTCACCGAGGTCTTCAAACCGCAGTCATGCCCACTGGAGCCACTGCTGCCGTTTAATGAAGCCTTGTCTGACGTTCTGTTGGGCACGTGGTCCAGGCCCGCTTCAGGTGCGCCTGTTGATCGGAACGTGGCCAGGCGCCACCGTCCTTGTCCGGACGACCCCAAGTACCTGTCTACCCACCCCACTCCTGAGAGTCTGGTGATCCAGGCCTCGACCTCCCAGTCCGCATTCCCGTCGACCCCGCCCGACCGGGAATCCAAGAGGTATGACCAGTTTGGCAAAAAGGTCTTCTCGTCCATTAGTTTGGGCCTGCGGTCTTGCAACACCGCCTGCCTCTTGGGCCGCTACACCCACTCTGTGTGGGATACGGTCGCGGAGCTGCTGCCAGAATGCCCCATGGAGGTGCGGGCTAAACTCGGTCAGGCTGTGGCTGAGGGCCGAGATGCAGCGAAATATTCAATTCGGTGTGGTCTGGATACGACCGACTCGCTGGGCAGAGCTATGTCTACGACGGTGGCGATTCGTCGCCACGCCTGGCTGAGATCCGCCAATTTTTCGGCTGATGTCCAGAATACACTGATGGACATGCCGTTTGATGGCTGTCACCTGTTCGGTGATAAAGCGGACCACGCGCTGGAACGCTTCAAGGACTCCAGGGTCACGGCCAAGTCCTTGGGTTTCTCGACCCAGCGTCAGCAACCGGGTTCGTTTCGCCCCTTTCTTGGCCAAGGAAGAGGCGCCCCCACACGTGCTGCCAGCCACGCGCCGCAACAATCCTTTCAACGCGGTGGCGGCCGTGGAAACCGCCGTGGTGGCGGTCGGGGACAACGGCGGGGTCAGACCACACCTTCCCCCGCAGCATCTACCCCAAAATCCTCCTAGTCCGTGCTTTCGGCCCCATGTGACGCCAGTGGGTGGCAGGGTTCGCCATCACCACGCACACTGGCGCACAATCACTTCGGACAGGTGGGTGCTGCAAATTGTCCGAAGGGGCTACTCCCTCCCCTTCGAGACCTCTCCTCCAGCCATGCCACCGCAGAACCACCGTGTGTCGGGGGACCACTCGACACTTCTGCAGGAGGAAGTTACGGCCCTCTTGGCCAAGGGGGCCATCGAGCGCGTTCCTGGGCCAGAAGTAGGGCGTGGTTGTTATTCCCACTACTTTCTGGTGCCCAAGAAGGACAAGGGGGGCCTATGTCCTATCTTGGATCTAAGGAACGTCAACGGCTTCCTCCGGAAGGAGAAGTTCAAGATATTGACGTTAGCTCAGGTCTTGGCTGCTCTAGACCCGCAAGACTGGATGGTAGCGTTGGACTTGCAGGACGCCTATTTTCACATCCCCGTCCTGCCGGCCCACCGACGTTACCTGCGGTTCACGGTAGGCCAGGAGCACTTTCAGTTTATCGTGCTCCCCTTCGGCCTTACCAGCGCCCCACGGGTGTTCACAAAGGTGATGGCGGTGGTCGCAGCCCATCTGCGCAGGTTGGGGGTTTCAGTCTTCCCCTACCTAGACGACTGGTTGTTGAAGGCGGGCTCGCCCCAGACAGTCGTCCACCACCTTCAGATGACGGCAGACCTCTTGCACGACCTGGGGTTCTCCATCAACGTGCCGAAATCACACCTGTGTCCCTCTCAAAAGCTCCTTTTCATCGGAGCGGTTCTGGACTCGGCGCAGTTTCGGGTTTATCCTCCGGAACGGCGGGTTCGGGATATTCAGGCTTTGATTCCCATCTTTCAGCCGCTATCCCGAGTCTCGGTCAGGTTGACGCTGCGGCTGCTGGGACTGATGGCTTCCTGCATCCTTCTGGTGCATCACGCCAGGTGGCGGATGCGGGCTCTGCAGTGGGACCTGAAGTTTCAGTGGGCCCAGCATCAGGGCAACTTGTCCGACCACGTCTTGATCTCGGAGGGCACTGCGAGACAACTGCAGTGGTGGCTTACGGACCGCGATTGGGTCAGGGGCAAGTCCCTCTCCCTTCCCCAACCGGAGCACGTTGTCGTGACGGACGCGTCCCTTCTGGGCTGGGGTGGCCACTTGGGAGAGGCAGAGATCAGAGGCATCTGGTCTCCGGCGGAGTCCCGGCTCCATATCAATTTGTTGGAGCTGCGGGCGATTCGTCTGGCACTGAAGGCATTCCTCCCCTTTGTCAACGGGAGTGTAGTGCAGGTGTTCACCGACAACACCACCGCCATGTGGTACTGCAACAAACAGGGCGGAGTGGGGTCGTGGACCCTTTGCCAGGAGGCTCTGCGCCTCTGGCAATGGCTGGAACGTCAGGGCGTGACTCTGACGGTTCAACACCTGGCAGGTTCTCTGAACGCCAGGGCGGACGAACTCAGCCGTCGGTGCTCGATGGATCACGAATGGCGTCTGAACTCGGACGTGGCGCAAGGCATCTTTCGGCAATGGGGAGAGCCTTGGTTAGATCTATTCGCCACAGAAGAGAACGCGCAATGTCATCAGTTCTGCGCGTTGGAGTTTCCAAGACGGCACTCGCACGGCGACGCCTTTCGGCGCGAGTGGAGTTGCGGTCTGTTATACGCCTTTCCGCCTATACCACTTCTGCCCAGAGTGCTGAAGAAGATCAGGCGCGACCGGGCCCAAGTTATCCTTGTGGCTCCAGACTGGGCTCGAAGGTACTGGTATCCCGAGCTACTCAGCATGTCAGTCGGTCCCCCGATCCGCCTGCCTCTTCAGGAGGACCTTCTGTCGCAGCAGCAGGGGACGGTCCTCCACCCGAACCTGTCCAGTCTCCACCTCCATGCTTGGAGATTGAGCGGCGGCAGTTGAGGCCATTTGACTTGCCTCCTGAAGTCTGTGATGTTATTCTGGCAGCCAGGCGTCCCTCCACTAAGTCGGTATACGCCTGTCGGTGGAACAGATTTGTGGCATGGTGCACAGCAAAGGCTGTGGATCCTCTCTCTGCCCTTCTTTCGGAGGTTCTTCTGTTTCTTCTTTCTCTTGCCCAGCAGGGCTCTGCTCTGGGCACTATCAAGGGCTACCTTTCTGCCCTTTCAGCCATTTTGAGGCTTCCTGATCAGCCTTCTTTGTTCAAATCCCCGATTGTAACTCGATTCTTGAAAGGCATCACTCACATGTTTCCACCTGTTCCGTTTGTGATGCCTCAGTGGGATTTGAACCTGGTTCTGACCTTCCTGATGTGTGCTCCCTTTGAGCCCCTTCATTCTTGTCCTCTCCGTCTCCTGACTTTAAAGACGGCTTTCCTGGTTGCCATCACCTCTGCCAGGAGAGTGAGTGAGCTCCAGGCTCTTTCTGTCCACTCTCCTTTCCTGTCCATTCATCCTGACAAGGTGGTTCTGAGGACTAGACCTTCTTTCCTGCCCAAGGTTGTTTCGGCCTTTCACATCGGGCAGTCCATCACCCTCCCTTCCTTCTTCCCGCCTCCGCATCCTTCAAAGGATGAAGAGCGGCTCCACCGTCTGGACCCAAAACGTGCGCTTTCATTCTACATGGATCGCACACGCCAGTTCCGGGTGGATGACCAACTGTTTGTTGGCTACGTGGGTGCGAAGAAGGGACGGGCGGTTTGTAAGCGAACCATCTCTCGATGGGTCGTCCTCTGCATCAAAGCGTGCTACTCTTTGGCTCTGAAGGAGCCTCCTGTTGGGCTGAGGGCCCATTCCACTCGGGCCACGGCGGCTACTACTGCCCTGGGCCGGGGAGTCCCCTTGCAGGACATTTGCCAAGCGGCTACGTGGGCCTCGCTGCACACCTTTGCGAGGCACTACTGCCTGGACAGTCCAGTCCGGAGGGATGGCTTCTTTGGCCGTTCTGTCCTCCAGGACTTTCTGGTGTAGTTTTGTATTGGTTCGCAGACCCACCACCGGGGTTGGTATTGCTGGGGTATGTATTCTAAGGTAAGGAATCTAACACTAACGTGTTTCTTTCAGATGAACAAGTTACTTACCTTCGGTAACGATATATCTGTAAGAAACATTAGTTAGTGTTAGATTCCTTACCGAACCCACCCATCCTCCCCGTTCTGCGAACTGATACCTAGGGTTAAGGTCATCCCTTTCAGGGCCCTAGTTTGTACATGGCACCAGTGTTGGTTCTCTCATGGCTCTGCGTCTCCTGGCGCGGA
This sequence comes from Lissotriton vulgaris, assembly GCF_964263255.1. Lineage (NCBI taxonomy): Eukaryota > Metazoa > Chordata > Amphibia > Caudata > Salamandridae > Lissotriton > Lissotriton vulgaris. The sequence continues at coordinate 400,263 of NW_028247114.1, read as the reverse complement.
AAAGCTGTGTGCAAAGAACTGTCGTCAGCGCGCGGAGGCGGCGTCTATGTACTCCAGCGACGTCATCACGGCGCACGACGCCGACGACGGACGCGGAGCCGCAGGGGACGCCTGCAGACGACGCCTACCGACGCGCAGGGGTACTGCTACGCAAAAGTTTCCGGATCCAGACTGACGCCTGGGGATATTCTAAGGTAAGGAATCTAACACTAACTAATGTTTCTTACAGATATATCGTTACCGAAGGTAAGTAACTTGTTCGACATTCCGATGTCAGAAATATGCAAGGCTGCGACATGGAAATCAGTCCATACCTTTACAAGGCATTATTGCCTAGAGTCTGATTCCAGAGCGGATTCTCAAGTAGGGCAAGCCTCCTTGAGAAACCTATTTGGGTAGAATAAGGCCTACTTTTGGGCCTACGACTATGAATGTTATCTGTTGATTCCTTTGCCCGCAGGGATGAGGTGAGGCTCGCTACTCTATTCTAATGCTTATGACTATTGATGAGGATCCCCTGGAAGAGAAGGATTAGTTACTTACCTGTAATCCTAGTTCTCTTCCAGGGGTATTCTCATCAAAGTCATAAGCAACCCTCCCGCCTCCCCGGGCAAAGGACTTTGTTTATTAAATAGGAGATGTTTTAACCTGTTATTACCATGGTTTGGTTTTCAGTCTCCGAAAAGAACAACTGACCTAACTGTAACCCCTGAGGCATGATGGGAAGCTAGGGGCAGAGGTGCCTTAAAGGCACAGCGTCAGTTTTGGTACATGCAGCTGCAGGTTAGCTTTTCAGTCTTTTTAGACTGGGTGTTTGCAATGCAGCCTGGGAGCTGTATATGCTTACAGTGTGTTATAAGAATTTCTACTGCTTTCTAAGCATTAAAACAGTTTCTAAACAAGCATTGGTGTTGTTTCTCATGTTTCTAATGCTAATTCACATGTATGGTGGAAATTCTTCACAGCATATTCCAGCTCTACTGTTTTATTTGGCTGCAATTGCTTATTTTTATATATATATTTATATATATATGTATATGTATATGTGGGGCATATATAATATATTGTTTCCGGGGTCCCGCGCATGGGCGGGAATATTCTAATGCTTATGACTTTGATGAGGATACCCCTGGAAGAGAACTAGGATTACAGGTAAGTAACTAATCCTTACTCTCCCTGTGTCATCGACTATATTAATATCCTCAACGTCGACGATGATGACGCCGATGGTGGTGTCGACGAGGACAACGATGGCGACGGCTGCTTTGATATTGACGACGAGCTCGTCGACGATACAGTCGACTATTTCTCCTCCGTCGAAGATATTCTCGTCGATGACTATTCCATCACTGACGTAGACAACGACTCCGTCAACGGTGCAAAAAGTTAAAATTTCAATTAAAGACACCAGATTACACCGGAGATGACATCTACGTGAAGGGTGACGCCCCTTCCTCCGGCCTTACTTCTTGAGGAAGACTGCTCAGAGGAGGATGATAGTCCATATGGGGATACCTACAGTCCATCTCCGCTCCAGGCCAAATACCAGGACTCAGACTCTGACTATTAAGAAGAACTGCAACAACCTCCTCCCAGGGAGAGAACGCAGGAGCAATCCCAGCAGGGTATGATTTCTATGCCCTCCTCTTTCATAAATGACTTACAAATACTGTTGATGGATAATAGGAGAAGATTTCCATCTCAATCCTCGGAGTCCATACAGCCGCCGCCTCCACCACCACCACCACCACCTCCTCCATCCGCTTCTGCGGTTTAGCCACCAGAACAAGAACCCTTGGAAGAGAGACAGGTTATTACCACAGGTCAAGCGTATGGTGATGATGACAATGATTCTTCTGATGATGGACGAGAGATGACAGAGGTCCCAAACCCGGATAGAGAGTGAGACGATTATATTATTCCAGACCCGCCTTCTCCTTCACCGGTTCCGGTAGATTCCCCTCCAGCATACATCAGAGGTTTCCATAACCTCATGGAAAGGGCTTCAAAAAGGTTTGGCCTTCCGGTTCCAGTGGTTCAATCGGACTGCTTCTCTATGATTTCAAAGAACCATACAGGAAATACATCCGCTCTATTCCCATCATAGAGCATGTATGTTCTGAAGGTGTGAAGGTCATGCAGTCTCCAGCTACCGTTATTCCGGTACTACCGCGGCTGGAGAAGAAATACAAGGCCCCTGATGGTAGTCTTGCTTGCCTGGTTGGCCAACCGAAGCCGGACTCCGTGATCTCCCAGGAGACGCAGAGAAAATCAAAGCATCCATTGGCCCCGCTGGCTTCACCACCTGATAGGGAAGGTAGACGCCTGGACAATGTGGGTAAAAGATTCTCTTCAATGTCCAGCCTCCTGCTTTGTGTCTCCATTGCACTTGCAATTTTGGGACGATATGATCGCCAAATGTGGTGCGATTTCTCTCCGTTTGTAGATCAGCTACCTGACAGTGCTAAAGCGGATGCAAGGAAGATTTTGGAGGAAGGGGAGCGATAATGGATTGCGCCATGGACATCGCCACTACTGCTTTTCGTGCCTTGGCAGGTTCGGATGTCCTGAGAAGACAAGGTTGGCTTCGGGCTACCTGGTTTCGCCCTGAGGTGCAAAATAAGATTTTAGATTTGCCCTTCGATGGGGATATGCTTTTTGGCAAGCATATAGATGACGCCCTACAAGATATTAAATAGGACACAGAGAGCCAAGTCCTTAGGCATGCTGCAATATCATATAGTACCTTTCCGAGGGGCAAAAGGTAAGTTTTTCCAACTACAGAGGAGGATACCAACAGCGCTACTCCTCCTATTTCCAATCTTCTCAAACCTAAAACCACAAGACTCATCCACCACAGCGCGCACGCTCGCATACTTTGCTTACTAAGATTTTAATATTGTATTCTTTTGTAGGATTGCGCTGCTGTTTTAGCATACAGGCACTTGCTTTTTACTTTAGTCTACTTGGGGGTGATAATTAGTTCCAGCTCCTACCTCGCACTATAATTGTTGGTCACCCCGCATTTGGCGGGATTTAGGGCGATTTAGGTCCTGATATTCACCGCGTCGCGGCGATTCAGGCCGTCATCTTGGGTGGGGGTAATCAGGTGTTGCCGATTTTGGGGTGCCATCTTTGTTGTGGGCCTAGTGGTTCCCTCGCAGGACTCCTGCGTTTACGGCTTTTTAAAATGACTAGTACTGAAGCGCACAGCGCCGGCACGCAGCGGAAGCGCGTCGGAGGTGCGCCAGAGGTAAGCCCGTTTGTGCCCGTTCGCGCTCAGGTCGCAACGGGCGCCGGAAATGCTGCCTCTTCGGCCCTTACCCACCTAGTATATTCTAGAGAGGAGCTCATAAGTCTGAATCCACGCCCCAATGCGAGCTATCGGACGTACACCACCGCCAGTCATTTGCAGACGCTGTCCTGTGGCTTGCTTAACGTCCGATCCCTTAGCAAGCATTATGTGGAAATTGCACTCCTCATTGAGTCGTATGAGTTAGATGTGCTTTTCCTGACAGAGACTTGGACCAGAGCTGATAGTATGGTGGAACTGGGCTTAGCCTGTCCCCCGGGCTATAAAATTAGGCATAATCCTCGTGTAGGGAATAGAGGATTGTAAAGATGGGTCACGGTCTGTGCCTTCTTAAAGTACTTTATTGGCAACTCTGCTTCAAGTAACAGAAAACGATCTCAACAGGTGCACAGCTCCCCATCAACTGTCCCACCCTGGAATCCCCATATGCACATTCCTATTCTAAGAACTTAACCACATTCTAAAGAATACTACAACACAACACATCTTCCCCCTTACAAAAAAATGAAAAGAAAGAAAACTATATGCGATAACAAAAGAAAACACACAAAAAAAAAAAATACAATAGGTCAGTTCAACATGTAATCTTTAAACCTGTGAGGAGTGTGAATGACCCTTCCAAATCTTCCCAACCTCATTGCATCTGTACAAGTTTGTTCATCCAAGTCCTCCCCTTCAATGTGATTCCCTTCTTCAATTCCCTCTTCACTTCCCATTGTATCTACCACTTCATCTTCCCACAACCACTCCCCAAACATAGCTGCAGCTCCATCAACATCCTCCTCCTCTGCCTTTTTATCATTTTTACATTTAGCAATACGACTCATATGCCAAACCCGACCATCGCTAAGTCTGGCAGAATTCTTCAAACACTCCACGACTTTATATGGTTTTGAATAAGCACTTTCTCCCTTAGCCACTTTACCCCATTTCTTGGTTTTAACCCAATCTCCAACCGCAAGCTCTTCCATTCTTGTCACATTTTTTTTATCATAGTTCCTTTTGTACACCTGTTGTGCTTTTATAATATTCTCCTTTACTCTCTGTGGTGACCATTCAACCCGTTTAGCACTATTCATCCAACCAGTATTGTCCCTTGTGATCGGTTCCCTGCCCCTCATTATTACAAAAGGAATCAAACCCATGAGAGAAGGCGCGAGACGATAACCCCACAACATTTTCCTCAGCTCCACTTCCCAATTCTTCTTATTCTGGCATGCAATCTGTATCGTTCCTTTTATGACGCGATTGAATCGCTCAACAGCTCCATTGCCAGAAGGATGATACACCGATGTCAGCGCATGTGTAATACCATTCCTTTTAAAAAAATCCTCTACTTTTTTTGCTGTAAAATGTGTACCATTATCACTGATAATCCTTTTAGGCAAGCCTTCCCTCAAGAATATTCCCTTAAGGAAATCGATCACGGTCTCAGCATCTGCTTTTTTTACAACTTCTAATTCAACCCATTTACTGAAATAATCTATCAAGACTATAATGAACTTACTCTCATGTTTGTTCTGGACCGGACCAACAAAATCAATTGCCACTAAATACCAAACCATTTCTGGACATTTAACAGGTGACAAAGGTGGTCTAAACGTTGTCAAGCTTTTATCTGAATCAGCACATTCCCTGCATTCTCTCACCACTCTTTCCACCTCAATATCTACACCTGGCCACCAATATGAGCCCTTAACTCTCTTCTTGGTCCTAACAATCCCAAAATGTCCTTCATGACACAGATCCACTATTCTCTTCCTCAGTGTTTTTGGTGGTACAACCTTTCCCCCCTCTGAAAATGTACCCTGACTCTACACTCAACTCACCTCTCGCCTCCCAAAAACTCCTTTCTTCGTCCACATCAGGTTTCCTTCCACCCCAACCTTCTAAAACTTTCTTTTATCCTATCCACCACCTTTGTTACATATTTTATTCTTGTAGACTTCTCCCTTCTATAACAAACTCTAGCAAAGTGACCAACCAATCCACAAACTGTACACTTCTGATCTCTTGCTCTGCATGCTTGACTGTTCGCCAAATGTGCATAACTTCCACATCTATAGCATGCCAAATTGGATCCTCCTTCTCTTTTGTATTCATTCTTCGCGCCTTGAAAATACTTCTTCTCCGGCTTCCTCTCGTTGAATTTGTCTCTCTTATCTGCACCAACACTGCTCGCCCTTGTCGTTTTCCTTACAACACACACTTCTTCCTTTTCTTTTCCCTTCTCATCATCTAAGGCTGCTTTCGCACATCTGACCGATACTTCAGCTTTCCTTACCACGGCCAACACTTTGTTGAGTGTTCCATCTCCCATTGTCCATAATCTTTCTTGAACTTTTTTATTATTTGTTAGCATAATAATTTGATCTCTTATCAACTCTTCCTCTATCTGTCCAAATCGGCATTTCTCCGCCATTATTTTCAGAACTCCTAAATAGTCATCAATTTTCTCATCCTGTTCCTGCTTTCTTCTGAAAAACTTGTATCTATCAATTGCCACACATACTGTTGGCGCATAGTACCTTTCTAAGTCATCCAAAGCATTTTCATATACATCTGTTTCCTCATCACTTCTCTTTTTTTTCTGCATCCTTTCATATTGTCTAATTCCTTCTGGTCCGAAGGAATGCAGTAATATTCCTTTCTTAATTTCCGGTGTCATTTCCTCATTTTTAATGGTGAACATGTAATTTTTAAAGTATACCTTCCACTCTTGCCATCTTATATTTGGTTCACCTGGCTCTGTTAAAAATGGTATAGGCGGTGTCAAAGCGAATGTCTGCGCTGCACACATTTTTTTTTTAATGCAGAACTATTTCCACTTTACTTTACTCCACTTCTTTCTTTTTACAGTCACAAGAGTGCACTAAGGGCATTTATTCAACTTTATTGCCGCTTGTCTGGGCCTTTAATTAACTTTTTTGCTGCTTTTCGTTGTTTCCTTCCTTTAAAAACGACAACATTAACTTCTTTTCCGCTTATCGTTGTTTTCTCCCTTTTAAAACCGGCAACTCGGTTTCCAAACTGCCCGCCGACGTGATGACGTCATACGCTGGCCAATCAGTGCCTCTCCTCGCTTGCGCGTGACAACGCTGTCTTCCGAGTCGCCCTTCACGCGCCTCCCCTCGCGCGTCACACTCGCTCAGACGCTGCTGCCGGGCACCGACGTGTCTCAGTGTTCCAGTGGCTGCGCGCTCCTCTTCTCACACCACGCGCCACTCAGTGCTTCTCACGCCGCACGCGCCTTCCAGCCGGCACACGCTGCTTAACGGTACTTTCTTCTTCCTTTCACAAATTCTAAATCGTCAAAACTTGTTAATTTCTTCACACCGCCATACCGCTCACCTCAATCATGTTCATAAATAGATCGTTTTTCTCATCTTCCTGCTACTGTTCTTAAATCCTTTTCTTCCTCCTCAGTGGGTCCACACAGAGTTGCCCCAATCCTCCGTCGCCAAATTTGTAAAGATGGGTCACGGTCTGTGCCTTCTTAAAGTACTTTATTGGCAACTCTGCTTCAAGTAACAGAAAACGATCTCAACAGGTGCACAGCTCCCCATCAACTGTCCCACCCTGGAATCCCCATATGCACATTCCTATTCTAAGAACTTAACCACATTCTAAAGAATACTAAAACACAACAAGGAGGCTGCATAGGTTTTATTTTTAGGGAAGAACTGGACCTTTCTCAGTTGAAGATTAAGGAAGTCCCAGGCTGTGAACTAATGGGCTTTTCCTTAAAAGGACAGGGAGGTGTCCTGCATTCTGGGTTGCTGTGCTACAGACCCCCGGCCAATGCTCTGTCAGCCATACCGGAGTTGGTAGATCTCATCTACGACCTTTCCAATACTCGTACCAGGTTCATGGTTCTGGGAGACGTCAACTTATGGCCGAACGGGCCTGCAGACACAGCTTATAAAGATCTGGTCCAGGCCTGCTGCAATATCCATCTGCAGCAGCTGGTGCTCTCCCAGACTCACTCAAAGGGCCATGTCTTAGACTTGATTTTTGCGGATGTTAGTCAGGCTGTGATCCGGGACATCATTCCCCAATGCTGGACAGGTCTTGCTCTCGTTCACTTCTCACTCTTTCTCCCTGCTGATACCTCGAGGAGTGGCAGCACAGGAGCTACTACCAAACTTAGCAGGCAATGGTCCAGGCTCTTGAAACATTCAAGCCTGCCAACTCTGCTTTCAGAGGGATTCACCCTAGGGGGAAGCGCGGAGGAGAGATATGAGATCCTTAGCCGAAAAATCACAGACTCTTTGGACCAAATGGCCCCTTTGCGAAAAGCTAGGGATAGGTCCAAAATTGCCATACCTTGGTATTCAAAAGATCTTCTCCAGCTGAAACTCCGGTGTAAGCGGGCAGAACGAGTCTGGAGGAAACAGTATCTTGAGTCAGATAAAGTCCTTTTTAAACAGACCCTGTTGGACTATAAAGCACAGATCAAGTGTGCCAAAGCCAGGTATCTCAAGGAGACGCTGCTGCAAGCAGTGAATAAATCGCAGACCCTGTTTAAAATCATTAAGGATCTCTCTCGTCCTGCCTGTGCTACCAATGACATCCCGGCCTCTCAATCTCTATGCGACTCTCTGGCAAAGGCCTTCGAGGACAAGATTGCCACTATTCTGAGCAATCTTTGTGTTCCGGTCACCTCCTGTCCCCAGAGTTTGCCTGATCCAGCACTTGTATCCACCTGCGCGATCTGTGGGGAAGCTGGAAGGCAGGCATGGCTGGATAGTTTTCCTCTCCCTTCCTTTGATGACTTTTGCTCTTTGGCTAACGGTGTGTCGTCAGGTTCTCCCCTGGACCCGCTACCTCATAAATTTTGGAAACCGTTTCAGGAGGAGCTCTTTCCCCCTCTCTATGCTATCTGCTGCCAGTCCCTCAGCACCGCCAGAGTCCCTGAATGCTGGAAACTGGCAGTGGTTTCTCCTCTTTTGAAGAAGCAATGCTGGATCCCCACTGTACGGCAAATTATAGTCCTATTTCGTTGCTTCCTTTTCCTATTAAGATCTTGGAGAAACTGGTCACTAAACACCTGTCCAGCTTCATGGAGACTAATACCTGCCTAGATGTGGCTCAGTTTGGCTTCAGGCCAGCTCATGGTACTGAGTCCGCATTGGTGATTGCTTTGGACGACCTACGTTCGCGAGTCGACTCTGGTCGGGCAGCCTTTTTAGTGCTGCTCGATATGTCGGCCGCGTTCGATACGGTCAGTCATGCCATCCTGGTCAGCAGACTGGAGAAAATCGGGGTGGCCGGCCTGGCTAGGGACTGGCTGGTCTCCTATCTTGGTAACAGACACCAGGTGGTAGCCTTGCCGCCCTATAGATCGGACATTAAGTAGGGCAGGGTGTACCCCAAGGGTCGGCTATCAGCCCCATTTTATTTAATCTGTATCTCCTTCCCATGGTCAGGCTGATTAAGTCTTTTGGTATTGCGGTCATCAATTACGCTGATGACACACAGCTTATCTTCTCTTTTGAGGGTAGTGATGCTGTCTCAGGAGGCCTTCCACTGCTGCATGACGGCCACTGCGGAATGGCTGCGTCAGAATTCTCTGCAATTCAATAGCTCAAAAACTGAGGTATTGCATTGTTCCACGGACCGCACCCCACGGCCTTTGCCGACAGATTTCTGGTCTACCTCTTCCCAGGGTACCGCAGTGTCGGCGTTTTCTGTTCGGAATCTGGGTGTCCTGTTTCGATCTAACTTACAGCTGGATGCGTTCGTGAATAAAACAGTGGCTACTGGTTTGATGGTGCTTCGCACGTTACGCAAGATCCTTCCCATGCTTCCGGCCCGTGCCTGACCAGAGGTAGTGCGTAGTATCATCTTAAGCAGGCTTGATTCCTGCAACGCACTACTTCTGGCCACGCCCGACACCCTGATTGGTAAGCTGCAGCGAATACAGAACATGGCTGCTAAGCTGGCTCTCTCTCGGCTGTGATCTGACTCCTCTTCTCTGGCGCTTATGGACCTTCACTGTTGCCAATCCACCAGCGCATCTATTTTAAAGCATTATGCTTAGTTTTTAGGGCCCTTCATGATCAGGGGCCTGCTCCGCTGCAGGAGCTGTTTTCTTGGTATACGCCAGCTAGACCTCTACGATCCTCGTCGGCATACCTGGTGGTAGTTCCCAAGATTTTGAGGATTCGGATGGGCGGATGCTCTTTTGGATTTACTGCAGCCAAACTGTGGAATTCTTTACCTTTGTCCCTTAGAAGCGCTGGGGAATTCTCCTCTTTTAAAAAAGGATTAAAAACGTATCTCTTTCCTAGGAAAATGTAAACATTGTGGCAGTGTAACATTGCATATGATCTTAAAGAGTCTAAGCGCCAGGATACCCTTTGGGTAACAGTTTAGCTGGATGATCATAACATCAGATCGGTGGGTCATAAATATCATTCGGTTTGGCCTCACTTTAGAATTTCAACACCTCCCACCTTCCAGAGCACCTCGCGCCACTGAATCAAAACATCTATGACTTCTACGTCTCGAAGCCCATCAACTGTTCATCAAGGGGGCGATCGAAACTGCACCTCAGTCTCAAAGAGGACAAGATTTCTATTCCAGGCTCAACACCTATCTCATAAAGCGGTCATTCAGAATCCGGTATCTCTTCAGGATATTTTATGGCTTCTCAATCCAGGAGATTACATGGCTACTCTGGATCTAGAGGACGCTTATTTCCATGTACCGATTCATCCAGCACAGACTATTCTTACGCTACACAGTAACCAAGAGCCACTTTCAATTCAAAGTCCTTCCTCTCGGGCTCCGATCCGCCCCACGGATATTCACAAAGGTTTTAACCCCAGTGGCGGTGTTTCTCAGAAAGCAATTTCTAGAGGTTTTCCCTACCTAGACGATTGGTTAGTAAAGGCTCGATCCTTTCAAGTAGCTTCCACAGCAGTCGACCGCTGCATTCGACTTTTCAATCAACTAGGTCTACAACTCAACAGGAACAAATCTGTTCTTCACCCAGGCCGGCCAGATACCTAGGTGCCAATCTTGATACAAGTTGCTGCAAGGCTTTCCCTTTGGAAAAAGACAGAAAAGATTCATTCTTTTGGCTCGTCTCTTACAAAAGAAACAGTCTCTATCGTCCTCTTGCATACCAATAATTCTGCACTGCAGGCTTCGGATGCGTCCGCTGCAGGAGCAGCTAGACAAACAATGGTGCCAGGCAGAAGGCACATTCGATGACAAAATAACAGTAACCCCATTAATGAGGAAAGCGGCCAACTGGTGGACGGTGAAAGACTATCTCAAAGGGTCTCCCATTCAAGATTGCAACATCTCCCTTGGTTTTAACCACGGACGCCTCACTGGAAGGCTGGGGAACAGTATTGCAGGATCTACGTGTGAGCGGTATTTGGACCCCCGAGCAGCACATTTCCCACATCAATCTTCTGGCACTCAAGGCCATTCAATTAGCTTTGCAAGCTTTCCTTCTAAGAATTCGGAATTCCACAGTACTGGTCCGTACAGACAACACGACGGCCATGCATTATATAAACAAACAAGGCGGGAGAAGATCTCAAGTTATCCAGTATTATGAGTATCTTTCATAGATTCACATGCTTGAATCATTCCCCGTCGTCTGGGTGGGAGTCCCCGGTACATAACAATAGTAATGTCATATAGACATATACATACTAATAGGCCAGAGGCCTCACATTAGTAACCTATCAAAGTCCTTTTGAAAAAAGGACCAAACTTTGGCTAGGAGCCAATTAGCTACTACCACCCTCTAGAACCTTCCTGGAAGGAGCCCTAGTCCCTCAGATTTTCTACCGCACGTCGTGGTAAGGGAGTCTCCACTGAGCTCTGCTCAGCTTTCTGGTATTTTTGGATTTATTCCATATTGTTCTCACAGAACTTATTCTTGTGGAGGAGTACTTCAGTCCACCATATCTGACACTGCTAAAAAAGGGCTCTTTAGACCCTGTGCTTCATGCAGCAAGTTGAGACTACATGTGGATGACAGGCATGAATACTGCCTCTACTGTCTCTATCCTGACCACCTTGCGAAGGATTGCAAAGTCTGCCGCACTTTCTCTGCCAAGACCCTGAAGGACAGAGAGGGGCGTCTGCTTTTATGGCTCAAGAGACTTAGAGAAGGATCAGACAGTCTCTTCAGGTGAGAGCTAGTGTTCCTTTAGGAGCTCACACTCCTCCAAAAGGCCCAGACCGTCATCTCCAGACCGGTCTGCAAAGCCACCTCAAAAGAAGACGCCCAAGTCTTCAGAGGTTCGTCCACAGGCCATGGCAGGGAAGAGTTCTCTTCAGGATGCCACTTTCAAAAAGCCTTTGCTGGTAACTTCAGCCATGTCTGTGACGAGGTCGCCAGCAACTATATCTACGTCAACGGCATCGTCCTTTTCCTGCATGACGACTACCACGGCATCGTCGTCGATGGGTAGGTCTATTATATCTGTCATTGTTATTAAAAAATCGTCGACTAGGCCGCCGTCGATGACCTCTAACACGTCGACGAGAGCAAAGTCATCGTCGACGAGAGTCACATCAGCGTCGACGACATCCTCATCGACGTCATCTAAAGCACCGTCGACGGCTCCATAGTCGACGAAGCCATGAAGCCATCTATGTCGACACCAGCGTCGACGAAGCCGACGCGATCGTCGACAAAGCCATCGACGACAGGTCCAGCGTCGACAATGCCGTTGGCCAAGAAACAACCGTCGACGCTGCAGTCGACAGGATAGTCGTCGATGAAGACAACAGACATCTGATATGGCCGTAGATGCTCCACCGTCGACGACCACCCCGTTGACGGTACTCTTACACACACTACAGACTGACAAGTGCTTTAACGCCGGAATTGACGTCGCCTAGCAGAGTCCAGCCACTGCCACCGGCCCATCTGCTGGACACTGAGGATTCTGATGACGGTTCATTGTTCCAAACTGCGACAAGTCCATCAGAACTCAACGTTAAGGTCCATGAAAGCTCAGACTGTGAAGACCTGGGTCAGGATGAAGGGTGATATCAGGAGGAATGTCAAATTACTCCGCCTCCTTCTTCACAACCTATGGTGTGCCTCCCAGCATCAATAGTGACGGACCTGCAATTTCTCATAGCGGACTACAAGCAACGGTTTCCGCCCACTCCACCTCCTCCAGTAAAGCAACCTACACCTGTGATACCTCACCAACTTCCTCGCCCTAGACCACCTCCACTGGTCATTCGTCAAGATCCTGTCACTTTACCACCTCTACATTCTTCTGATGAAGAAGAGGAAGTAGTAGAAGAAGAGGAGGGACAGCAAGAGGAAGGAGAAATACAGGACGATGAATGGAATAACTGTCATTCAGGATCTGGCATCTCCTGACCATGCACAGGCGGATTCAACCCCAGAGGATATTGGGGGGGGTTCATATTATTGTGGAAAGGGCTGCGGCAAGATTTAAAATCCAAATGACCACTCAAACCCAGGATTGCTTCCTGTATGACTTTAAAGAGCCATTCAAGAAGGCTGTGCGATCCATCCCTATTATTGATTACATATGGAATCAGGGGGTAAAGATAATGAATAACCCCTCATCTCTACTTCCAGTTCCGCCCAGGCTCGACAAGAAATATAAGGCCCCAGACACGGCTCTGGAATGCCTTATAGACCAAACAAAACCGGACTCTGTTATTACGCAGGCTGCACATGGTAAATCTAGTAATCCATTGGCCCCGCTGACTGCGCCACCAGATAAGGAAGGCCGTTAACTTGATAATATTGGTAAAAAGTTTTCGCTCATGTCGGCTCTTTCTATCCGGGCGGCAAACTCACTGGCCCTCTTAGGACGATACAATCGCCAGATGTGGGCAGATATTGCCCCATATGTAGGAGCAATACCAGAAGAACAAAAAGAAGAGGCAAAGAAGATACTCATGGAGGGCGAGCGATCCGCCTCGGAAATGATAGATGTGGCGATGGATATCGCCTCTACAGGATTTAGACCGATGGCAGGGGCAGCAGTCCTCAGGCGCCAGGGGTGGCTTAAAGCCACATCGTTCCGGCCTGAGGTACAGACCAAGGTACTGGACATGCCGTTCGATGGAGTACTGCTCTTTGGGGAGCATATAGATGAGATGCTGCAGGGTATCAAAAAGGATACAGAGACAGCGAAAGCCCTGGGTACCCTCCAGTATATAAATACTTCCTTTCGGGGCTTCAGAGGAAGAAGACAACAGACAAGAGGCGGCTATCAGGGATACAAAACCTCCTATGGCTCATCACAGCAATACAAGCCGCAATACCAACAGAGACAGAAACAAGGCCACTCATCGTACAACAAGTCTTCCTTTCGAGGACGAGGAGGAAAAAAGGACACAGCCAGAAGGCAATTGTAGGAAGGTACCTCCTGACTATGGTTGCCCCCAACTTTTTGCCCTGTGTTTTAGTTGGTTTCTGACAGTCGACCTGGGACCCTGCCAATCCGGGCCCCAGGCCTACTGCTCTCTCTGTAAAATGGATTCCATGTACCTTAGGTATATTTCCAATTGGTACTGGGCCACCTTATCAGACCCTGTAACTCAGGGCATAGGTGTACCCAGGGCCTACCAGGGGCTGAAGCATGTATTATGCCACCCCTGGCTGGCCTCCTAAATCTGACACAACTGGCTGCATGACAGCTGGGGCAAAGTCGTGTAATCACCCTTTGCTGTAGATATAGTATACCTATATCTAACCCTAAAAATGGACACACAGATTCCTATCAGTCACTCCTATGGCAGGCCTTAACAATCCTGAAGGCAGAGTGCATGGAATCGTGTGAAATGGTGCTCTGGCATGAGCTGAGCCCGTTTGCAGCTTGCGGAACCAAGTCCTAATAGCTGTTCCATGATAACGCATACCATATACTCTTAAGTGCATTATAATCCTCGCGGTTATATGCTATCTCTGGTATTGCTTTATCAAAACATGTCGAGTAAGGTGTCATACGAATTGGAATACTAACCCCATGCCAATTCTGGCGACGGGGTTAGCATTCCACCCTTCCAGATGGACACGACATGTAGGTAACTGTGAACCCCGGTTAAAGTTAACTGAAGCCTCAGCTCCACAAAATAGATGCTGCCACCACAGACACGAGTCTGACCTCCTGCTGCTGGGAGTCCTTCCAGCGAGGAGAGCTTGGACAAAGGGTTTCCTGTCCGGGGCGGTGCTAGCACCATCCCAGACAGGGTTTTGTGTATCCTGGGTAGGCAGGGCTTTACAGGAAGGTGACTGCTGAGTGGCATCCCGGTGCTCACTACGCATAGGCCGGTCAGAACCAGTTCCAGGGGCACACCAGCCCCTGGCCTGGGGAAAGTCCGGCATGGGAGAGGGGTGTAACCACCCCCCTCCTAGTCCCACCCATAGGCAGGATCTAGTCACCAGGTCAGCCCCTTTTCCTAGTATAAAGTTAGGAGCGGGCCCCCTTCCAAATTAGATCATCTTTGGAATCAAGACACGACTTTCTGCGAAAGGACTTCAAGATTTCTTCTTCAAGATTCTCCCTTGTGACTAAGGAGTAGTCACCCTGCATCCGCAGGCACCATCTTAAGAAGACTGCGGTCTGCTGCAAGTCCTTCCTCCGGAATCAGACTGCCCAGCTAGACGAGAACCGGCTTCCCTGGCACCTCTGACCTCTACTCACCTCTACAGCAAAGCTGAGAACCGTGAGTGCGACAAGACCTCGAGGGACCGGCCATCTTCAAGACTGCACGACTTCTTTCCAGCACGACTGCCGAGGGACCCTCTGGTGAGTGCTTTGGGGTTCGAGAAGCCCCGACCCTGAGCAGCTCCAGCACCGAAGTACAGCCTCCCAGCATCTCCACGATCTGCGTGGGGCCCTTCAGCTTTTTGCTGCTCACCGCGTTGTTTGGCTACTAGCCCGCTGGCTTGTGGCCTTCTTAACGACGCCGGACGACCTCACTGCTGCTGGTCTGGTTGCTCCAGACTGGCCCTTGCTCCCTTCCAAAAGAGGAGCACCCCGGACCCTCCTGGTCCACTCAAGACGCCATTTTAGGTCCACCGCGTGGGCTTGAATTAGCCAAGGCTTTGTTGCCCAATCCTGGGTCCAGCGACGCCGACAGCTTCATCCATCGTGGGACAGCTCGCTCCTCCATCCTGGTCGCCGACAACGCCTCCTGGTCCGTGAGGTCTGCAGAGCCCAGCGTCGCCCACTCACCTAGTCGAGGTGACTACCATCCGGTGCCCTCCTGGTGCCACCTGACTACTGGCTAGTAGTCACGAACTTGGTCCCCTCTGCTTTCAGGTGTCATCTCTCTTCAAGATCCAGGCTTGGATCACTTCGAACTCTCTTCACTGGTCGCCTGCCAGCATCTTTCTTCCAGGCTCCTGGTCCGTCTACGAGGATTCCCGACGTCTTTTGAGACCTATGCAGCTGCAGCCCCTGGGCTAGGTAACTTCGGCATTTCGGTGCCCCAGCATAGCCTCACTATCCAAGGGTCAGAATCCACTTTCGTTTTCCTCCTACCAGGTCGGGTTCGGCCGAGAACACTAACTTTGTCTTTACTAGCTACCATAGACTGTGTCCCGCATCACGTGTGAGAGTGCACACTCTGCACCCAAGTCCCCTGGGTCTCCTAGAAGTAATCTAACGATTCTATAATCAAGTCCTAGCGATTCCAAAGCCTATTAGTACTGTACTTACCTGCTAGTAATTTCGCATTCCACTTTCAGAGTATATGGTTTTCCGTGCCCCTCGGGCATTTGTATATACTGTGCTAACTTAAGTATTTTCGTAAGAGTTTTGTGTTGTGCTTAGTACCCTGTCCTCATAAAGAGTACAGGGCTGTTGTGATTTTAATAAATACACTGTTTATTTTCATAACACTTGTGTGGTGTCCTTTCACTTGGTGTTCAAGGGGTATATGTGTGGTGTAACAGCTGGCTTAACACGCCCTCTCGAGTCTTTAGCCTTAGACTGCTCGTATCCACGCTACTAGGATAGCTGGTCTATAAGGTTGACTTACAACCAATCATCAATAAGGGTTGTTGGACTGATACTTAGTGATCACTAGAATAGTGAGCACTGCATATCAGGCCACCTTCTCACAGCAATGACCTCTTTCTCTCACAGGCCTTTACTTTTTCTCCGCATTACGCAGTTGGAGGGAAAATATCGAACCTCCTCCACAATTGGCAAAAAATCACAACGGATCGTTAGGTTCTCCAGCTGGTTCGGTTCGGACATACTTTAAAGTTAGTAGAGATTCCTCCTCCGAACCCCCCATGTCCTATGCAGCACAAGAATCTGCATCTCCTTCAAAAAGAACTCTCACTAATGCTCCAGAAAAGAGCCGTAGAAAGAGTTCCCCGAGGTCAGAGGGGGAAAGAATTCTACTCCCCTTCCTAATGCTAAAAAAGGAGAAAAAAATGGAGACCTATATTGGACCTAAGAAGCCTCAACAGATACCTCAAGAATCTATCGTTCCGTATGGTATCCATTCAAGAGGTGTTACAGCTACTCAATTCCAAAGATTTCATGGTGTCATTTGACCTCCAGGACGCCTACTTTCACATACTGATCCACAAGAGTCACCGACAATTCCTGAGATTTGTGGTGGCGGGAAGGCACTACCAATTCAGAGTGTTGCCATTTGGCCTGAAGTCGGCACCACACATTTTTACAAAATGCCTGTCTCCTGTGGCAGCGTACCTTCGCGAACTCCATCACCAGGTTTTCCCCTACTTTCCGACTGGATCGTCAAGGCTCCTACTCTGGTAGGCGTAACCAGATCTTCCAACGCCTGTCTTCAACTCTTCGAGAGCCTAGGACTTACGCTCAAGCAGGAAAAGTCTGTCCTTCAACCATCCCAACGTCTCAGCTTCCTGGGAGCAACTCTGGACACACGCCAGGGAAAGGCCTTCCCTTCACAGGAGCGTGAAATCAAACTAAGATCTCTGGCAAGCAGAGTTTGGACCAAAAAGACCATCAAGGTGCGACTCTTCAAATCATTGTTGGGGATGATGTCCTCCAATATCCTACTAATTCCACACTGCCGCCTCCGTATTGCCCATTACAGGAAGCGTTGTCATCTCAGTGGATCCAGTGCTCGGGGTCCTTCGATATGATCAAGATCACGCCAGTCATGACGCAGGCCCTGCACTGGTGGCTTCAAACAAAAAATCTGAACCAGGGCCTTCCATTCCTGCTTCCAATCTCACCTCACGTAATAACAGATGCCTCGTTTGAAGGATTGGGTGCGTTCCTGCAGGAGCTCCGGATCAACGGCCAATGGTCACTGGCGGAAAAGCAGCTGCACATCAACCTGCTCGAGGTGAGGGCAGTATACCTGGCACTTGGACCATTCCTGCCTCGGATCAGGAACTCCCCAGTGCTTGTGAGAACCGACAACACCACCACAATGCACTATTTGAACAAACAAGGGGGTACTCGATCGTTGACGTTGTCTCCAGAATCTCAACGAATTTGGAAATGGCTACTCCAACACAACATACACCGCTCCATTTGCCACGAGTGGGAGCTTGACCAATATGCTGTCATTGCAGTGTTCTCCCGCTGGGGTACACCTCACCTGGACCTGTTTGCGACGGAAATCAACGCAAAATGCCAACATTATGCAAGCTGGCTTCCCCAAACAGGATCTCTCGGGGATGCATTTTCGATCGCATGGTGCAACGTCTTTGCTTACGCATTTCCTCCATTTCCCCTGATTACCAGGGTTCTCCGGAAGCTGAAAACAGAGCATTGCACCCTGATCGTGGTAGCCCCAGCGTGGCCGCGCCAACACTGGTTTACAGAACTCCACCTTCTATCGCTGGAGCCGCCGAATTCAGGCCATACCCGAATCTCCTCACTATGAACCAAGGGCAAGTCCAGCATCCAGATCCGGCATCTCTCAGATTATCGACTTGGCTCTTGAGTTCAGAGAGTTTCAGGACTTGGATATTCCTCAAGAGTGCAGAGCAGTCTTGGCCCGGGCCCGGCTGACAGTACCAACAAGACGTATTCTCTTAAGTGGAAGAGGTTCTGTATGTGGTGTAAAGCTAACAAACTGCATCCATTTTCGTCATCTCCGGCGCAAATGCTGCCTTACCTACTTCACCTGGCTAACTCTGGATTGGCCCACTCCTCAATAAAGGTCCACCTGGCGGCCATCTCTCGATTTAGGCGCTCCTCGTCTGGAACGTCACTATGGTCCAATAGATTGGTCAAGCAATTTCTGAAGGGGTTATTCAGAACATTCCCTCCAGTGAGACCGTTACCACCTATGTGGCAACTAAACATTGTCTTGGCTCAGTTGATGAAACACCCCTTTGAGCCAATTCATAAAGCAGTTATCAAATACTTGTCATGGAAGATGGCTCTCTTACTGGCTCTCACGTCAGCAAGGAGAGTAAGTGAGCTTCAGGCTTTATCTATTCGGACAGAGTCATCTTAAGGACCAATCCTAAGTTCATACCAAAGTTTCCGTCTACTTTACATCTCAATGAACCTATTGCTCTAAAATCTTTCTTTCCGAATCCATCCACGGCAGCGGAGAGATCTC
Source organism: Lissotriton vulgaris (assembly GCF_964263255.1). Taxonomy (NCBI): domain Eukaryota; kingdom Metazoa; phylum Chordata; class Amphibia; order Caudata; family Salamandridae; genus Lissotriton; species Lissotriton vulgaris. Next base: position 381,395 of record NW_028247114.1, on the reverse strand, counting down.
TCCACTCCTTAGACCTGAAGAGATGTCTGAAGTTCTACATCCATAGGACGGAACAGTTTCAAAAATCCAGCCAATTATTCATTGCCTTTAGCAGACCCAGGAAAGGTTATCCGTTGACAAAGCAGATTATTTCAAGATGGATCTCTGCGGCTATCGCCTTCTGCCACCAACAAGCGGGACATCCTCTGCCTTCCAAAGTTCGGGCTCATTCCACAAGAGCAGCCTCCACTTCCATGGCGCTCTTTGCTGGGGTGCCCATTGTCGACATTTGTAGAGCGGCGACATGAATGAAATGAATGAAAATTGCACTTGTATAGCGCTAACTACCCGGAGGCCTCGCAGCGCTTGTGACTGATTGCTTAACGCGAGCTCAGGGACATGGAAGACACCACATACGTTCACCAGGCACTACTGCTTGGACTCAGAACTTATGAAGGATGCAGCAGTGGGACAAGCGGTGCTCCGTCATCTATTTCATTAGAGGTAAGCCTTCTTCCTCTCATCCCACCTTCCTATTGCCTTATTGCACATTTCTTCCTCCTGATAATGTTTCCAGGTTCATGGTATTGCACTAATGATAAGGTATTATCAAGTGTCTTACATGGTGTATTATACGAAATGTGCTGACTATTGCTTGCTACTCTGATTCAGGCATGTGAATCTATGAAAGATACCCATAATACTGGATAAGAAATGCGTTACTTACCTGTAACTGCAGTTATCCAGTATTGGTATCTTTCATAGATTCACATGCAACCCACCCGCCTCCCCTGGAAGGGCTCACCTTGGTTCTCTCAGTAGGTACTACTTATCACTGTGCTTACGAAAATCTGAGGGACTAAGGCTCCTTCCAGGAAACTTCTCAAGGGTGGTAGTAGCTGATTAGCTCCTGGCCAAAGTTTGGTCCTTTTTTTACAAAAGGACCTGGATAGGTTACTAATGTGAGGCCTCTGGCCTATTAGTATGTATATGTCTATATGACATTACTATTGTTATGTACCGGGGACTCCCACCCCGACGACGGGGAATGATTCAGGCATGTGAATCTATGAAAGATACCAATACTGGATAACTGCAGTTACAGGTAAGTAACACATTTCTTCTTTCAAGGGAAGCCCAAGAAATTTGGAATTGGGCAATTCTCCACAGGGTTTCTCTTTCAGCAGAACACCTCCTAGGTACACTCAACACGACAGCAGACGCATTGTCGTCTAAAATCAATCTGTCACGAGTGGGAGTTGAATCAAAGCATTCTCGACTAGGTCTTCGCCTGTTAGGGCACTCCGACCATAGACTTGTTTGCAAGTCCTGAAAACAAAAAATGCCAATTCTACGCAAGCAGAGAATCACCATCGCAGTTCACTGAGGAATGCTCTTTCGATAGCCTGGTCAGGCGCATTTGTTTACGCCTTTCCTCCAAACTCAAGGCGGAATCTTGCAGAATGATTTTGATTGCACCAGCGTGACCCCGCCAGTTCCTGTTCACAGAGCTTCTCCTACTCTCAAGATCAGCCAATTCCCCTACGGGCCATCTCATCCCATCTCTATTGACAATGTCTCAGGGCCAAGTGCTGCATCCAGACCCAAGCTCACTCCAATTGACAGCTTGGCTCCTGAGCCTGTGCCATTGAGAGAATCGCCATCCGTACGCTTCTGCTCCTCACCAGATTTTACCTTACATTCTTTCTCTGGATAAGGCAGGTCTGGCGCATTCCTCCATCGAGGTGCACCTGGCGGCTATCTCTAGACTCAGACGACAGCTTCAGGTCCTTCTCTTTGGTCCGCAAGGATTATCAAGCAATTCCTAAAGGGTCTTTTAAGGGTTTTTCCTCCAGTCCGGCCTCCACCTCCAGTCTGGCAACTCAATTTGGTTCTGGCTCATCTCTTGAGACCCCCATTTGAACCTATTCACAGAGCGGATCTTAAGTTCCTTTCATGGAAAGTGGGTCTTCTTTTAGCCTTAACGTCGGCTAGAAGGATAGGTGAGCTCCAAGCGCTTACTATTATGGAACCCTTTTTACAGTTCAAGAAAGACACTCTAATCCTGAGAACAAATCCAAAATTAATTCCGAAGGTCCCTTCGGATTTCCATTTGAACGAACCTGTGGTTCAGACATCTTTTTTCCCTCGACCATCGTCTCCAGCAGAAAGGTTGCTACATTCCTTAGATGTCCAAAGATGTTTAAAATTTTATCTAGAACGGACAAGAAGTTTCAGGAAATCTTCACAGCTCTTCGTTGCTTGCAGTGCTCTGCGGAAGGGTTTTCCGCTTTCAAAACAAAGCATTTCACTGTGGATTTCCAGTGCAATTCACTTTTGTCACCAGGAAGCGAGAAGTCTCATCCTCTGCAGCTCTCTTTGCTGGAGACCCTATCAAAGACATTTGTAGAGTGGCTACGTGGAGCAGTACCCACACATTCACAAAGCATTACTGCTTGGACTCTTCCATGAGAAGCGAAGCGGCAATCGGACAAGCAGTCCTGAGAAATCCCTCCTTCCTGTGATTGCACATTTTGCATCAGATTATGTTTTCCTATCCTGGGGCGACCACCGATTCACTGTGTCAACAGCCAAACTCTGGAACTTCTTGGATCTTGAAGTTAGATCCTCCCCAACTTTGACCATCTTCAGGAAAAAAATAAAAATCTGGCTGTTTAACAATGTTCCCTCTAATTTTTTTCCTCTGTGTGCGGCAGTGGAGGGTCTCTGTGCGCTGCAACCATGGCTATGTGCGCCAGTAACCAAACCTCGCGTGTCTGTGGCGCCAAATGACACTCGTTTTTGGTGCCCTCCTGCCCTCTGTCCCACTCGTTTTTTGTGCCTTTCTGCCCTCTGTCCCACTCGTTTTTGGTGCCCTCCTGCACTCTGTCCCACTCGTTTTTGGTGCCCTCCTGCACTCTGTCCCACTAGTTTTTTGTGCCTTTCTGCCCTCTGTCCCACTAGCTTTTGGTGCCCTTCTGCCCTCTGCCCCACTCCATTTTGGTGCCTTTCTTCCCTCTGTCCCACTCGCTTTTGGTGCCCTTCTGCCCTCTGCCCCACTCGCTTTTGGTGCCCTTCTGCCCCACTCGTTTTTGGTGCCCTTCTGCCCTCTGCCCCACTCGTTTTTGGTGCTCTTCTGCCCCACTCGTTTTTGGTGCTCTTCTGCCCCACTCGTTTTTGGTGCTCTTCTGCCCCACTCGTTTTTGGCGCTCTTCTGCCCCACTCGTTTTTGGTGCCCTTCTGCCCTCTGTCCCATCGTTTTTGGTGCCCTTCTGCCCTCTGTCCCATCGTTTTTGGTGCCCTTCTGCCCTTTGTCGCATCGGTTTTTGGTGCCTTCCTGCCCCACTCGTTTTTGGTGCCTTCCTGCCCCACTCGTTTTTGGTGCCTTCCTGCCCCACTCGTTGTTGTGCCTTTATGCCCTTTGTCCCACTCGTTGTTGTGCCTTTCTGCCCTTTGTCCCACTCGTTGTTGTGCCTTTCTGCCCTTTGTCCCACTCGTTGTGCCTTTCTGCCCTCTGTCCCACTCATTTTTTGTGCCTTTATGTCCTGTGCCCCACTCGTTTTTGGTGCCCTTCTGCCCTCTGCCCCACTTGTTTATGGTGCCCTTCTGCCCTCTGCCCCACTCGTTTTTGGTGCCCTTCTGCCCCACTCGTTTTTGGTGCCCTTCTGCCCTTTGCCCCACTCGTTTTTGTTGCCCTCCTGCCCCACACGTTTTGGTGCCCTCCTGCGCTCTGCCCCACTCGTTGTGCCTTTATCCCCTCTGTCCCACTCGTTGTTGTGCCTTTATGCCCTTTGTCCCACTCGTTGTTGTACCTTTCTGCCCTCTGTCCCACTCGTTGTTGTGCCTTTCTGCCCTCTGTCCCACTCGTTGTTGTGCCTTTATGCCCTTTGTCCCACTCATTGTTGTGCCTTTATGCCCTTTGTCCCACTCGTTGTTGTGCCTTTATGCCCTTTGTCCCACTCGTTGTTGTGCCTTTCTGCCCTCTGTCCCACTCGTTGTTGTGCCTTTCTGCCCTTTGTCCCACTCGTTGTTGTGCCTTTGTCCTGTGCCCCACTCGTTTTTGGTGCCCTTCTGCCCTCTGCCCCACTCGTTTATGGTGCCCTTCTGCTGTCTGCCCCACTCGTTTTTGGTGCCCTTCTGCCCCACTCGTTTTTGGTGCCCTTCTGCCCTCTGCCCCACTCGTTTTTGTTGCCCTCCTGCCCCACACGTTTTGGTGCCCTCCTGCGCTCTGCCCCACTCGTTGTGCCTTTATCCCCTCTGTCCCACTCGTTGTTGTGCCTTTATGCCCTCTGTCCCACTCGTTGTTGTGCCTTTATGCCCTCTGTCCCACTCGTTGTTGTGCCTTTATGCCCTCTGTCCCACTCGTTGTTGTGCCTTTCTGCCCTCTGTCCCACTCGTTGTTGTGCCTTTCTGCCCTCTGTCCCACTCGTTGTTATGCCTTGCTGCCCCACTCATTTTTTGTGCCTTTATGTCCTCTGCCCCACTCGTTTTTGGTGCCCTTCTACCCTCTGCCCCACTCATATTTGGTGCCCTTCTGCCCCACTCGTTTTTGGTGCCCTTCTGCCCTCTGCCCCCTGCCCCACTCGTTTTTGGTGCCCTCCTGCCCTCTGCCCCACTCGTTTTTGTGCCTTTCTGCCCTCTGTCCCTCTCACTTTTGGTGACCCTTCTGCCTCACTCGTTTTTGGTGCCCTTCTGCCCTCTGCCCCACTCGTTTTTGTTGCTCTCCTGCCCTCTGCCCCACTCGTTGTGCCTTTATGCCCTTTGTCCCTTTATGCCCTTTGTCCCACTCGTTGTTGTGCCTTTATGCCCTTTGTCCCACTTGTTGTTGTGCCTTTATGCCCTCTGTCCCACTTGTTGTTGTGCCTTTATGCCCTCTGTCCCACTCGTTGTTGTGCCTTTATGCCCTCTGTCCCACTCGTTGTTGTGCCTTTCTGCCCTTTGTCCCACTTGTTGTTGTGCCTTTCTGCCCTCTGTCCCACTCATTTTTTGTGCCTTCCTGTCCTGTGTCCCACTCGTTTTTGTGCCTTCCTGTCCTGTGTCCCACTCGTTTTTGTGCCTTCCTGTCTCGTTGTTGTGCCTTTCTGTCTTGTCCCTTCTGTTCCGCTTGTTTCCCCAACAGCTGTGACCTTTGGTTAAATATTGCTGACAATCAGAGCCCCTTCACAGGCTCCGATTAACAGCAATACTTAAACAAAATGCCACAGTCTGCCCCACGCTTTACTAACAAAAGCGTAGACACTTTACAAACACAGCGTGTGCTAAAGTACACGCTGTGTTTGGAAAGTGTCTACACTTCTGTTAGTAAAGCGCGGGGCAGACTGTGGCATTTTGTTTAAGTATTGCTGTTAATTGGAGCCCGTGAAGGGGATCTGATTGTCAGCAATATTTAAACAAAAGGCCACAGTCTGCCACGCGCCCACGCAGCCGCAAACACCATAATCGCCACCAGCCCCCCCCCTGCCTCCTTACCTGCACTCCGCACTCCTCACGCCTGCCGCCACCACTGGAAAAGTGCCTCATGTTCGCGCCGCTCGCTTTTTAAAAGCGGCGGGCGGCGCGACTCTCTAGTGATGTCCTGTGTGCGCACTCCACGCTAGGTGGTGCGCGCTGAAGTCAGGGAAGGTGCGCGTGCGCGGCCTAGAGGGAACAGAGCTGTTTAATCAATAATCAACCTTTCCCACTCATCTTTTCTGCCTCGTCCACAGCGCCGAGACGCCCTCGGGCATTTGTTTGCGTTTTATAAGTCCCATAAATAAATAAATAAATATTGTAGCAAGATATATTTGCTTCCTATGAAAAGAAGTATACTAAGATATGTTGATACTCTTGTAACAAAATGTACTCTTATTGCTTACTGCTAGCTACTCTGATACAAAGCATGATAATCTATGAAAGTTCCAATACTGGGGCAAGAAAACAAGTTACCTGTAACTTTATTTCCCCAGTATTGGTAACTTTCATAGATTCCCATGCGCCCACCCTCCTCCCCTGGGAAAGCTCAGCCTCTCGCAGATGAAGTTCGGTTACACAACGGCTACGAAAATCTGAGGCTCTCTGGCTCTCTCAGGAGGGTTCTATGGGGTGAGGCTACTGTGATTGGTTGTTGCAACTTTTTTGGTCTCTTTTACAAAAAGAGGTGGATATGCTACAAAATGGGATGAGGCCTAGGCCTTTCTTTCTCTTTTGTACCTACTGCTATGGTATTTTTTATTTAACAAGGCTCCCATTCCGATGACGGGGGAATGATACAAAGCATGGGAATCTATGAAAGTTACCAATACTGGGAAACCAAAGTTACAGGTAAGTAACTTGTTTTCTTTTGGGGTTTCAGAACCAAGGCTATGCTGCCTGAGTAATCCCGTGTCGCATAATGTCTTGATGCTGAGTGACACCAAGAGATTAGTTTTTGCTTTCATCACCAGATTGTTTGACTACAAGTAGTGTGGTGCTCAGCGCTTTGTTTGAAGTGTACCATCTCTAGGAGCATACAGCCAACCTTTAATAGGATGTGAGATTAACAATGGTGCCACTTATTATGAAGACATGGTGGGGTGAGGGGGGGGGGATGACACCATTAATGGTAGTCACTGTGATGAAAGCTGATTAAAGTTTCTAGGAAAGCCTTAGGATTTCTGTCTGCTAAACATTCTCCCCTTTGTGATTTTCTCTTGTTTACCCACCATATCGACAGAGTGGCAAAGGAATGTGCATTACCCATTCAGGATTCTCAACTGCAACAAGATTTTCTTTTTACAAACTGAAAACTCAGAAATGCCCTATCCTATAGTGAAAGGGCTGTTGTATTAAGTGAGCTTGTTTTTTTCTGACACCTACAATGGCAACATCATTGGTTTTTTTTTATTTTATTTTTTTATATTTTATTGAAGAAAACAAAAATCAAATCAGTCATCATCCAGCAAATTTAGGCAGCAAAATACAGAGTCAGTAATCAATGAATCAAGAATACACAGAAAATCACTTCAAAGATCATTACATCGTCTCGATCCATCTCTGTCCATTGCCATTTCCACCGAGGGGGAGACGCTAATCTCACCTCTATAAACATTCCAGTGTCCATTTTTTATCCCACTTCTTGGGGCAACCTCTGACTTTAAATATAGATTTTTCTGCCAGCATGCATCTGTCCATCTCTGCCACCCAACCCACCAGGAGAGGCCTCTGGGGGGCACCCCAGTGCATTGCCACTGCACTTTTCACCTACAGGAAACCTAGGACCCCCCATTGAAGCTCCATCTCAGTGAGGTCTGTAGCACCTCATATATTAAGAAGCGCTTCCTTAAAGGAAAGAGGAATAGGTTTCCCCAACGCATCAGACATTTTACGTACCGCCCTGTCCCAGAACCATTAAATAATTGGACATTCCCAGAGGACGTGGTAAAAGGTGCCGGGGCGGCCACAGCCGCGGAGACACATCTCATCAGGGCGTCTTCCCAGTTTAGCTAGAAGGGGGGCTGACATGTATGTTCTATGCAGAATTTTCAATTGGATCAATCTGAAGCGGTGATTTATAGCAGTTTCCCATGGGGACATTAGTGCCGATCTCCAGTCCTCGTCATCTAAGTCTCCCACGTCCTCTTGCCACCTGTCCCGCACGGTCTGGAAGGAGTCCGGCATATCATTGCATAGTTTACGATACGTGCACGATATTGCCTTCGTATGGAGTGGCTCTGAAAGTAGCCTATCCTCTAGGGGAGAGGCCTCTGGAAGGGAGGAGAGGTCTGGTACAGTGGTCGTGACAGCATGTGCAATCTGGAGGTATCTGAATGCCTCGGATTGGGCCAGGTCATATTTCTGTTGGAGTTCGGCAAAGGTCAACCATTTCCCTTTATGAATCAAGTCGCCTAGAGTGGAAATGCCAATCATGTCCTATCTGTCAAAGCCCTTAAAGTGACTCGGGGAACCCAGCCTCTGGGACGCCCAAAGCGGAGTGGCCTGAGTAAATTTGTCAAACTTAAGCTTTTAGTGGCTCGGTGCCAGATAGCCACAGTTTGTGTCATGGGTCCCACATACTGATTTCGGGGGAATTTGCCATATAAGGCGCCTAAGTAACCCTTCTGTCCCGTCTGACAACGTTCTAGATGGAATGCTGGGTTGGCAGGTGACCCATGGATCCAGGAGTTTGTGGCTACGAGTTGGGAGGCCCAATAGTAGAGGCGAATATTTGGCAGGGCAATACCCCCATCATACCATCCCCGAGTTCGTTTATTCAGGGCAATACGAGGCGCCTTACCATCCCATAGGAGGAGTCTCAGATCACCCTCCAACACACGGAAAAAGGAATCAGAAATTGGATTGGGACAATTTTGGAGGACATAAAAAAAACGTTGGAGTGCTAGCATTTTGAAGAGAGCTGCTCTGCTGGGGAGGGACAAGGGCAGCGTACGCCAGTGGGAGACGTCACTATGGAGCCTCTGGAGCGGACCCTTTAGATTATGTTCGTAAAAGAGTTTGGGATCAGGATTTACAAAAATGCCCAGGTACTTAAAACCGTCGTTGGCCACAGCAATGGTGAACCCCCTCGGGAGCACGGGCGGAGAGCCGTAGAGACTAAACAGGGCAGACTTGGACCAGTTAATTGAAAAACCAGAGTATTTCCCAAAATTTCCATGGACATGGAACAAACTGTTAACCCCTTCGGTGCTCATGACGAGCTCAGCTCGTCATGAGGCACGGTGCTCTTGTGCTCATGACGAGCTGAGCTCGTCATGACACACCCATTATCATTATGGCCCAGCACAGCAGAGGAATATCCTGCGCAGCCAAGGTGTTAATGGAGGATCGGGAGAGGAGACCTATACCAGAATTTCGTCCGCGTACAGGGAAATTTTATCAGTCGTGTCTTCATTCCATTTCAGTCCTTTAATTGAAGCATCTGTACGGATCCAATGAGCCAGAGGCTCCAATGTAAGCACAAATAAAAGGGGGGAGAGTGGACATCCCTGCCTGGTTCCCCTATGCAGTTGGAATTGTCTGGATGTATGAGTGTTAACTCGCACCTGGCCTAACAAGTCGGTGTATAGCAATTGGACCCACTGGATAAAAACCGGGCCAAAGCCAAAACGTTTCAGTACCTCACAAAGGTAGGACCATTTTATGGAATTGAACGCTAGGGTGGCATCCGGGGACAGAATTGCGGCATCCTCTTGTATATAGGGTTGCCTGCCCATTACGTTATGGAGTCTACGGAGATTTAAAGCCGTATTACGGCCCGTAAGGAATCCTGACTGATAGTCATGCACAAGGGAGGGGAGGACTGTGAGGAGTCTGGTGGCTAGAAGTTTGGCCAGAATCTTAACCTCAGCGTTAATAAGAGAAATTGGCCTATAGGAGCCACAATCGGTGGGCGGCTTACTGGGCTTGTGGATAACTGCTATGGAGGCTAGACGCTGGTCTAATGGCAGGCTGCCACGTTCAAGACTCTCCTCAAACATAGCTTTTAGGTGCGGGATCACTTCTTGGGCCATCCCCTTTAGGAATTCGATGGGGATACCGTTAGCCCCATAGCCTTGCCCGAGGTGATAGCAAAAAGGGCCCTTGTAAGTTCCTCAGTCGTGAGGGCTGCATCTAATGCTTCCCTGTCCAAATTGGAGATAGTAGGTAGTCTCATCTCCTCTAGAAGGAGGCGGGATTTGTCCCCAGAGTAGTAAGCTTTCGAGGAGTAGACCTCTAGGTGGTCAGCAAATGCCTCTGCTATGTCCTGGGGATCGGTGATACGCGAGGCATCAGGTCGAATCAGCAATGGAACCCACCTAGATCCCTGTTCACGGCGTTCCAACCAAGCGAGCATTTTACCCGCTCTGTCTCCTAACTCATAGACCCGGTGGCCAGTTTGCAACAGCTTCGCCTGAGCCTTTTCTAAGGCCAGCATTCTATTTTCCATTTGGTTCAGTTGGAGACGGGCAGCGGACTCCTCGAAGGGGTAGTGTTGAGGTCAGAATTTAAGTTTAGCAATTCTGACTCGGTTTGGAGCAACAATTCGGCCTGCTTGTGTTGATATCCGATTTTAAGAGCGATCACCCTCCCTTTAATGACAGCTTTATATGCTTCCCAGATTGTAACGGCCGATTGGACTGAGCCAAGGTTCTCGGCGAAATAGTATTCGGTGTGTTCGAGCAAGCTGTCCCTGATGTCCGGAACTTTCAGGAGCCCAGGGTTAATAACTATGGGGCCCCTAGTCACCGATCTGTGGTAGGTGAGTTCGACAGTAAGGGGAGAGTGATCCGAGATACCCCGGGGGAGTCCCCTTGGGTTGCGAAAGAGGTCTAAGTCTACAGTATGGCAGAGGAAATAGTCTATACGAGACATACTGCTATGAGCGTTGGAATAGTGTGTAAAATACGGGACATCGGGATGTGATGCTCGCCAGAGGTCCTCCAAACCCATCGTCTGCGTAAAGTCCAGGAGGTCCGAGCTCTGCCTATGCGAGCCACGTTGGGGGTGTTTATCTATTGTGTCATCCATTGTCATGTTAAAGTCCTAACCTATGACCAATGTACCCTGGGGGAAGTCCACCAACAGTCGTTCTAGAGTCGTCAGAGCGTCTTTGCTCAGTGCTGGCGGGATGTAGGCTGAGATAATGTTAAGGTGTCGCCCTCCCATGAGGTCTCCGCCACCGCAAAGCGGCCCAGAGGGTCAGCCCATGTTTTAGTACATGTAAGTGGAAGAGTTTTCCTGACAAGAATACCGGTACCCCGGGAGCCTGAGGTGAAACCTGCATGTATCAGTAGTTTGTATCCCCCTCGATGTAGTGCTCGACATGTGTTACCCATCAGGTGCGTCTCTTGGAGTAATGCTGTGTCTGAAGCGTGACGTTTAAGGTATTGCAACACCACCCCTCTTTTTATCTTACTACCAAGACCATTGATGTTCCACGTCATGAGGGTGAGTGTCCTAGTATGGGTGTGCGTCATGTTGTGTTGTATAGTGAAAGAAGTGGGGGACGGACCTTAGCCAAAAATTGTGACAGTCGGGAACCAGGGCCAAGGACAGATAGGCAATGGAGGCTGGACGGTTGTATCTACTATGCCCATACGCAAGGAGGACTCTGCACAAACAACAAAAACAACAAAGAGGCCCAAGTAAAATGGATAGGAATCCGAACAGGGACCCTTAGAACCCCCTTCCCACCCAGCCCAACCCCCCTCCCAGCCCCCCTGCCCGCGGACTTGAAACTATCCACTCCCCAACTAGGCAGAGTGCCTGTCGCCCTCCCGAACATCTATGGGGTGCGTGGAGAGCCAAGGGAGCCCTCGCTGTAGGAGTAAAGGATTGTCAAGCCTTGTGCATTTTTAGAACTGAGTAGACAAGAACAACATTCGCATCTTTTAGGAAACAGTAAAACAAGCAGACTATTCCATAGTATCTGGGCCAGCAAAAAGGATATGAGTAGATCGTAAGTGGGCATTAGCCAATGAACTCAGTTCGATCCGGAGTAGGAAGTCGCAGTCTCATCAGGCTAGCCCCAGGACTGCGACTTGTATTGACCGCTGAGATGGAGTGAGCAGTCAAGAAGGACACGCCAAGAGTACGCTCAAAGAGGAGTCCAATTCGACTGAAGTCAACACGGACCGTCATCACTGTTCCATAGCACCACAGTAAAACAAAACCTGAGCTGATCCCAGCATTGAGGCCAAAAAGGTCCGAGGTAGGATCAGTCTAAGTGAAGTGGCCGGCCATGGTGTCTAGGGCGTTTCTTTTGGGTTGACTCATGGAGTGAGTCTAGTCGATCGAAAGCATCATTGGTCACCGGGTGCAGTTTCCATGAAAAAAATCCTGGCTTTCTGGTAGTATTTCTTGACCGGAGTGGTCTGCCGATCTTCAGCGACGATTTTGGGTGGTAGAGGGCTGACGCCACCCCTCAAGCTAGTCCCACACCTCAGCAGGGGATTCAAAGAACCAAGTCTTGCCATCCGATTCAACGCGCAGTTTAGCGGGGAATAGCATGGAATATTTGATGGATCGGGTTGGGAGTGCCTTCTTCACCTCAAGAAAACTGCACCGACGAGCCTGGACCTTCATCGTGTAGTCAGGGAAGATTGTGACCTGGGCATTGTCTATTCGTAGCGGTGGTCCCGTGCGTGCCGTCTAAAGGATAACATCCCGGTCGCCGAAGTTAAATACGCGGGCAATGATAGGACGGGGGGGGGGCGCCCGGCCTGCCCCCGGGGACCCTGTGCGCACGTTTAATGGAGAAATAGTTGGAGAGCTGCTTCGGTTGGAGATGTTGCAGTATTAATTTCTCCACAAAGATCTGTAGCTGCTCCTCCAAACGCTCTAGAACTCCTAGGATGCGGAGGTTGTTGCGTCTCGCGCGCCCTTCATAGTCGTCAAGGAGAGCCCCCATTTGCAACTGTTGTTTTTGAAGTTGAGCCACTTGTTGCTGGAGGGTGAAGGTATCATCAATAAGCGCCGTGGTCTTGATTTCTTTGTCTTTCACTTTAGTGTCCATTTTACGAAGGTCTGCACATAGGAGTGTCACTTCAATGTTCACGGAGTCGATACGGGTCTCCAACGAGAAACGGACCCCGCGATAGCCTCCATCACGTCCTCCAAAGTGGGGGGTTTCGCTGGAGGAGGAGGGGTGGTCGCATTTTTAGATACGGAATCGGGGCCAGCATCTTTAGATTCTCCTTTAGAGCCCCACGGTAGTTTGTTGATCTGCCGCTGGTTGGAGGTTCTATTTCCTTTACTGGAGGCCATCACGGAGTCTGGTTCGCGGGATATGTCCTAATGGCGGAGGGGCGAAGAGCGTGAAATCGAGATGGGGCCGTCTGCGGCCTCGGGATGCGGGTAGTTCCACCTGTAGGAAGGTGGATACCGGACTATGGTTGCCCCCAACTTTTTGCCTGGTGTTTTGCTGGTTTCCCGACTTAGTTGACTTGGGGCCCTGCCAATCAGGACCCCTGACCTACTGCTCTCTCTCTAAAATGGATTCCATGTACCTTAGGTACATTTCCAATTGGTACTGGGCCACCTTATCAGACCCTGTAACTCAGGGCATAGGTGTACCCAGGGCCTACCAGGGGCTGAAGCATGTATTATTCCACCCCTGGATGGCCATCTAAATCTGACACAACTGGCTGCACGACAGCTGGGGCAAGGTGGTGTAATCACCCTTTGCTTTAGATATAGTATACCTATATCTAACCCTAAAAATGGACACACAGATGATTCCTATCAGTCACTCCTATGGCAGGCCTTGACAATCCTGAAGGCAGAGTGCTTGGAATCGTGTGAGATGGTGCTCTGGCATGAGCTGAGCCCGTTTGCAGCTTGCGGAACCAAGTCCTAATAGCTGTTCCATGATAACGCATACCATATACTCTTAAGTGCCTTATAATCCTTGCGGTTAAATGCTATCTTTGGTATCGCTTTATCAAAACATGTCGAGTAAGGTGTCATACGAATTGGAATACTAACCCCTCGCCAATTCTGGCGACGGGGTTAGCATTCCACCCTTCTAGAGGCACACGACATGTATGTAACTGTGAACCCCGGTTAAAGTTAACTCAAGCCTCAGCATCACAAAATGGATGCTGCCACCACAGACACGAGTCTGACCCCCTGCAGCTGGGAGTCCTTCCAGCGAGGGGAGCTTGGACAAAGGGTTTCCTGTCAGGGGCGGTGCTAGCACCATCCCAGACAGGGTTTTGTGTATCCTGGGTAGGCAGGGCTTTCCAGGAAGGTGACTGCAAGTGGCACCCCGGTGCTCCCTACCCATCTGCCGGCTAGAACCAGTTCCAGGGGCACACCAGCCCCTGGCCTGGGGAAAGTCCGGCATGGGAGAGGGGTGTAACCACCCCCCTTCCTGGTCCCACCCCTAGGACAGGACCTAGTTGCGTACCCACCCCTTTCTTTGGGATAAAGGCAGGAGCGGGGACCCTTCCAAATCAGATCATCTTTGATTCAAGAAACTACTTTCTATGAAAGGAACTCTCGACTCTTCTCAAGATTTCTCCCTTGTGGCTAAGGAGTAGTCACCCTGCATCCGCAAGCACCATCTAAGAACTCTGCGGTTTGCTGCACGTCCTTCCTCCGGAATCCGACTGACCAGCTCGACGAGACCCGGCTTCCCTGGCACCTCTGACCTCTACCTACCTCTACAGCTAAGCTGAGAACCGTAGGTGCGACGAGACCTCGAGGGACCGGCCATCATCAGAACTGCACGACTTCTATCCAGCACGACCGCCGAGGGATCCTCTGGTGAGTGCTTTGGGGTCCGAGAAGCCCCGACCCTGAGCAGCTCCAGCACCGAAGTCCAGCCCCCCAGCATCCACGAGATCTGCGTGGGGCCCTTCTGCTTTTTGCTGCTCACCGCGTTTTCTGGCTACTAGCCCGCTGGCTTGTGGCCTTCCCTACGACGACCGACGACATCACCACTGCTAGTCTGGTTGCTCCAGACTGGCCCTTGCTCCCTTCCAAAAGAGGAGCACCCCGGACCCTCCTGGTCCACTCCAGACGCCATTTTAGGTCCACCGCGTGGGCTTGAATTTGCCAAGACTTGTTTCCCCAATCCTGGGTCCAGCGACGTCGACAACATCAACCATCATGGGACAGCTCGCACCTCCATCCTGGTCGCCGACAACGCCTCCTGGTCCGTGAGACTGCAGAGCCCAGCGTCGCCCACTCACCTGGTCGAGGTGACTACCATCCGGTGCCCTCCTGGTGCCACCTGATCACTGGCTAGTGGTTAAGAACTTGGTCCCCTCTGCTTTCAGGTGTCATCCATATTCGATCCAGGCTTGGATCACTTCGAACAATCTTCACTGGTCGCCTGCCAGCAACTCTTTCTTTAGGCTCCTGGTTCGTCAACGAGGATTCCCAACGTCTTTTCAGACCTATGCAGCCGCAGCCCCTGGGCTAGGTAACTTCGGCATTTCGGTGCCCCAGCATAGCCTCACTATCCAAGGGTCCAGATCCCCTGTCGTTTTCGACTTACCTTATCGGGTTCGCCCGAGAACACGTAACTTTGCTTTTACTAGCTCCCATAGACTTTGTCCCGCATCCCGCGTGAGTGTGCACACTCTGCACCCGAGTCCCCTAGGCCCCCTACTTGTAATCTGAAGTTTCAGTAACGTAGTCCTAGCGATTCCAAAGCCTATTAGTACAGTACTTACCTGCTAGTAATTTCGCATTCCACTTTCATATTATATGGTTTTTCGTGCCCCTCGGGCATTTGTGTAAATTGTGCAACTTAAAGTATTTTCGTAAGAGTTTTGTTGTGTGCTTAGTACCCTGTCCTCATAAAGAGTACAGGGCTGTTGTGATTTAAATAAATACACGGTTTATTTTCATAACA
Source organism: Lissotriton vulgaris (assembly GCF_964263255.1). Classification (NCBI taxonomy): domain Eukaryota; kingdom Metazoa; phylum Chordata; class Amphibia; order Caudata; family Salamandridae; genus Lissotriton; species Lissotriton vulgaris. The sequence continues at coordinate 366,097 of NW_028247114.1, read as the reverse complement.
CTTGTGTGGTGTCCTTTCACTGGGTGTTCAAGGGGTATATGTGATGGTATAACAGCTGGTTTAACACGCCCTCTAGAGTTTAGCCCGAAGACTGCTCTTGTCCATGCTACTAGGATAGCTGGTCTATCGGTTGACTTACAACCAATCACCATAAGGGTTGTTTGGACTGATACAAAGTGATCACTAGAATAGTGAACACTGAATATCAGGCCAACTTCTCACACCACCCAGCTGGGATAATACCTCCAAAAAGTCTAGGGACTCCGTGGGGCCGGGAGAGGCGAAGCAAAGCAACAGACTCGTGTAGGGGGGGATAGCAGGAGCTCCACTCACAGTTTATGGCGTGTTGGTCACACTTTGCAGCTCTCAGCACCACCGGGGGAGATTCGACCTGTCCGACCAGGAGGAGTGAGGGGGGGCCCCTAGGGGCAAAGTCTCTATGTAGGCGCCCAGGATCTGCAGAGGGGGCGGTCCAGCCGAAGCGTCGGTCGAAATGAAGGTAGGAAGGCCCCCTGATGGAGTCCAAGGCTAGGCCCAATGCAGCAGTCAGTCGGCGCCGGGGTAGAGCGACCAGTCGGCACCTCCGTTTCCGGGAGGGCAGGAAACCCCACTGTGAGAGCCACCCTAGCACCAACAGACACCAGATGCTGGAGCGGGCGCAGATATTACACAGCCAGGCTTTGTAAGAGGAATGTTAAGCGCCGCCCTCCGCAGCCCTCACTCAGGGCCCAACCTCCCTCGGGTTAATGCTTGCACAGTGGTCTCTGATAGCTTTGCTAATTTCCTCGTGGCAGGAGCAGCATGCCCAGGCAGTGGGAGGCAGTGTAAGCAGGTGGCACACCAGGTCAGTAGGCTGCAACCCCTCCAGGCAGGATCCGGTGTCACGAGTAGCTGGTAGGCGGTCCCCAGCAGCAGGCCCAAAGCCGGGGACTCACGTAGAAGTGTCCGCGGGCGTCAGGGAGGGCCCGGATTTGGTCAGTTTTGGAGCCTCCCGTGGGGCCAGTCAGTTGGAAAACAGGCCGGAATAGTAAGCAATCGCCCCCCCCCTAGCCTCGACTGGGCCGAGCAGATGATTTGGTGTCCGTTAAACTTCTGTAGCGGCTCCGGAGTTCGCTGCAAATCTGTCCCCGGTCAGGGCCGCCATCTTGGGCCGAATGGGAGTCGGACTCCGGAGGCTAGTCCCGGTGATTGAGAGCCCGGAGGTCGGCGGAGACAGGATGAGGGAGCCCAAGTGGTCAGCAGAACAATGGACCATGATCAGAGCAAAAACCAGTGCATAGGATCTATGTACAAAACAGCAGCGAGGGCCGAGAAGCCGCTTTACAGCGCGGCCATTCCACTCGGCAGCAAGCCACGCCCCCTTAAAATCATTGTTCACTAGGCAGCAGCTTAATGTAAAACCTTGGATTCGTATTCTGTTTTTCTCTAGGACTTCCCACCTCGCTTTTTTGTTTGGTGTTGTAGATTCTGAGAAACCATCTGGAAAACTTGGCACAGCATCTTATCCAAGCTGGGAAAGCCACCTCTTGGATGTTTTAGGGCACAATCTGGCTTATCAATGTACTAAAAAACCGAGATCTAGTTCGAGAGGTAGATGTGCTTTATCCATCTGCACAAAGGGATAGACCAGTCTAAGCAATCATGCCTTTTGACACCGCCTCCCTCCCCACACCCTGTGGGAGTAAGGGTGCAGTATTTTTTCATTGGCTGATTGATGGATACTAAAGATTATGTCCGTAAGTAAGTCTTCAGTAATTGTACCTTTTTATGGAAAAATAACCTGGCCCTTTTTTTATTTTTATATGGTTCCACTGGAATATGAACTACCTACAAGGAGAGATGGCATACAGTAAAGGACTATGGAGAAGGTTCCATTTCTTGGGCAAGAGCTCAGAGAGTACTCTAGACATTTTCTGTTTGATAAGACTGGAGCAGAAGGAAAACAAAAAGGGAAATTTAGATTCAATATGCTTCAATTTTTTTTTTCCATGAGCATAGCAAAACATTTGTCTATCCTATGTAAATCCTTTCCATTGAAGGGTAATAATTAGCTTTGTAGTTTGTGTGCGGCAAAATATATGAGGTGAACATGACACATTAATAATAACTGACCCTCAAGGTATCCATTTGGAACTGAGAATGCTAATCATAACCACTCATTGGGCACCAAATGCGTGTTTTTAATGCCTAGGGGTTGCAGCTTATTAAGTCATACAATATTTTTTCATCTGGCTAGAAAAAAGTGGTTATGCCCTTCTTTACTTTTAGTTCTATTCCAAAGGACACCTACTGATTCAAGCAAAGGCTACCCTGCCGCCCTCATCCATCTTGAACTATATCACGGTTGCAATGGGAGCACTGAAAAAGTAGATTACAAGCGTTAAAGAATCCTTAACCAACGGCACCAATAACATCCCTGGTTGCACCTCTGGCAGCATTGACAGCCCATGCACAGCTTCAACTGCCTCTGTTGCAACTCCTATTGACTCCTCTGGTAGCCCACTAGCGAGTGCTAAGGTCTCTCATACTAGTCTACTGCACTTAGCTCTCTAACAGAGCAATTAAAAGCGTTTGAGAGAAATGTCCTATTTAGTTTAGAATTCCATATCTTATGTTTAGAGGAAACGTGGTCAGGGGACCCTATACACTTAAATGATTTTAAAACCTATCATTGTCCAGTGATTTAATCCAATAGCGTATGTCCTAAAGGGGGCTTGTGTTTTTATGTATCAAATTTGTTGTCTCCTTTGAATACAACTGTAATTGCTAGCAGTGCATTTTATCAAGTTGTCACCCTACAAATGTCTGCACACTCTTTTATTGCTATTATAAACTTTTATAACACTGCTTGCAGTCAGGAAATTATTACAATTCTCAATTGTCTAGACCATGATTTAAAGACAGCCTTCCCAGTCAACTGTAAGAACTCATTAATCCTCTGGGGTGGCTCCTGTAACATAAGTGCATGACCGCATCTGTCTAACAAGATCTGTGGCATGACGTCTCCAAATAATAGTGATATTACCCATTTTTCCCACTCGACTTAAGGGGATTCTCTAAATGATGTGCTTTAAAAACATAATCTGCCCTTCTGTAATGAGCTCATTAGAACCCCGGTCCCAGTGCCTTGTACTTACAATGGCAGATGTGAGAACAGCGTGATATATTTCCTACTCTTCTCCCAGTGTCACTCTAAACTAGTACAAAGATTTTCTTTACATGACATTGCTATTAGTGATCACTTCCCCCAAGCATTACGATGAATATCAATCTTCTGGCCCAGAGGGGGGATACACACAGAGCCATTATTTCGAAGAATATTGATCTCTTGCGTCGTAATGGATATGCTTTAAGATGGTCCCTGGTGGATTTGTCCAATTTTTGTTTGAAAATAATTCGAGAGAAAAGGGAGGCTTTTGAACAATGCCTTGACGAAAACAAGGCAGCAGAGGAGCTCATCCAAGCGTTCGACCTTATAAAAAAGGGCATCGGCGAAGTGTTGAATGTCACACAGAGCAACACTAGGACATCCCACCCTGGTTCGTATGATGCAACATGTACTAAAACACTCAGAATGCTAAAACTTGCCCTAGCTAGAAAGCCACGACAGGCCTGGAGGTACGGTAATGTAGCGCCGCATATAATACGGCCATCAAGCAACGGACATAATTCTTAAAGGAGGATACTTGGAACATCCTGTCCAAGAACAACACAATGTTCTGGCATATTATTAATTCTCCATCTTATGACCATGCGGATTGCCCACGAGCTGAGATAGCCATTACTGAGGTTACTTGGTTAGCTCATTTCTCAGACCTATATTCCCCCACGAAAGACACTGAGATCCTACAGATCCCTGCACCTTCCTTCAGTGTGTCCCACTCAACCTTACTTCCTATTCAAAGGAACTATCCGGTCTTCACTCTGGATGAAGTAGTAACAGCACTGAAGCTTAGCAAATGCTGCAAAGACCGGGCCCGGATGGGATCCTTATTGACTTGTTTAAGTCAAAATTGACCTCTGGGGCCCCATTATTACTCTGCTCTTCAGAGATTGCTGGGAGAAGGGTTTCTTTCACACTTGGCCCGAGTCCCTTACTGTCCCTATATACAACAAGCATTTGCAATGCAATAGGTCTCGCTTTTTTAGGTGACTTTGCGTTATTGAGATTGCAAATAACGATGCCTTTTAATGTTTTCGTATATAAAACATAAATAAAAGGCATTGTCATTTACAATACCAATAGCTTAAACTCCCGTAAACGCGAGACCTATTGCATTGCAAATGCTTGTTCATAATTATTGGCTTCTCATTGAGCTAACCATTTGTTGTGTACCTCCTTTCTCACAGTATGCTTTTCATGGTAGCTTAACAATAATGTAAAGTGTGTTTAGATGGGAAGGTGAGATATAACTGTTGATGAGCAGAACATTAACAGGACGTAAACCAACACTCTTAGTACAAAAATACTCAGCTCTTATTTTTACTGCGGTGCTGCATGGCCTCGAGATCGACAAGCGTGCAGCATTTGGGCTCTGGTTGTGGATTTTTCCATCTCCGCCCAGATATCATGCGCCCCCTGCTGCTCTCAGCCGTATCTTCTGCGGCCACGTGCTGCACTTTGTGGCTTCATCAGAGGAGTTCAGCTGAAAAGGGGCGGCCTCTGCTGCCTGTATCTCTCTCTCTCTGTCAGATCTACGAGTCTCATCAGGGTCCGAAGTCCTCACCGACTTCACAGCCCCCCAGGCGGGAGCGGTGAGAGTGAAGAGGCGGAGGGTGGTCCGTGACGATGGAAGGTGAGACAGGGGGATGGAAAGAGGCTTGTTCTAGTTGAACAGTGAGGGCCGGCCCCGGGGGTAGAGAGAAAAAGGCTGGCACCGTTATTGGAAAAGCACAAAAATAGAGGAGTAGGATAGGAATGAAATGCTTTGAAAGAGAAGTGTGTACGAGCACAGCAGGGGAGCTAATGGGGAGGCATATTCTTGGGGAGGATGGGATGTTTAAAGTACTCTCTATGGCCCGGTGTGAACCCCGGCATCTTGACAGACCGGTGTCCGCCCCTCTTTCCGGGACATCAGTCCTGCGGTCTGCTGATGGGGAAGGGACCCACTCCTCTCTACACCCACAACACACCCTGGCCCCAACTCTGCCCCGTTCACAAGCAGGTACCCAAAGGTTTCCAACCCTGATAAACTGGTTTCTTGTGTGCCAATGCCATACGAATGGCAGATTGCAAGCGATACGATTGACAGTTATTAGTAGCACTACGCATGTGGGTTGGAGGTCAGTGCAGAGTAATAGGTTTTCCAGGTAATAATTGCGGTTTCAGCAAAATCAAGTTTTTTGTTGTTGTTTTCTTAAAGACCGCCTTCAAACCTGTACAATTAAAACCTTGTATACAAAGTGTGCCATCCCTCCCTCCCCCATACCTCTTATAAGACCCTTTTTGGCCTCACCTCCTGACGCCACGGGTAATAAACTGGGTGGAGTGGGCGCTCTCAACCTACGGTGGAAGTTTAGTGGAGGGGGAAAAATACAATCATGTCCAGTAGGGGAGCACCACTGTGATGCAGTTCCATTCTATGTCGACTAGCAGGCGATGTGGCCAACTGCAGAGGGCAAGAGAGTGCATATTGGTGGTATGTGAAACAATGATGCTTAAAAGAAGCATCCCTGTCAAGATCACCTTGTATTTTCATCCTGACCAGGCAGTCTATGTGCGGACATAGAGGAGGAGTACCACCTGAGGAAACGTAGCAATCAGCTGTGCTCTGTCCTCTGGTTAGTGTCGGAGCGTGTGCCCAATGGAATCCTGTTGTTTTTGAAAGGGGGGTGAAATTTTTACTTCTATCAATCTCACTCTCTTGCTGGTTAATTATCCATGGTACAGGAGACTTGGTCTGGTGGCTTGGTGTCTGGGATTGAAAACAGGATACCTGGTTTGAAATGCCAACTCCCCGCCTTAGTTAGAACAAGACTGAGAGCAAGTAGCAGCCGTGGCAGAAGTGTCATGTGACACGGCATGGCCTGATGGAGTGGGAGGGGAGGAGTGCAGTCCTAGGGAGCTTGGGAGCAAGCAGCAGCCAGCTGGCAGCCTGTGCTTCCCTGCTCAAGGAATGTGAGGTATGCAGCAGGCACCCGGCCGCGCTGGTGCTCGCTCCCGTGCTCCCTGGGCCAGGGGAGAGAGAAGGCAGGCATGCACCCGCATTTGGCCAATTGCTTGCTGTCTTTCTTGGAAAGACTCACGCAGAGGCCAATAGTGTTATTAAAATTTTTTTTTTTAAAACACACGCGTGTGGTGCGAGTTGGAAGTCCTTACTAGAAGCCTCGCAGAGCAGCGCATGCGCGCTGGCTCAGGCGAGACCTGAAACGGGCGATCGCAACAATCCAACACAATATAGACCAATTTCCCTTCTAGATTCCTTAGTGAAGGTGGCTGGGCGCATTCTTCTGGATCGATTGCGGGATTGGGCACATCTTACCATATCCTCTTGGACCTGTAGTATGTCTTTAGATCTGGGCTGGGGACCATCGAGCAGGCTATTAACCTGGATTTTTTAATTGGTGAATGCACGCATATTAAGGAAGGGAATCTGTTTTAAGTTTTTGTGGTCTTGTCTTCTGCTTTTGATTCCATTGGCCACGGGAAATTATGGTTCATCATGACTAGTTTGGGAGTTGATTGTGCTATCGTAAACTTAAGCAGTGGCAGAGTACGTGGCGGCATTAATGGTAACTGTACCAAACCTTTTTACATGTAATCTTTATCTTAACAGTGTAGGGGACACTCTGGCGAGCAAGTGCATTGACTTACCTCAAATAGGTCCTCATCCAATTCCGGCACTTTTTAATGCCGACGATGCCGTCTTAATGGCTCATACCCCCCTTGTACTTCAGCGTTTAGTTGATGAATTCGTTATTTTTATGCAGGATCATGGACTGAAAATTAACATTGGTAAAACCTTCACCATGAATATTGGGAGTATGGCCTCTCGATGCCGAGACCTTTTCATTGAGGGTGAAAAAACGGAGTACACAACTACTTTCTCCTACTTTGGGATAGTGTGAGAAAGTGCCATCTTTCTTGCCTTGGTATGCTCCCACTTTTTTCTGAACTGCTGATGTGCTTTGACTGAGTGTGCCCTGGGTTCCTGCCAACCAGGTACCCAGGGCCTGTGTTCCTTCCCTAAAACTGTGCTGAAACTAAAAACCCAATTGGCATCTCTGGCCACCTGTCAGCCCCTAGTAAATGGTACCCTAGGTACCCAGGGCATGGTGACCAGAGAAGACCCCCTGAGGGCTGCAGCACTTATTGTGCAACCCTCAGGGGCCCTGTACCCTGGCACTCACACACTGCCTTTGAAGGCTGAGTGCCTAAGTACAGAACTAAAAAAGAGTCGACATGGCACACATCCCTGTGTGCCATGCCCACAGAACCCTCTGCCCTATTATACTTCAGTCACCCCTCTAGCTGGGTGCCCTATGCCAGAGGTGAGGGCACAGGTGCATGAGCCCTTTGCCCCTACAGTACCCAGAGCCATTCCTTGGCACTGTAGGTGCAGTGATGTCATTAAGAGTATCTGGTGCTGGGAGGTTGTCATTACGAACTCCACAGCACCATAATGGCTACACTGAAGACTGACAAGTTTGGTACCAAATTTCTCAGCACATTCAACCCGCACTGATGCCAGTGTGGGATTTAATGTAAAATGCACCAGAGGGCATCTTAGAGATGCCCTCTGAAATCCTAACCTACAATCCACGTCTGGGCTGAGTGGCTGCAGAGGCTGCCACACAGCAGACATGTTGCTGGACCCCTGGGCGGAGAGCCCCCCGTTCTCCTGGGCCTGCAACAATGCACATCCTGGGCGAGGTGCTAGGTCTCCTCCCCCAGGATGGGCAGGGGAAAGCTTCGAAGGCAAGCCGCCTCTGTGAGCTTCTCCAGACCATTTGCTGTACCCAGCAACTGGCCCCCACCAGTTCTAACCCCCACTCTGGCGGGAAGTCTGGCGGGAAAAACTACGTCAGGAAGGAGGGTGTGCCAGCCTGTGCCAACCCCACAACTCAGGTGGGGGAGATGAGGGGAAGCACGACCCCATGCTCTTGCCATCTTGTAGATGGGGAGCCCTACCCAATCCCAGCTAGGCTCCTGCCCCCCCTCCCACAGAAGAGGAGCAGACTAGGGGGTGTACTCACCCCAGGACAGGGACCCATTGGTCCCTGTCCTTGCCCTACCTGTAACGACCCTAAATTCAGTATTTAGGGGCTCCCTGAACCTTCCTTCCTGAGATCCTGATACGAAAAGAAGAAAGAAGATCAAGAAGACCCGCCGTGCAGCTGCTAACAGGACGACGACAACTGACTTGGCCATAGCCCTACCGGCCTGTCGATCCTGGAACCTGCTCCTGCCTAATCCCGGCGACTCCTGCTGACAGCCACCTTGGTACACCTGGAGGACCTGCCTGCCTTGACCCTCTTAAAGACTGGTACTCCCATCAGCAGAGGTTCTGCTGCAACAACCCACCTGGTGCCAACCAAAAAGCTCCGGACCAGCCCACTCTGCACCCGCCGGGCCCAACCGAGCCAAGACCACGAGGAATTCACCCCGGCGACTGGGACCCGAAGTCCAGTGCCCAAAGACCCTCCTGGACAAACCAGCCGACGCCTGCAGACTCAGAACCAGGGGCCACCCCAACCGCGGGTAAGCTTTTCCGATACCCGGCACCCTACAGCCCCCTGTGCCTCCCTTTGGGGTACCTACCTGTGCTCCAAGATCTCAACTTACCTCTCGAAGTGCTGGACGTCCCTGGAGAGTCTCCGTCCCCGAGCCTGCAGCCTTTGTTCCTTTTTGACCTTTCCCATTGGATAACATTGAGCGCCCAACGGCTCAAAAGCACCCTGCACCCATCCGCCCGAGTGCCGCTGGCTGTGCCACCTTTCTTCTATCCTACTTCCCCACTTGCCCTGATCAAGTGACCAGGATCTCAGCTCCCACAGCCGCGTGGCCTGCTAGCCAGCAGCCACCAACCGAAGGCCCCCTTTCCCTCATTGGATATCATTGGGCCTACATACCTCTGCACCCGGCCGGCCCTGTGCTGCTGGGGCGGAACCGACTATACTTACCTGACCCTGGGGGCCCCCCTGAGTCAACACCCGGAACCTTAACTTCACCAGCCAAGTACTCACCTGGAAACCGGTAACTCACTTACCTGCCATTGGATAACATTGACCCATTTTGACTCGAAAATGTTCTAAGTGTGAAGTTTTGAAAACTGCAAATATTCGTATAAAATCAGCCGAAGTCCGAATTACTCACCTGCAAGCAGGTGAAGCCAGTACTGTACCTTGCAGCCCAGTACTGAACCGCAAAAGTAATCCTTACCGGGTTTACTAGTAATCTGAATTTTCTCCATAGGAACCCATTGTCTGTTTTTTTATGAAATTTCTTCTAAGTGCCTATTTTTGAAAACTTGAAATATTCTTTAAAAATCATACGAAATACTGGAACGCAATTACCTACCTGTTTCAAGTTCAGACCCCAGTGCTTGCCCTAGAAGCCCAGTACTGGATTACAAAAGTAACGCGATCATACTTTACCTGCAACCTGAATTTTCTCCCATTGAATAACATTGCCAGAATGTCATTGAAAAGTTTCTAAGTGTGAACTTTTAAAACCGCTTTATATTCATGAAAATTCACCACAATAAGTAAAACGTTTTTGCTAACTTGGTTTCAGCTTAGACCTCAGGACAGAATTTAGGATCTAGTCCTGGAACTACGAAAGTAATCTGTACTGTAATCAACTGTACTTTTATGGTAACAATTTATTGAGCTCAATGCTAACGCAGGGCTCGACAAATCATAAAAAATGCTCTAGACCTGCAGGTCTAGTAAACTACAAAATCTCCTCGACCTAACTTAAATTAACTTGACCTCAAATTCTGAAAACTGAGCAAATGTGACAAGTTAACAAGATTTAAAAGCATTTTTATTGCTCATTTACTTTGTGTGCAATAAAGATGCCTTTAAATCTTCCTATCTTGTCACATTTCCTCTGCTTTCAGAGGCAGAGGTCAAGTGTCAAGTTTGTATTCCTACTCGCCAGAAAGGGCGAGTAGGACCTAAAAATAGCTCGTCCTTTATCAATCTCACTCGCAAATGCGAGCGGTCGAGTGAATTTGTCGAGCCCTGTAACGTGTGTTTAGACTTGAGTTGCCTTCAGCAACTCCTGTACCTATTATGTACACCAACTTCATTGCTTCCTTGCAAAGTAATTACATGAGATTTCTCATATCTAGCAAAGTATATTTGTATGCCTGTTGGTTCTAAACATTAAACCACTATATCTTTGGATATAACAACCATTGTTCTGGAGTTCAGTCTTTGAGTGTGTGAAATCCTTTGCTGACTGAGTGTGTACAACAAATGCTTTGCACTGCCCTCTGGTACTGCCTTACTGCTCGACTAAGTTACCACTTTTGAGAGTAAGGTCAGTCCTGACTGTAACATCTGTTATACATTTGGTTTTGTAGACTCTATACAGACTGTACTTCATTATTGTCCAGTATATATAGAGACACTTTCTCACAGATAGTATTTAGTCACACTTGAAAGTGGCAATGGGCTATGAAATCTAGGTAACTTCAATTCGTAAAAAACATGAGGGCCCTGCTGCAGTTTGCTAGTACCCAAGAAATCAAACACCCGGGGGAAATGTTGACCATTTAGAAGGCTAAATGTAGACCTACTGCTATGTATGGAGCCGAATTATGGGGATATGGGCAGATTGATAGTCTCCAACTTGAAGAAAACGTCTTTGAGACATCTCCTAGCAGCTCCGCAAGGTAGTGCAACTTATGTCTGTCACACAGAAGTAGGCGTTCTCTACATTGCTGACCTGATTAGGATACAGCCAGTGCTCTTATGGCATACAATTTGGTCCTCTGAACATACCACACTTAACTGATTCTTACCAATTGTCTTAGATCCACATCAGCCCTTAAAATTCAAGTTCAAGTTCAAGTTTGAAATTTGTATAGCGCCCTATATACCCAGAGGGTCTCAAGGCGCTTGGGGGAAGGGGAAGTTTATTTGTCGAATATCCAAGTTTTTAGTTGTTTTCTGAAGGTGAGGTGGTTCTGGGTAAGGCGGAGATGGGTGGGGAGAGAGTTCCAGGTTTTGGCCGCTAAGTAGGATCTTCCTCCCATGGTGGATTTATGGATGCATGGGATTGCGGCGAGGGCTTGTGTGGATGATCGCAGTTGGCGGGGGGGGGGGGGGGTGTAAAAGGACAGGCGTGTGTTGAGGCAGTCTGGTCCTAGGTCGTAGAGGGCTTTGTGTGCGTGGGTAAGGAGGCGGAACGTTATTCTCTTGTTGACAGGAAGCCAGTGGAGGTCTTTCAGGTGCCCGGAGATGTGAGCTCGGCGGGGGAGGTCCAGTATAAGTCTGGCTGAGGCGTTTTGGATGCGTTGGAGTTTTTTCTGGAGTTTGGCGGTGGTTCCGGCGTAGAGGGTGGTTCCGTAGTCCAGTCGGCTGGTAACCAGTGCGTGGGTGACCGTTTTTCTTGTTTCGGTGGGGATCCAGCTGAAGATTTTTTTAAGCATGCGTAGGATGTTGAAGCAAGATGAGGTGACGGCGTTGACTTGTCTGGTCATTGAGAGGGAGGAGTCTAGGATGAAACCCAGGTTGCGTGCGTGGTCAGCAGGTGTGGGTGCAATTCCCAGGGCCGGTGGCCACCAAGAATCGTCCCAGGCGGAGGGGGATGAGCCTAAGATGAGGACTTCAGTTTTGTCCGAGTTCAGTTTTAGACGGCTGTCTTTCATCCATTCGGCTACTTCTTTCATTCCTTCGTGTAGGTTGGTTTTGGCGGTACTGGGATCGTTGGTGAGGGAGAGGATGAGCTGTGTGTCATCTGCGTAGGAGATGATGTTGAGGTTGTGTTTGCGTGCGATGGATGCGAGGGGACTCATGTATACGTTGAAGAGGGTGGGGCTGAGTGAAGATCCTTGTGGTACACCACCGATGACTTCGGTGGCCTCTGATCTGAAGGGGGGGAGGCGGACTCTCTGAGTTCTTCCGGCGAGGAACGAGACTATCCAGTCTAGTGCTTTACCTTGTATCCTGACGTTGCTAAGGAGTTTGATAAGGGTGGTATGGCAGACTGTGTCGAATGCTGCGGAGAGGTCAAGTAGGATGAGTGCGGTTGTTTCTCCATTGTCCAGTAGTGTCCGAATGCCGTCAGTTGCTGCGATGAGGGCGGTCTCCGTGCTGTGTTTGGCTTGGAAGCCGTATTGTGAAGGGTCGAGGGATTTGTTGGATTTGAGGAAGGCGGCGAGCTGATTGATGGCTTTCTCGATGACTTTGGCAGGGAAAGGAAGGAGTGAAATGGGGCGGTAATTCTTGAGTTCGGTGGGGTCTGCTGTGGGTTTCTTCAGGAGGGCGCTGAGTTCGGCGTGTTTCCAGCTTTCTGGGAAGGTGGCAGCGTTTAGGGAGCAGTTGATGACATCTCGGAGATGGGGTGCGATAACGGAGTCTGCTTTGTTGAAAATGTGGTGGGGACATGGGTCGGTTGGTGATCCTGAGTGCATGGAGTTCATCAGACGGATGGTTTCTTCAGTGGAGATTGGGTTCCAGGCGCAGAGGTTGTTAGGGGGGTGTTTAAGTTCAGGTGAGGGTGGTGGGGCTTGGATTCCGGTCTCATTTGCGAAGCTGTTATGTATGTCTGCGATTTTGTTGTGGAAGAATGAGGCTAAGGAGTCGCAGAGGTCTTGGGAGGGGGTGATATCGTTTGTGCCGGCGGGGGGGTTGGAGAATTCTTTGACAATGTTGAATAGTTCCTTGCTGTTTTTGGCGTTGTTGTCGAGTCGGTCTTTGAGTGCTGATTTCTTGGTGGATCGGATCAGTTGGTGGTGTTTGCGGATGGCGTTCTTGAAGGCTGCCTGGTTGTCAGAGGTTCGGTCTTTTTTCCAGGCTTTCTCGAGGGTGCGGCAGGTCTTCTTGGAGTTTTTGAGGTCCTCATTAAACCAAGGGGCTTTATTGTTGATTTGTTTGGATTGCTGTTTTTTCAAGGGTGCTAATTCATCAGCGCTGTGGGTGATCCATTGTGTGAGGTTGGTTGCTGCAAGGTTTGGGTCCGATGATTTTGTAGGGAGGTTTTGTTGCAGTGATGTGAAGAGTTGGTCGGTTGTAATTTTGTTCCAGTTTCTGCGCGGAATTGGTTGAGGGAGGTTGTGTGTTATAGTCTTTTTGTAGCTGAAGTGAACGCAGCTGTGGTCTGTCCATTGGTGGGCTGTGGTGTGGTCGAAGGAGATATGCTTGCTGGAGGTGAAGATTGGGTTGAGCGTGTGCCCTGCGTTGTGAGTGGGGGTGTTGACAAGTTGTTTGAGTCCGAGATTGGCGAGGTTGTCCAGAAGGGTGATGGTGTTGCTGTCATTGTTCTTTTCTAGGTGGAAGTTGATGTCTCCTAGCAGGATGTAGTCCTCGGAGGGGAGGGCGTGAGGGGGACGAATTCAGTGATGTCTTCGCAGAATTGTGCGCGGGGTCCTGGTGGTCTGTAGATGAGGGTGCCTCTGAGTGTGGACTTCGGGTCGGTGTGGATCTGGAAGTGGAGGTGTTCGGCGGTAGCGAGGTTATCGTCGGAGCTGGTAGAGATTCGGATGGTGTTCTTATGGACGATGGCGATGCCTCCTCCTGTTTGTTTGGTGGTGCGATCTTTTCGGATGATCTTGTAGCCGTCCGGAATGGCTATGTCGGGTGCTGAAGATGTGTTCATCCAGGTTTCTGTGAGAAAGGCGATGTCCGGCGCTGTGGTGTCAAGTAGGTTCCATAGTTCGATGGCGTTACTGTGGACCGAGCGAGTGTTGAGCAGGATGCACTTCAGATGGTTGGGGTCGGAGCGCGGTTTGGAATCTGAGGGTGTGGTGGGTTTCTTAGTGCAGTTGTACTTGCAGGAGTGGCAGGCGAATGGTCCATGGGTGCGTCCAGATTCGGCTTGGTAGCAGTTTGGTGATCGGCCGGGATTAAGGGCTGAGAGGGTAGCTGCATTGTATGTGATGCGGGAGGGGTGGGGTTTGCGGGGACCTGGGGGTCTGGCGCTGGGCGCGGGCTTGCGCGGACGGGCGTAGACGGGCTTACCTTTGGCGCACCTTCGGCGCAGCCGCAGCGCGTGGACGCTGCGCGTAGGACCATCTGACTTAAATGGATAGTGGAGGGGGCGGAGCGTGGGAGGGGCAGCTGGGAGGCTGGGAGGAGACACGGGCCACGAGCACAACAAATGGAGGGAGGGAAAGTGAAACTGGGGCACGGACACACAGAAAGGAACAGCTAAAACCCAGTAAATGCAGCACAATATAAATAAAAATGCTTTAAACTAAAACGAAAATACACAGGTCAGGCAATGCAGCGCTTTTTAAATAAAGTGAAATAAAATGTGCTTTTCCCTAAAAAACGATACCACACAGGCAATGAGCGCTAGTCCGGCGTCGAGGCGCTAGAACTGCAGACGATGTCTGGCAGTGATCAGCAGGAGTGTTTCCAGGTGGTAGGGGAGGTGAGGCAGGGAGCGAGAGGGAGCGACCGTCGAGGAGAATTTGTGTACAACCTTCTGCCAGACATTGGTCATCCTGGATACTTGAACTATCCCGAGAGTCTGGTTTACAGTTCCAAGAAAAGAACTCAAAAAGAAATGTAATACTATTAGAGGAAACTAGACTAGCATTAGAAATCTTGAAACCGTCTGTCCAGAGGAACCAGATGATAATGATTAGTTTTAATATACAGTTTTACTTAGCCAATGTCTTTAATGCACATCACAAGTTTGTGCTTACTCGATATGTTCCATCATTTAATCGGCTTCCCCACTACTAACAACTGGTCCACTGACATGGTAAAATGCACCTGTGATGAAATCTCTCTACAGAGCACTATGCATATTGCCTTGTTTTGTAAACATTTTTCTGAGTCATGGAAGAAATATGTTAAACCTTTGTTACGACAATTGGGCTTCGTGCAATGCCGACCAGCTTTTTTGTATCTGCAAATGTTACCTGCCATCTATATATGTACTGTAATGGCTTGATTTTCATGGGCCATTGTCAATCGCAGGCAGCTGCTATAGTAAAACCTGGAAATGCAACTGAGTGGGCTTCCAATGATTGTATTTGCACTTGTATCTATGTACTGTAGTTTTTTAAAGCTTTTTTTAATCTGCTTCAATTTTTATACTGTTTTAATCACTTTTATAGATGTAACAATGCTGCTTCTATGCTTATTTTGTGATTTCGAAAAAAGCTTGTTTTGTTTGATTGATTGACTATATCCCTAATCATGTTCTTTGAGCAGTGGCAGGTGACAATAGCTTATTCTAACTGCAGATAGATTCTTCACCTCTAGAATACTCCCAGGCACCAGACTAGATCCAGAGTAATTTTTCAGCAATGGTTAGGACTGCTGCTAAGGTGGCTCCGCAATGATGAAATGGAGCCTTGATGACCAATTGCTCAAGGGTGGCTTGTCGCAGTCATAGACAACCTCCAGACGATGGCAAACTGACATTTTTGGGCTTTACCATCAGCAAGCTGAAGTCCGCCTAAGCCCCATGCAAAGTATTCCCTTTAGGTGGCTGTCCTTGATATGGTGCCATTCAAGGCCTTTCTGCTGCAACAGCGAGTCCTAGACATTCAGGATATGATCCTGATCTTTCAGGGATTAATCCTGGGTCTCTGAGGATGGCACTAAGACTGGTTGGACTCCCAGTCTCCTCCTCATCCAAAAGGTCAGCAGGTTTATGTGCGCCCTGCTGTAGCACCTCTGATTCCACTGAGCCCATCATCAGAACAGACTGTCCAATTTCATTCATGTCTCTGAGGAGACTGCTCAGAATCTATTCAACACAGTTTAATGTGCAATGTTAAAACGTTTGCATATTCTAGTTTCACTAGGGCACTTGCTAGGAGACTCATTCCTTCTTTGATAGGAGAGAGGGCTCAAATATGCGATGAAACCACTACTTCTCATCCTTCGTACCATGAGGAAATTCAGGATGGACCATGCCTAAGTCATCTTAATCAATCCTGACCAGGCCAGGTGAGTGTGGTACCCAAATCTCCTGAGGATCTAGCTGCTGATCCGGCTTCCTCTTCGAAAGGAGCTTCTGCCTCAGCAACAGGGCAGGGTACTGCAGCCACCTCTCCACAACTAGTTTAGTGTAGTTAAATGCATTTGATTTGTTGACCTAGGTAGTTGATAACCTCCTTGCAGCCAGATGCTCTTCTTCAAAGTCCATCTACTCTGGCGCAAATGTGTTGATAGTGTTGGACTCATCGCTCCCTCTCCCACGCCCCTACCGTCTTCAGCAGACCAAATGTTCGAAACTCTTATGGTTTCTTTCTTCATTGGCCCAGCAAGGCTTTGTAGTGGGGACAGTAAAAGGTTATTTATCGGCCCTGTTGATATATTATGCTTTACCTGACCAACCCTTCCTATTTGGATTGCTGGTTATGATGCGGTTTTCTTAAGGGTCTGATTCATGCGTTTCCCTCTGACTCTCTCCCCATTAGAGCCAAATGGATTTAAATCTAACCATAACATTTCTCATTTGCATGTCTTTTAAGCAGATGCACAGTTGCTGGTTTCAACTATTAAAGCTCAAGGCTGTCATCCTCGTTGCTATCACCTCAGTACACTGTACAGTTGCAGCAAAAGTGCCTGCAGTTCCCTCATTCTACTTCTAATCAAAAAGGGGGGGGGGGGGGGGGGGAGGATCACTTGTCCTGTATAACCTGGGTACAGTTCTAACTGGAATGACCCTTGGTAAAAGACCCTCATACACGTGTAGCAATGGTGGTATGGGCGGTATATGTTGGTTCTCTGCCTTCGTTTACACGTCTGTGCCGAATCATGGGGTCAGTCGGTATGCACCCTCCACCTGGAGGAGAACACCCTAGGTTAAAAACAGTAGTGATAAGTGATAGTGGGTGATGTGTGAGTGAATTTCTAAAAACAATCCAATCATGCCAGGAAAAATACAATTTTATTGTCCGGGATTGAATTGTGGGTTGAGGATATGGCAGAATACGTTTTTAGAAATAATTAGGATTCATACATATTCCATCCTCTGGTGTTTAAACAATGGTCGACATGTTTCAGCCTTGTCGCCTAAAAAGGTCGGTACGGCTTTCTTCAGGACCAGGTGAGTTCTGTGCAGAGAGTGACGTATGTCTACTCTTTAATGAAGGTCAAAATTGGACCTCTCATGGGCTAAATGGTTAGCTTCTCAAACGGGCTCCAGGAGGTTTAGAAGGAGGGGCGCTTCTCGTCGCTCGCTTCTCCCGCATGCAGCTTGTGCTGTCTCTTCCTCCTTGCAGCCAGATTCTCTTCTTCAAAGTCCATCTACTCTGGCGCAAATGTGTTGATAGTGTTGGACTCATCGCTCCCTCTCCCACGCCCCTACCGTCTTCAGCAGACCAAATGTTCGAAACTCTTACGGTTTCTTTCATTGGCCCAGCAAGGCTTTGTAGTGGGGACAGTAAAAGGTTATTTATCGGCCCTGTTGATATATTATGTTTTACCTGACCAACCCTTCCTATTTGGATTGCTGGTTATGATGCGGTTTTCTTAAGGGTCTGATTCATGCGTTTCCCTCTGACTCTCTCCCCATTAGAGCCAATTGGATTTAAATCTAACCATAACATTTCTCATTTGCATGTCTTTTAAGCAGATGCACAGTTGCTGGTTTTCAACTATTAAAGCTCAAGGCTGTCATCCTCGTTGCTATCACCTCAGTACACTGTACAGTTGCAGCAAAAGTGCCTGCAGTTCACTCATTCTATACAACTTTTTCCCTAGAAAAGCTTGTGCTGAAGGCCTTTTTACCCAATGTAACTTTTTATACCATTTTCGCTGTACTTTGTGCTTCGAAACAGGAGGAGAAGCTCCCTTGGTTCGACTTTAAAAGGGCTCTGAGCTTCCATATTTGCTGCACAAAATTGCATTATGTGAATGACCCATTCTTTGTAGGGTTTTTTGGCTTGGAAAAAAGGAAAGTCCGTGCAGAAGAGGACCTAGTCAAAGTAAAGTTCTCTGCATCTAAATCATCTATGCACTGGTCAAGAGGCAGACTCTTGGCGGCCAGCGGGTTCTTTCCAGCAGGGTCAAGGTAGCTACAGCAGCATTGGCTCTAGGGGTATGTGTGCCTGGTCTGCCATGGGCATTGGTGCACATGTTTACAAAGGATTACTATCTTTACTTTCTGGTCCGACAGGAAAGTCACTTTGTCTGCTCGGTTCTGCAGGACTTTTTGATCCGAGTCCACTGCCCAGACCCTCCACCTTTGGGAGGTACTGCTGTGGAATCTATTCTAAAGGTGAGGAATCCTACTCCTATGGTCGGGTCAGCGCAGCAAAGTGTCCCTGATTACTTAAATCTAACGATATGAAGATGAGTGGCTAGAGATTCCTCTCCTAGACCTATATTACTATGCTGCACACCTTGAACACACAGTCAGATGGCTCGATCTGAGAGAGAATTGGGAGAAGAGGCTACTGTTGGGCAGTGTAGCGGCAGTCGTTTGCCAGAAATACTGAATAAGTGTGCCTGGACTTCAGCAGACCTCTTGTACATAGTGCGACAAACCGCTTATATCTGAAAGCGCTTTGTTCAAACTGTCTTGAAGTGGGCCTTGTTCAGCAGGGAACTTGGTGTTCGGACATTTAAACCTATTAAGCAATTATTAGACGATATGCCCTTCTGGACATGGCAGGAGGGAGGGTGCACTCTTAAGGGAGACTTGTACCCCGTAGAAACATATATATCTTTTGAGGAGGCACACAAAGAATTTACACTTGGTCCTGGTCCTTTCTTGCAGCATGCTAGCTGACTGAAATAGGCAAGATTGCTGGTCCTTCACACTCTGCAGCCCACATCTCATGGCAAACACTTGGGGTCTTACTGTGCTGCAGCACGGAACACCACCTAATAACCTTACTGTATAGAGCCAACCATGCAGAGTTTGCCCCGGGCGCACCGGACTTGGAATTTGGACCTTGACACCCCACTGACTAACTGGGACTGAACATGGGCTAATGAACTGACACACTGTCTCAAGTAGTCCTCAATTTAAGTTGATACACTACATCTTTCTTCACAAGACTTACCTCACTCCTAGGGCCCTGCACCGCTTGACCTCAACACTTTGACAGCTGTCGCCAATGTGGTGTGGATAGCACTAACTTTCTACACTTAGCCTGGCATTGCTGTATAGTGTATACCTTCTGGCGCCAGATTGTCACTGATATTGCCAGGACCACACGACTGCACATAGTCCCCTTGCCCCAGTGCTGCCACTTAGGCAATTTCAAACAAGCAAAAGGTAGGAAAATGCGATATAATTTTGTTTGTTAGTATTGGTGTTGGCTTGACGTAGGTTTGCCATCACATGGATGGCTCAACGAGCTCCTGAGATGCACTGGCACAAATACGTATTTGAGTGGTCTGAGAAAGTGCCATCTTTCTTGCCTTGGTATGCCCCCACTTTTTTCTGAATTGCTGATGTGCTTTGACTGAGTGTGCCCTGGGCTCCTGCCAACCAGGTACCCATGGCCTGTTTCTTCCCTAAAACTGTACTGAAACAAAACCCAATGGCATCTCTGGCCACCTGTCAGCCCCTAGTAAATGGTACCCTGGGCATGGTGACCAGAGAAGACCCCCGAGGGCTGCAGCACTTATTGTGCCACCCTCAGAGGCCCTGTACCCTGGCACCCACACACTGCCTTGGCAGGCTGAGTGCCTAAGTACAGAACTAAACCAAGAGTCGACATGGCACACATCCCTGTGTGCTATGCCCACAGAACCCACTGCCCTGGCATACTTCAGTCAACCCTCTAGCTGGGTGCCCTATGCCAGAGGTGCAGAGGTGTGGGAGTGGGCACAGGTGCAATAGCCCTGTGCCCCTACAGTACCCAGGGCCATTCCTGGGCACTGTGTGCAGTGATGCTATTACGAGTATATGGTGCTGGGAGGTTGTCATTACGAAATCCACAGCACCATAATGGCTACACTGAAGACTGACAAGTTTGGTACCAAACTTCTCAGCACATTAAACCCTCACTGATGCCAGTGTGGGATTTAATGTAGAATGCACCAGAGGGCCTCTTAGAGATGCCCTCTGAAACCCTAACCTACAATCCACATCTGGGCCGAGTGGTTGCAGAGGCTGCCACACAGCAGACATGTTGCTGGACCCCTGGGTGGAGAGCCCCCCCCCCCCCCGCTCTCCTGGGCCTGCAACAATGCACATCCTTGGTGAGGTGCTAGGTCTCCTCCTCCAGGATAGGCAGAGGGAAGCTTCAAAGGCATGCCCCCTCTGTGAGCTTCTCCAGACCATTTGCTGTACCCAGCAACTGGCCCCCACCAGTTCTAACCCCCACTCTGGCGGGAAGACTGGCCGGAAAAACTAGGTCAGGAAGGGGAGTGGGCCAGCCTGTGCCAACCCCACCCCTCAGGTGGGGGAGACTAGGTGAAGCACGACCCCGGGCTCCGGCCATCTTGTAGATGGGGAGCCCTGTCCAATCCCAGCTAGGCTCCTGCCCCCCTCCCACAGGAGAGGAGCAGACTAGGGGGTGTACTCACCCCAGGACATGGACCCATTGGTCCCTGTCCTTGCCCTACCTGTAGCGCCCCTAAATGTAGTATTTAGGGGCCTCCTGAATCTTCTTTCCTCAGATCCTGATACGAAAAGATCAAGAAGAAGACCCACCATGCAGCTGCTAACAGGACGACAACAACTGACTTGGCCCCAGCCCTACCAGTCCTGTTGATCCTGGAACCTGCTCCTGCCTAATCCCAGCGACTCCTGTGGACAGCAACCTTGGGACACCCAGAGGACCTGCCTGCCTTGACCCTCTTAAAGACCTGGACTCCCATCAGCAGAGGCTCTGCTGCAACAACCCACCTAGTGCCAGCCAGGAAGGTCCGGACCAGCCCACTCTGCACCCGCCGAGCCGGGGCCGGGCCCAGCTGAACCAAGACCACGAGGACGTCCCCCCGGCGACTGGGACCTGAAGTCCAGTGCCCAAAGACCTTCCTCGACGAACAAGCCGACGCCTGCAGACTCAGAACCAGGGGCCACCCCAACTGCGACTGGCCGAGGGTAAGCTTTTCTGACACCAAAAGACACCCCTGCACCCGGCGCTCTACAGTCCCCTGTGCCTCCCTTTGGGGTACCTACCTGTGCTCCAAGATCCCAACTTACCTCTCGAAGTGCTGGTCGACCCTGGAGACTCTCCGTCCCCGAGCCTGCAGCCGTTGTTCCTTTTTGACCTTTCCCATTGGATAACATTGAGCGCCCGACGGCTCAAAAGCACCCTGCACCCAGCCGCCCGAGTGGCGCTGGCTGTGTCACCTTTGTCCTTGGGGGACCCCTGAGTCTATACCTAGAACCATAACTTCACCAACCAAGTACTCACCTTCAAACTGGTAACTCACTTACCTGCCATTGCATAACATTGACCAATTTTAACTCGAAAATATTCTGTAAAGTATTGAAAACTGAAAATAGTCATATAAAATCTTCCGAATTCCGAAATACTCACCTGTGATCAGGGGAGAAGCCAGTACTGTACCTTGCAGCCCAGTACTGAACTGCAAAAGTAATCCTTACCGGATTCACTAGTAATCTGTATTTTCTCTATAGGAACCCATTGTCTGCTTTTCTATGAAATTTCTTCTAAGTGTCTACTTTTGAAAACTTGAAATATTCTTTAAAAATCATACGAAATACTGAAACGCAATTACCTACCGGTTTTAAGTTAGGAGACCAGTGCTGGATTACAAAAGTAGCGCGATCGTACTTTACCTGCAACCTGAATTTTCTCCCATTGAATAACATTGTCAGATTTACTTTGAAAAGTTTCTAATTGTGAACTTTTAACACAGCTTTATTTTCATGAAAATTCCTAACCGTAACGAAAACGTTTTGCTAATCTGGTTTCAGCTTAGACCCCAGGACTGAATCTAGGATTTAGACCTGGGACTACTAAAGTAATCTACACTGTAATTAACTCTACTTTTTCTGATAATAATCCATTGAGCTCAATGCTAAAGTGTGTCTAGACTTGTGTTGCCTTCAGCAACCCCTGTACCTATTGTGTTTACATACCTTATTGCTTCCTTGCAAAGTAATTATATGAAAGCCTTCATAACTAGCAAAGTTTAATTTTATGCCTGTTGGTTCTAAAAATAAAACAACTATGTCTTTGGATATAATAACCGTTGGCCTGGAGTTCAGTCTTTGAGTGCGTGAAACCTTTTGCTGACAGTGTGTACAACAAATGCTTTGCTTTGCCCTTTGGTACTGCCTTACTGCTCGACCAAGCTACCACTTTGGAGAGTAAGGTCAGTCCTGACTGTAACATCTGTTATACATTTGGGGGTGTGTGGACTCTATACACACTGTACTTCCTTCTTGTCCAGTATATATAGAGCCACTTTCTCACAAGTAGTCACTAGCGGAGGAAACTTCTACCGTATCCACCACTGCCTGCTGATTGGTCTCTATGTATTGTGCTAAAAAAAAAACTGAAAAATAAAGGTTTTTCAAAAAAGGTGAGGAATCTGCAATTCGAAGTATCCATCGGCAGTGATACTGAGAATATGGCTTAGAGGCCGCATGCAGCCATCTTGCCCCCTTCTAAACAGCAGCACTGCTCTGCTGCTCCCTTGACAGAGCAGGAATATTCAGAAAGCTGTGAAACAAATGGGCATACTTTATTTACACGTTAACTAAAGTAATGGTAAAGAAGAAAAGTCATAGACAACTTGTCTTTAGGAACACCTTTAGTTTTAAAGACCTCTTACTCTAAACATGTAGAAACATAATAAACTTTCTCCTTCAAAAAAGTGTATTTTATTAACATGCATGAGCATTTTACCTCAGTAGATCAGATTGTATAACTGCGTTAAGCGGAATTTATTAGCAGTGATAGTTTTCAAACATGCTCTTGGAAACATTCATACTGCTCCCATTCTGAAAACAATGCCATTAGTGAACCAAGAGGGAAGGCATTTGTTAGGTGCATCTTGTTTGTAGCCTTGGCTGTTAAATAATTGGAACATTATAGTTCATTAAATAAAACACAAGAGAAGGTTTTATACCACACACATCCTGAACTAGTATATTTTAAGGGGCTCTCGTATATGGTAATGAAGAAATGGGAGGAAAAGTGAAATTAATTAACTAAAAAAACATTTTCTGCTACGGAACTCGGTCACTGCACCATCTAAAGTAATCACCCCTTCAGAGCTGAATGAAAATTACCCACCTCAAATGATCAGCTGCCAGATGGTCATTCACTATACATTTTAAAACCCAAAAGATTAGGGGCAATTGTAAAATGCAGTTGTGTCCACGAAACCATTTTTTGCTTAACTATGCAATAAGTCAGTTAATTCCGGCAATTTTTTCTTTCTTCTCAACAACAAACACACACAGCCAATGCATTTTGCTCCACACTTGAGCCTTTTACAGTCTGCAAACAGGTCAATAAAACACATTCATACATTGGTTACTATAACATGCATGAAGAAACGTTGAGACAATACTTTAGACATTGTATAAACGCATAACGTAATTAGAACCAAACCCAGAGAAACTACATATCAATGAAATAACGGAAAAAATTGGTCTGGTGATCCTAAATATAATCACCATGTTTGTTTCCGTGTTAGAAAGCATATATTGTTAGACAACAAATGAAACGATAGAGGAGGCAAAAAATCAACAATAAAAATGTCATCAAGTGGGGAAGCCAGAACTGATACCAGGTTTTCTGGTTTCATATTTTGCAATACTTCCACCAGATGAGTATCTCTTTTCTGCTTTACAATAGATGTTACTGGCTTGACTTGAATTCTTGGTGCATGAAATTAGAGCGCTGGTGGCAGACAGAAGTCATGTGAAGGCTCAGTTTGTTGTCCACAACATACATCCTCTTCACCCCCCACCCCATGCCTACCTTTCATCACCCCAACCCTTGCACTGCTGGCATCAGTGGGGCCCTCGGGCATGCCACAGACAGTAGCTTGTGGCCCATGGGGAAATGTTTGTGAATACCCATGCATCAGAGAAACCGGTTACTTACCTTTGGTAATGCTCTTTCTAGTGGGGACTCTATTTAATCTCCGATTCCTCACTGCTGTCCATACTCTCCTTTCTGTTGAATGGAATCCTTAACATCTTGAGATCCAAAGTTCGAGATTGGCATGTTGTCATTGTTTATTTATTTATTTTTTTAAACCTTTATTGTGCAAACATAAGCGTACAAATACGGGCCTACAACCAATCAGGCTGGCCACAACACATTACGGGTGCACAAAATCAGGATAGAAATTCTCCAGCAGTTCCTCAGCATTCTACGAACAATCAGCAAACATTAAAAGGCCCAATATAACCGCTAGGAGCAGGATAGGAGAAGGTTAATTTTATAATATAGTAGGAAGTATAGCAGGAACCATCACAACTGTTAATGTCCGAATTCCTATGGCGGGCAGTTGGTGAAGCAGCAGTGCAGAGGAGCAGTGAGAATCAGAAAAGCAACAATTGGCAAAGGTAACGCATAGTTCCCCCTTTTCAGGTCAGTTCCCACCGCTGCCCTCCGTCCACCCGTCACCACTTGAATATGTGCTGGTACCAATCAAAGGAGTCAAACAGCAACACAAAGTTAGCCATCCGCTATACTAACCCAAAGAAGGGGAAAAAGAAAGGAAGGGTAGAAGAAGGAACGTGAAAAACAGTGAAGAAAGAACGCAGCGCCGCAGTGCGCGCCCCATGAAGAATAAGGCAAAAAATACTCCAGACCCTCAATCAGGGTCGAGGCAAGTAGGACGTGTAAGTGTGCTATCATTATCATTAGCGCGAAGAAGTCGTGTCCTACACTGCCAGCGAAAATCCCATGGAGTATGCGTGCGGACACAGCGTCCCGATAAAGAAATACAAAAGAGCCATAGAACTAAGAAAAAACGAACAATATACAGACCCCATCCCACCCACACCACCCTGCACCCCTGCAGAAGGCTACGGCCTACCCCCCCGGCAGCGTGCCTGTCGCCCTAAGTAGAACCCGAAATACAGAAGAATCAGAAAGTAAGGAAAGAACGCTACAGACAAAAATAGGAAAGAAAGGGGGAAGAAAAACCAGTGGGAGAGGAGATATGCAATCGAACCTTCAGCTCCCACCCCCCGCCTTAACACAATTAGAAGCCACATCAAGATGAGATCGACACGAACTCAATCATCAGGAACATGAAAAGGAATTGGTCATACTGTTACAGCTGCTAGCAGTCCTCATCTCCACATATTAATTGGCAGTCCGCCGAGGCGAGTCCATCTCACCCCTGTCCTCTTCTTATCATTACTTTAGTACACAGTAAAGGAGAATACTGCCAGCAGTTAGGCACGGAATGTAAATAGGATCGGAACAAGGCAGGCCAAGGGTGCAAAACAGGGGATCCAAGTCTCAAGCAGCAATACAAACAATGGCGGCCGCGGACCGAACTGGCAAAGAGCAACTTCAAGAGCAGCAGACAGCGTGGGTGCAGTCCCGCCGACCAAAGGGGGAGGTGTCCCTCACGGAACAACCATGGGACCCCCTCAAAGCAGTTTGGGTCAAAAAACCGCCGGATACCCCAGCAAGACTGACCTGGACGGACCCCAGCGTGGGGCCCTCTCCCCCGTCCACCTCAAGCAAAACCTCCTGGAGACTCGAGGCAACAGACATATGAACTCCCAAATGAACGGCGGTCGCATTCCCTTCAACAGCCGGGGGAGACAAATCAGCACATTCACTCGGTCGGGCCACATACATGGGGGGCTGCCCAACAGGCCCGGCGGCGGAACTGTTATCTTGCACAGTTGCGGCAAAGGCCATGGTCGCGCGCCAGGAACACAGGGCGGCGAAGACCTCGCCAATCGTGGGCTCCCTCCCACTCTCTTCAGCCGATGTGCAGTTCGACAGACCAGTGTCGCCGCCCTCAACAGGTCCGAGACCCAAGGCGCCGACTGCCATTTTGTCGGCGTAACAAGGCCGCTCCGCTCCTCAACCCCGGTCCGGGCCGTCTAACAAGGCCCAGCGGAGTCTCGCCGGGTCCCGCTAATGGCAATCTTGGTGCAGAAAGATGGGTCGCCAAGACACAGGGGGTAGCAGGCGCCACCGTCTCATGGGCGCCGCCCGCCGATTCCGGGCTAAGGGCTTCAAGATGGCCGGACAGGAGAACAAAGGGGGGGACAAGCCTCCCGTACGGTCAACCCCCGTCCGAGGGAGGCCGCACCTCGCAGCTGGGCCCCCGGGCCACCAGACCGGGCCCGGTCAGTCGCCACCGGTCCAACCGCACAATGGCCTCTTCAGCCGACTCCTCTCCTCCACCAGGGGTCGGCGTCGATACCCCGCTCCGGCCGACCGTCGCAGGCGAGTCCCCGGCCTGCACGCCACGGAGGCTCCGGAGCGAACAAGGGCAAAGCTCAAGATCCGCGGCACCCAGGAGCTCCCGGGACAAACGGTGAGTGCAAGCAGCCTTTCATATTCCCATATTTCGTCGAATGTGTCTCCTTGGGGCAGGATAAAGTACAGGATTTACGGTTCAGGCAGGAAGGTTGACGGAGCCGAGCTACAGTGCGGCCATCGCGGTCGCGAGCTTGGCTCCTCCCCCCATGTTGTCATTGTTAATTTGCTTGAAGTATTCCTTGTCTGCGGCATGAAAGAGAAAACCTTCGGAAACTCACATTGTACAGTGGTGGCGCTTGCATGCAATTCTGCTCAGTCACTTCTGTGGCAGTAATGTTTACCAACAAGTCTATGTGCAACCTAGTAGCGTGCAGGAGCATTGCTGGAAAATGTCTCTGAATCCAGTTTGTCGCCTGGAAATACTCTAAAAGTGAGCACTCTGTAGAGTATTCACCTGGAAGTGGGTACCTGACAGTAGGTATTTTGTTCTTTTAGAAGGCAGCCTTTTGTTGGTTGTCATCTACACGCTTTGATCTGAGCAGCAATCACTCTGCACCAAATCGAACTGTGCTTTCATAGAAACTCATAGAATATTTTCTGCCTCCCTTACCAACCATGAGATCCACTTGTTTAGTGTGCAAAAGTTAAAGGTTGATAATAGTAAATTAGTTTGATTCCAGTAAAACTATGCAAGGAGTGCCACTGCTAGGTAGGTTTGCAAGGTGTCTATTCTTATGGATTACGTCCTTCAGAGCATACATTGCCACCTCCTTCATGTTGAGATAGGTTTGCTCATGTTCCTAGTGCATGTACCCATTGAACTAATCCACCTGACAGATGATGCGTTAAGCTGTGGCCTTTCTGCTCCTTATTCCCTGCTTAAATTTCAGTAGAGTACATAACATGATGGAAGTCTACAGGTAAATGAGCAAGGGTATGGGACTAAATGGTAAAGAGGTATCCACAACAGCTTAAATAATGTTGTACTTCCATTGATTTGGTCCAAGTGTTACCTGTTCATACAAGAATTGAAGATCAGCAGGAATTCGAATAGGGGTAGAAGGTTGATTCAATGTGTGTCTTTTACTTCGTTCCATTTATGTATCCGCTGAGTGATTTGATTAATTTGGTGATCTAAAATAATACAATTCTAAATATGTTATTAGATCCAGGATAAAATATTCAGATCTGTTTCATAGTTCTTCCCCTGCCTTTGTTGCATGACTCTCTGGCCAAAGGATAACCCTTTTGAGAGTTTGTAATATGATGCTTTGTTTTTTCCTGATGCCTTAGATATTAGATGCGAACCCCATACCAGTAAAAAGAATACTATAGATAAATGTTACAATTTTCTTTGTTTCCTTTGGTAGGTGATGAGCGTTACTGAAGGGTCTTCAATTATTTTCTCTGAATCTTAAGACCACCATCCTAAGTCTAATGGTCTCTTCTTTTTTTATAGATAATTTTAGTAACTTCAGTAGCCAAGGAGGTTGGTGAGGTTCAGGCCACATATCCTTGTCGTTATATTGTGTTTCATTTGGACAATATTGTCTATTGAACCACCACCTTATTTCATTCTTGTACTTGTAATTTTCTTTTTCTATTTTTACTCACTTCGTTATGAAGGTTTACCAGATGTGTTGCCCCATTATTATGGGATGAATGACCTCACTCAAAGGAGCCTAATTTTTTCATCTTCTGTGAAAAATGTCTAGGAGTGTGCTAGTTTGCTTATTCTTTGATTTTACGAAAAAATATGACCAAGGCTACTCGCTCACTGGCTTCATGAGTTTTCTACTTTAACTAGTGAAGCTGTATCAAAAGACTTTGGGTTGGCTGTAAAATACTGGTCACATTTTTTGACCAGTATTTGTGTGACTGATGTAGCATTTTGCGAACCGACCTATGTACTTATAAATCATTTCACAAAATAATGATTCCTAGTGCTTCACAATTCAACCTACCTGATGAATAATATTGAGGTAGGTAGCAATTTGTGACTCCCTACGAATCATAACCATCACAAGGATGGTAGCTTTCTGAGGTCAGCAGGACCACAGTGCATCCCGTTTTCTTTAAAGGAAAACAACAAGATGCATAAAATATAAACATTTTACTAACATTTATTAAGTGTAGGCAGTAGTCCAAGGGACCCCCACCTACTACCGACTCTTAACCCCTTCACAGCTGGGCAAATTTCCCTGCTGTGCTTGGGGGCACGCACAGCGCCCCATGCTCATGACGAGGTCAGCTCGTCATGAGCCACGGTGGTAGTGTGCTCATGACGAGCTGAGCACGTCATGACCACACCTGTTTCTTTAGAACGCTCGCTCAGCCGGGGAATTTGCCCAGCATGCGAGCGTTCTAACGGTCATGACGAGCTCTGCTCCTCATGAGCACAGACTCGAAGGTGTTAAAAATGTTTTTTAACCTCTTCCCCTTTGTTGAATGCGTCACTAATATCTTTCAGTAGTGGGTAAAGACTGAATTTCAGTCTCACAATAGTAATACATACCAATCTGATTCAGTATTTGGAAGAGATGCCCTAAAGATGCTCCTTCCAAATACCAAATCTGTATTTTGCCGTAAACTCAAATTGTGATTCTGCAACGTTACAGAATTGTAATTTGGGTGTCCTACATAATAAAAATGTTTTTGCTGTTGCAGACGGCCCGATTTTATGAATCTGCCAGTTTGCGAATGCTAAACGGGTTCATACATTTGGTCCTTAATCTTCGAGGCCAAATGGCTTCTGTTGCATTGTCCAGAAACAATCTATGGATCATACTTTGTAAAGCTGATACTGACTGACTGAAATATTTGTAGAGCGCACGAATGCCGCTAAAGACACAGAGAGAGGGGAGGGCAGGGGGGCAGATCGGTTTAGTTAAAGAGCCAAGTCTTTAGATCTTTCCTGAAGTTCGTTTTAGATTTTTGGGCACGAAGTGCTGGGGGTAACGAGTTCCAGATTTTAGCCGCCTGGTAGGAAAAGGACTTCCCCCCCCCATCGGGCATCTGTTTATCTTGATGGAGCAATATTGGTAATGAGATCCCAGGGCTGATGCTAGATTTGAGTGAGTAGTCTTTCAGAATTCTTGGCTTTCTCAGCCATTCCTTGAAGCAAAACGTTTGGCTTGTGTTTGATTTAGGAGGTGGGTCCGGCAGAGATGATGAATGTATATTTAAATATTGAGAAGTAACGGAAAATGTTTAATTGATATTGGCCAAGAGATGGAAATAGACGTAAATGGTTGCTCCAGTGTTCTGGGAAAGGACTTAGTGGAGGGCTAGGGAAGTTACTGCTATCCAACCCTAGCAAAAATAAAATCTAGATATGTTAGGATGTATTTATGTTACCGTAGCTCTATATTAGACTGCAGTTTAATCCTGTAGGTGCAAGTATTTGACCAGTCTTTTGGACATTACTAGTTACTGCTACTGGTGTGCCTCGGTGTGGAGGAAATGCAAAACATACATATCTAGCAATAATGCTATTCCTACTATTACAAGTTGCCCACATTGTGTGAAGTGTAGAAGGGTGTCGTTTTATGATGCATTTCAGCATACTTGAGAAGGAACGGGGAGGTGAAAGGTTTCTCCTCTATGAAAGTATGTTGTGAGATATATTATTGAATAGTGGACTTAAAGATGTGTACCCATTTTGTCATTCATCAAGCCAACATCTATCCATCGTTCATGGTACAGTTGTTCCTTATCTAAGATTGTGTTGTTGTTTTCTTTGCAGTGACCTTAACCACAGCACGCAGTATGTGCAGGGGCTTGCACTTTGCACCTTAGGTTGTATGGGCTCTTCTGAGATGTGCAGAGACCTTGCAGGAGAAGTAGAAAAGCTGCTCAAAACGTCTAATTCTTATTTAAGAAAAAAGGTAATGTTTGCCAGCTTCTTACCACATTAAAATGACCTGCAGGACCTGACTCAGTGATTTATATTCTATGACACAGTATAATGTTTAGCTCTTCTGCAACATTTTGCAAAGTACATTTAATGTTGAACGCTGCAACAAACTGTACTTGAAAATGGTATTAGAAACTGCATGAGAATATATCCTGTAAGAAAATGAAATGCAATGAATGAAAGGAATTACTTTGCAAAGATGTAAAATATTAGCGGTAGGTTGCGAGTGTTATATATAAGAAAATGAATCTATTACCGATTATGTGGTCCATCAGAGAATCAGAAGATTAAAATAGTCTTAGAGATTACGTGAGTTTTGATTATGGCCTGAAGGCTGCAGAAATCTTTACTGAATCCTTTTTTGTAGTTTGGGGATTGTTGTAGTAAAGGAATGTGATTAAGTCGCCCCCAGCTACCCGATATCGGATTGTTAACGCACGTGCCATGTTGGAACAGGTGCTGTCCAGTGAGAAGTGAGTGAAAACTGCTTTTAATAATTCAAACTAAATGTAAGGGCCCTGGGAAGCTCATTGGTGGTTTGCTTAATGTGAAATGTAGGATGACATTGTGGAATGGACTAGAATACCTTTTGACAGTGAACTGTGAACTCACTTTGTTTTTAGTGAGTTAGGGGTTAGCTGGGTAGTATAGTTGCGCAAGCAAAAGTCATATAGCTCAGATCTGACTGTGGAAAGTAGGAATACCAGTGTGTACCTGTATGGTACATAACATTGAAGCCTGTGGGCTCCATTCTGGAAGCACAGGATATTGGGAGGCTAGGAGAGGTGAAGTTTCCATCCCCCCAGACAGGAGATGTGTATTGTTGTCATTTCTGAGGGTTCGGTGGGAGCTCACAATGAAGGAAGGGGAGCAGAGCATCCTTAGTGCACATTAAGGTATCTTTGATTCCAGGAAGAGTTACTGGTCAGTGGGGTCTGGGTTCGCTGTCCGGGAGGTGGGAGGGATTGATAAGGTTGGTACTGAGAACCATGGATTCTTGATAAAAAAGGAAGCTTAGGCCCATTAACCTTTATTTCAGTGGAGGCTGACAGCCAGGTGTGATCCTCTGTTACTCACTTGGTCTGTGGTCTGGGTCAGTCCGAATTGCAGCCAATCCTGGTGTGGCAGACTATCTCTTTGACAGGGTAGTACAGAAAATAGGGCGACTTCAAGGAAGTTAATAACCACCACAGGAATATCGAAGGATCAGACACTAAATCACATTTATGTCTGGATTTGGACAATAAAGGTGGTGAACCGGAGACCCTAAAGTTGTTCAGCAGCACTGTTCAACATGAGAAATCAGATTGCCATGGCTACTAGCTCCTGGAGTAGGAACAAGGTATGCTGGTCTCCCTGCTGTGTGATGGGGCCATCACCCAAGAGGTGAAGATCACTTGCCCTGAGCTTCAAGCAGCAGCCTTGTGCCTGCCTGGCAAAACCAGTGGATTATGTGAGGGGGAGAGTGCCTGGAGGGAGTAAGTGAACATAGCTTGAGACACCGGGCCCAGTCGGAACTGCTGCAGGAGCGCGGGCTACCTGCCTGACCTTACCAGAGTCTGCGACCTCTCTGTGAACAGGAGGGGTGCCACTGTGAAGTGTGACCTGTTGCTTGAGTGTGCGCCAAAGTCAGTGATCGGGAGGCAGACCACTGAAGTGTTGGTAGTCGCCCAGGTAGGAAAGAATGTGTAAGTCGGGCTGTTGCCCTGATTAGTCATGCCAAGGAAGCCAGGGGGAAGACTTACCGATTGCTGCAGTAGCCAGGCAAAAACATCCAACACAGACAGGGACTGAAGTCAGACACGTCATCTCAGAAAGATCTCGAGAGGTTGTGGGCTCTCAGGAGACCGGCGCTTGCGAAGGAGCGCGGTCCTCCCCGGGAATACTTGTTGCTGCTTGGTAATACCGTTCCAGGCAGTCGTGCTGCTGGGGGCTTGCACAATCTTGGCATCTAAACACTGCTAGCATTGACCTTTAAGGCGAGGCATAGACTTTGTTGTGTGGGGACTGGTGTGGGCCACATCTAGGAGTCTCCTTAGTATAGAAGGGGGAATAACCAACTCCACTAGCTAGTAGATTTACGTTGAGGCCCTGCAAACCTCCATATCAAGCAGTAACATTTCTCTGCAGCAGGCACGTTCTCCCGTTAGACTATCCCTTCCCCGCTCACCTCCAGCCTTTCCTCCCACCTCCTGTCATTTCAGCACACACTAAAAACATCTGTGCAGAAGTGAGTTGAAATTTTAATCAAAACAGTTTACACCGTTTGAAAATGTCACGTATATTGATGGAAACAATATTTAAATTTTGTCTAGTATTGAATTTTTGGTCTCGCCTGCGACGCAGTTCGAAAACTCTGTCGCCAGCGAGATCCTTCACTCTGTATACCAACACTTAGCTTGTGAGCTACAGGTAGCTCTCTAGGTTCCAATAAGTAGCTCTGCTATGTGCATCCTGGCCAACCAAACTAGAAGCTTTTGCTTTGTTGCATATATGTACACCAACATCGAAAGTATGTATTCATTATGGAAATCTTTTTATTTTCAGAACTCGTAAACTGATGTTTGGAGAAAAATGCCTGAATTTCCTAAATTTATTTAAAGCCGAGATTTGAGTCATAAATCATGTTGTGTTGGGAAGACCGAATACTAATATTACCTTGATGTCAGGGGCAGTACTACCATTGATGTTATATATTTCTCACATAGAGACATTCTACATTGACAAAGCCTTTTTTAGGTCTCGCCCTGGAATTCGCATCCGAAGGATGCGTCCAGGGTCGGAGACTTATAGCTGCCTGACACCGGGGAATGAGGGACACAAAACTGTGACGAGCGTGGATTGAGCTGCGTGCACGCGCGTCAACATTCACGCATGCGCACATCACAGCCGCGCACATCACAGTCACAGCCACACCTCCTCCCTCCCCCCCCCTTCGCCGCCGCCGCCGCACCTACACACACACACACAGAGCAGGCTGTTCACAACACATGCACACGCAGGCAGACACTAGCGCACACATACAGACACACACTACACCTCCCCAGGCGGCCCCCCCCCCCGCCCGCCGCCGCCGCCGCCCCCCAGCCGCCGCCGCCCCCGCCCCCCCAGCCGCCGCCGCCCACACACGAGAGTACACGCACAGACAATCCCCCCGCCCCGCCCCGCCTGCAAGCTCTCACTTACCGGCTCGGTGTGCAGGTTCCTGGGCCGTCTTTTGGCACGCCGCAGGGGTCTCCTCACCACTCGGGAGCCCCGTGTTGCCTCTGTTACCATGCAGTCTGCCCTCGCTCTTTCGCCCGGTCTCTCTGAAGCGCCCCGGGACTTCAGCGTGAAGCCTGCATGTTTCGGACGTCCTCCTCGGCAGTTACTTCCTGTTTCTTTGACGAGCCCCGCCCACGTCCAAACAAAGGCTGCCTGACTTCCAGAGTGCGCCCGCGATGAAGAGACGGCCATTTTGTCAGCACACAAGCACCTAGCACTGTGTTTATTTGCATACTGGACTGTCACTGTGCTTTCGGTAACGACGTACAGCTTCGGAGACTGCACACGTTGTAAGCATATTGTGGTGCACGTACAACAGACAGCTGAGTGCATAATCAATCTATGTGAGCAAAGAACATGTTTTCATAACCCTTGCTATCCTTTCCATTTAATTGTTTTGTTCCATTATTTGATTACATTTCCTGATATTTGACAAATGATTTCCGTGTACATGCAGAGGATTAAGCAATTGCAGTGAAAGGACACGCTTATGATGCTATCGCTAATTCTGTGGTTTTATGTATGTCCTGGTGAAATTTCTGTTACACAGTGTAATCTCAGTTAATTTCTGGCATTTGCTTTACATTTGTGATGAAATCATGGCAATTACGTGATTACACCGTGACCAGATCAAGTAAAGAAGCTTCTGTTCGGGTCAATATCCCATGGCATAAACACAGGAAACAAGGTTTGCAAAGAGAACGTGTGCAGATGCTGTTCGTGCACGCGTGATTTTGCGACTTTTTCTTAGTGCAAAATATGTCCTTGTATCCAAGAATGAATGCGAGGATGTACATGGCAAAACAGCTGCCAAATGCTGGACCGATGTTTTTTTGTTATTTCGTGTACTTATTGAAGAATTCCATGTATTTTTTGCAAAAGAATTTACGCAAATATCGCACACTCCTAATATTATATTACATTTCCTATTAATTATCACACACCATTTGCACACAATTGCTAAGGTTATTCTTTCTGAAGGATTTATCTTCATGTTGGGTTTTTTGTTTTCATTATGACGGAAATGAACCTCAACTACGCAGCTAGGGCATGTTTAAAAAAAAATTATTTCTGAATGCAGTGCACATTTTGTGCCTTGCTTCTCTTGGAGCGTGGGGACGCAGAGCCTACATGGAGTGGCTGTATAAAGGACATAGCACCACTTTTTATTGAATAGAAGGTCAATATTTTATTAAGCGTAACATGAGCATACGTGCATAGAGGATGGGCTGGTGGAAGGCTGGGAGAGAATTACAGGCAGTGATGCGGAGAATTTCCCCGTGTTCGTTGATTACAGTTTCCAAGCAGCTGTGAGCACCAAGAGATTACGGTGCGTCCGCTCTTGTTCCTTGAAGACTCTTACTCTAGCGCTCTCTAGTTTGCTGTCTTGCCTGTGGGCATTTGTCCCCAGCCAGATTGCATCTTTAATCTGTGTGGTTTCTGCATGTCGTAAACTCTATCCCAATATTAATAGCTTTTTCGTTTTTTTTTCCTTTCTAATTTACATGCGCTTAATTTATTTCATGCCAGCCTTTTAAATCAGAAACGCGCTCCGATTAAGGTCCATTGAGAGCTTTACATTACTGTTGCATGTGTGAGTGCAGAGTGCGTGCAGAGTGACAGTGAGTGCAGAGTGCGTGCAGAGTAACAGTGAGTGCAGAGTGAGTGCAGAGTGAGTGCAGAGTGACAGTGAGTGCGGAGTGACAGTGAGTGCGGAGTGACAGTGAGTGCAGAGTGACAGTGAGTGCAGAGTGACAGTGAGTGCAGAGTGACAGTGAGTGCAGAGTGCGTGCAGAAACAGTGAGTGCAGAGTGTGTGCAGAGTGCAGAGTGCGTGCAGAGTGACAGTGAGTGCAGAGTGACAGTGAGTGCAGAGTGACAGTGAGTGCAGAGTGACAGTGAGTGCAGAGTGACAGTGAGTGCAGAGTGCGTTCAGAAACAGTGAGTGCAGAGTGCGTGCAGAGTGACAGTGAGTGCAGAGTGCGTGCAGAGTGACAGTGAGTGCAGGGTGAGTGCAGAGTGCGTGCAGAGTGACAGTGAATGCAGAGTGAGTGCAGAGTGACAGTGAGTGCAGAGTGAGTGCAGTGACAGTGAGTGCAGAGTGACAGTGAGTGCAGAGTGACAGTGAGTGCAGAGTGACAGTGAGTGCAGAGTGACAGTGAGTGCAGAGTGCGTGCAGAAACAGTGAGTGCAGAGTGCGTGCAGAGTGACAGTGAGTGCAGGGTGCGTGCAGAGTGACAGTGAGTGCAGGGTGAGTGCAGAGTGACAGTGAGTGCAGAGTGACAGTGAGTGCAGAGTGACAGTGAGTGCAGAGTGACAGTGAGTGCAGAGTGCGTGCAGAAACAGTGAGTGCAGAGTGCGTGCAGAGTGACAGTGAGTGCAGAGTGCGTGCAGAGTGACAGTGAGTGCAGAGTGCGTGCAGAGTGACAGTGAGTGCAGAGTGCGTGCAGAGTGACAGTGAGTGCAGAGTGACAGTGAGTGCAGAGTGACAGTGCGTGCAGAGTGACAGTGAGTGCAGAGTGACAGTGAGTGCAGAGTGACAGTGAGTGCAGAGTGACAGTGAGTGCAGAGTGCGTGCAGAGTGACAGTGAGTGCAGAGTGCGTGCAGAGTGACAGTGAGTGCGGAGTGACAGTGCGTGCAGAGTGACAGTTAGTGCAGAGTGCGTGCAGAGTGACAGTGAGTGCGGAGTGACAGTGCGTGCAGAGTGACAGTGCGTGCAGAGTGACAGTGAGTGCAGAGTGACAGTGAGTGCAGAGTGCGTGCAGAGTGACAGTGAGTGCAGAGTGTGTGCAGAGTGACAGTGAGTGCAGAGTGCGTGCAGAGTGACAGTGAGTGCAGAGTGCGTGCAGAGTGACAGTGAGTGCAGAGTGAGTGCAGAGTGACAGTGAGTGCGGAGTGACAGTGAGTGCGGAGTGACAGTGAGTGCAGAGTGACAGTGAGTGCAGAGTGACAGTGAGTGCAGAGTGAGTGCAGAGTGAGTGCAGAGTGACAGTGAGTGCGGAGTGACAGTGAGTGCGGAGTGACAGTGAGTGCAGAGTGACAGTGAGTGCAGAGTGACAGTGAGTGCAGAGTGACAGTGAGTGCAGAGTGACAGTGAGTGCAGAGTGACAGTGAGTGCAGAGTGCGTGCATAAACAGTGAGTGCAGAGTGCGTGCAGAGTGCAGAGTGCGTGCAGAGTGACAGTGAGTGCAGAGTGACAGTGAGTGCAGAGTGCGTGCAGTGACAGTGAGTGCAGAGTGCGTGCAGAGTGACAGTGAGTGCAGAGTGCGTGCAGAGTGACAGTGAGTGCAGAGTGACAGTGAGTGCAGAGTGACAGTGAGTACAGTCACTCAGCACCACCACATTATCACTCAGAACCACCACAGCACCACTCAGAACCACCACAGCACCACTCAGCACCACCACAGCATCACTCAGCACCACCACAGCACCACCACAGCACCACCATAGCACCACTCAGCACCACCACAGCATCACTCAGCATCACCACAGCCCCATTCAGCACCACCACAGCCCCATTCAGCAGCACCACAGCATCACTCAGCACCACCACAGCACAAATATGTTCTCTCAATGTTTCAAGCTTTATTACAAATGTCACAAAAAGATGTTAATATTTCACTTCTGTTCTTGGATTTCGTTACAATAAAATACACTGAACATAATCTTCACAAAAGTTATTTACAAAAGTTTAAGCTATTGCCATTATAAATTACAATCACTTTTATTAAGTATTAAAAAAAATTAAAAGCCATTGTTATTTGTAATATCAATACATCTAAGTCACGTAAATACAAATGTTGCATTACAAATGCTATAGGTGTCACATTTGCGAAAGTTATAACTATTGGCATTGTAAATGACAAAGCTATTAATTTAGCTATTTTCAAAACCAACACATAAATGAACATTTGGTGAATTACCATTAAAATATTTGACTTTTTTACTAAGATATTATTGTACTCTTTTATGCAAACAAAATTTAGATACTGCATAAATAACTTTAATAAAACATATTTTATATATAGCTTTTTATGTAAAAAAATAACTATAGCACAAAGCAAAAAACAATTGCCATTTACAATGCTAATAGCTCAAACTTAAATAATGCGAGACCTATTGCATTGCAAATGCTTGTTACCTTACTGCTAGCAACCATGCCTGGAAAACTGAGCCACAATGTATGCGTCCTCAGGCGACCCAATTATCATTCTGCAAATAACAATGAATGGACCTAAGTTATCGTTTGCTCAGACTACCTCTCACCTTCAGCAGTCTATTGGTTACGAAAATCAGCCCAGGTATGGGAGGGCTGCTTTACCCACAGACAAAAAAAAGCATTTGCAATGCAATACGTCTCGCATTTGCGAGAGTTTGAGTTATTGGCATTGTGAATAGCAATGCCTTTTATTCATGTGTTTTCAAAACCTTCAAACAGTGCGTAAACACCCACCTTGTACTGCAATGCAATAGGTCTCGCATTTGCAAGAGTATGAGTTATTGGCATTGTAAATGACAATGCCTTTTATTCATGTGTTTTCATGTTTCATGTGATCACATTGAGTGCAGGAAGGAGCTGCAACCTGTTCAAGTGAATGTGGGTCATGCCACGTGACTTCTGCTGAGTTTGCTGCAGCCTCAATTCTAAAGAGAAGTCACTCGGGTTATTTCGACTTCTTATTTTGGTTTCATTTATGCATAGGCTTTCCTGTTTTCAGTTTTTATTTTTGGTAAATTCTGGTGGGCTTTTTTCAGGATTTTCCAGATTTCATTACCTTAAAAAGCAGTGGTACATATTTTCGCAGCATTAAAAACAACTGAACGTGTTTTTACCGTGTTTATGGAACATTTAGCTTTTATTGCTTGCTTTTTTCACTGATGGTGCATGGTATATAGATGGTGTATGTACAGTGTATATTAAGTCCAAATACATTTTTTCAAATCAAACGTATTCAGTGAGTCTTGGGCAATGCGCGCTAGCTCTTTCCTTCCCATGTAATCGTTTATCTGTGAAAAGGCCCTCTGAGCATTGTCCATTGAGGCGGATAATGCCAAAACAGGCAGTATACATTTTGCAAAATCTGGCCACTGACCTAGCTTCTCATGCCAATACTGGTGCACCTGAAGATTGTGATTCTCTGGGACAGGTTCTGTAACACATGCGTTGAAATGGGCGCATATGCCTTCTGAGTTATTGACACGGTCCAAAATAAATCCGTACTTTTCAAAGTCCAGAAAAAACTCCCCTTTACGGAAGGGATCTAGAACTTGTGCATAGTACCATAGTGAAGCTTCATTCAGTTCTAATGCCATGGTTGGTGAAGGACATTTCAATGCATAATTGCAAGTAATTTCTCATGCATTGTATAAGAATTTCCTGAATTGACCCTCAACATTTATTTTCTTACTAAATGGCAAGCATTCTAACCTGGAACATTTTGCAGTGTCAAAGTCACTAAGTGTCGCTCAACCTACTCTCAAGGAGTACTTGGTAGACAAGAGTGTTTTCAAACTCAAGTTTGTTTATTATGTCCACTACAGCAGTCATGTTTTCCTGTAAAAATCTAAGAATGATGTAGTGTACTTTTTTCACATCACTATCAATATGCGACTGAAGATCCCCCACATTTCTTGCCTTTGGCATAGTCACTAAGCAAACATTCTGTAAACTGTTGCCGGATGGAATATATAACATTCACATCCTCTAGGACTGAGAACCACCTGCTAAATGATACATTTGGGATGACTTTCTTTGATGCCACAAAGTACAAAATGAGAAATAATTGTGCTTTAGTTTCCGCACTTAACGAAACACTGCACCAGAATGGACTACAAAGTCAATGGCATTGTTCATGAACTCTGAAGATTGTAAAGCTGCTTTCAGCATACCACCTAGCAAGTAGTGAGGATCTCTTACATGGAAGCACTGCAGCTCAGGTATCGATTTTGACAGGTTCTCACACGACTTTTTCATATAAGTAGTTTAATCACTACAAATACTAACAATATCACTCAAATCTCTGAACTTGGTAAGAAAGTTTTGAGGCTGCATTCCAAGTGACACTGTCTTCCATGTTTTCCAAGTCTGGTGTCATGTTTTCACCAGTATCCCAGTTGCTTGGTGGCAGCTGTATGTGAAAAGGGTGCTGTCACTACCCTTTGCAACGAATGTTCAAAGCCTGGGTTGTTTGGTAATTCAATACTTTACAAAGGAGGGAGTGGAGAGGGAACATGTCCACAAGGACAGGATTTGATCTCCCCTGTTATAGCCAATAAACAAATGGAATCCACCCATATGAGATAGGCGAAAAGACAGGAAAATAAGGTCTGGAGTTTGTGGTGTTCCCTACAATGGTGGGGAGCACATGGTGTTCTTTAAATACCCCTCATACACCAAAAGGGCCCTCTGTGTCATGCTTCATCATAGGGGTCTTCGGGTCCCTCTACGGAACACGGCGTGCTGCTAACCAACGAATATGCGGGAGCCCTGAAGTAATCACTATGTGTGGTGTGTGAGGGTAGTGAGTGGTAGGGTCAGGAGTGAATGGATGAGTGATTGTTAAAAAATACCTGGCATGTGAGAGCTGGAAAGAATTT
Source organism: Lissotriton vulgaris (assembly GCF_964263255.1). Lineage (NCBI taxonomy): Eukaryota > Metazoa > Chordata > Amphibia > Caudata > Salamandridae > Lissotriton > Lissotriton vulgaris. The sequence continues at coordinate 325,828 of NW_028247114.1, read as the reverse complement.
TAATATACCTCCGTGCTGGTATTCTTAAAATGGTGTGGTAGAGGTTTTGCGTATTTAATGTACATAACCTCCTGTGTGCGTCAAAATGTTTTGAAGCATAAAGCTTCTTCAGGACGGGTGCACAGATCCCTACCCTACTCACATGCGATAGTCTAAAACCGTCTCTACATGAATAATATTGTGTAGAATATAGTCAAATGTGCCTACTAAGGTAATTGACCATGAACAAGGTAATGCCTTCAATGTCAATTTGCTAGAATGAAGCCAGTGGCATCACGAGCCTGCAAAAACGGAGGGGACCCAGTGCTTGTTCGCACTATGAGTAGTGGTACTACCTGCTGCAACCGTCCCTTACGTGGCTCCGTGTTTGGTAATTCACCTGTCAATACTGACTCGCTAGAAAAGGGGGCTAATGTATCAGTGTTTCACCCATTGTCTGTCTTTGGGTAAATGTGATGGTACATATTGGAAAAGATTCTTATGAAACCAGCCATTTTACTTATCAGTGAACGAATCAAACTTAGTCAAAATTATCAAATATGATTTTGATATTGCCTGATTCGCTACAGTGTATAAAGTAATTAAGACCCAAAACATGCTTAAACCCTGCATCTTTACACCAAAGACACAAAACTGAAAAAAGCAAAAAGAAGAAACAATATTTTAGTGACCTCCCTATATAACCAAACTCCAGCACACTATTGTTAGCACAGTCTTTCCTGTTGCTACCTTTTTATAACAAACTTATATGCATTTAGTTTGTGGTTGTGCTGGTGTTCATCAGTGTTTTTATGTTAATACTCGTGAGGGTGATTTCTCTTTCAGTGTGGTTTTATTAGTTTATTAAAGGTTTAAACCTAAAACAGGATAGCCTATTTATTCAGCTGATCTCTCTCTCTCGCTCTCTCCACAAATCTCTTCACTTGTTCTTTCCTGCTCCCTCTCTGCTTTCTCTCTCTCAACCTATCAGAGACCACAACCGTATTGTTAAAAGTTGAGGTTCTTTTAACCGAAAGCCCCTGATAAGATTTATGAGCCTGTTTTAAGCTGACCAGGGGCTTTAGCGTTAGAGAGCTCTAAAGTGGGATGCAGTGAGAAGGGGCCTCCAACTGGGACTTTCAGGCCGACACAGGCTACAGTGCTGAAGCAGTGGGGCTGGCAATTCGAGGGGGCTCTGGGAGTTATACGGAACCTTTGTAGTGCACAGAAATGTTTGTTGGTGGTATTTCGTTGCTATTATTACATAATTCAATAGAACAAGTAAGATAAGCAACTGAATCATCCATGCTGTAATTTGAATGTTACATGGCCCCATCTTATGTGTGACACAATAGCTGAGGAGTAATTTCAGTTAGGGAATATGTAGATCTGATCGAGACTACTAGCCGCAGATTCATTCACGTGGAATTGTCCCCAGGCGTGAAACTGTGTCCGTAAACGTTTTGCCACAGCATCCCGGGGGCGGGGCGGCGCGGCATCACGCAACTTGCCCAGGCGCTGTCCGCTTACCACTCCGGTGCGCCTACGTCAGTTTTTTCCTTTTCCGCGTGTAACGTGGATCCGGTCCTTGCTACAGGCCTGTTTTGGACCCTTTTTAGGTCTCGTAGAGAGACCTATTGCAGTCAAACCAGAAAGCTGAGGATTTGTAGAAGTGCACGTGCTCTTGAACGCGCTTCTATCCCCCTGCCTTGCTCTTCAAAGGCTCCCCTTACCATTTGCTCACTTCACTTATTCACGGCCGCAGGCCGTGACTCTGGCTCTTCAAAGGCTCTGCTCCCCGCCCCCCCCGCCTGCACTTCACTGCCGCGGCCATCTGTTTCCCAGCTCCAGCACCTCCCCTCTCTCTCCCCGCACACAGCCTTACTCAGATTTCTCCTCCCCCTCCCCAGCCAGCGTCACCCAGGCCGTGTTCCCTGTCCACCTCCTCCTTTATATCAGCTCCTGTCTTTCTCGTTTTTTTTGCTTCCCACGCCCACCACCCTCCAAGCACAAACACAGTGTTTCCCTTCATCAGACTCCAATGCTTCCTCCCGGCTGGAGACCAAGCAATGTCTCTGCCAGTGCCATGTGTGCTTGTCCCCATCGCCTCCTCTCCTCCCACGTTCTCCATGTTCCCTTTATGTCCCAACGGCCCTCTCTGTATTCCTTTCGTATTCATCTCCCCACCCAACCCCATGTTGTTTTCATATTCACCCCCACTCTTCCTTGTTATATATATCGCTGTTTCCACGTTTTTGTATTTTAAAGCACTGTGAATGAAGCAGTGTTGCTTGTTTTATCGTGGTACGATGAGAGACCGAGTTAGCCTGAGACGACTTTGATAAAATGAAAACCCCTAAAAAACATATACACATTGGCTGACCACTCTGGAACTTCTCAGGAAATTGTGTTCCATTGAAGAGCACTCCCTCCTATGGTAATGCAAACTGTGGAATGTGCCTGTCTTGTGTTTCCTGGCACCGAGCTCGCCTTCTCCGTGCGCCATATAAATGACATTTGTTGATCCAACATGGAGCTGCGTGACCTGCGCGGTTCACATTCACACTTCTGCTGTGCTGGTGAAGTGACAGACTCCCTCAGCTGGCAATGCGGCCAACCGCCTAGAAATGGCCTGTACTTTCCGTTCAACCTTTTCCCAGCGTGTGACTAACATCAACGGTGCAATCTCTCAGCTTTAGATTGTTGTATTGATGCCCTCTGCTGACCTTTTCACCCTCTACTCTGACTGGCATATCAAACTCATGGACTGCCGAGGCAGCCATGAAAAAGTACGGACAAGGGATTTTCGGTATTTCTGTATGAGCAGACGCTTCATCATCGGAACAGCTCAGACAGTACTACTTCTAACAAATATGCACCGTAAACATTATTTTCTGCTAAAAACACTTCATTTACTAATTTATTATTTTTGCAGTCTTTCTCTAGCATGAATTTGGCCCAAGGACTTTACATAAGCACCAGATAACATTACATGGCAGATTCATTTTTTTTAGGCACAAAGATTAACTGATTTGTTTAGGATTGCGGGACGTTGAGATTAAGCCACGACTCGAATGCAACCCCCCCCGTTCAATGGTCGGCAGCTCTATCTGTTAATCCAGGTCTTCTCTACGTTTCCATGCTGAAATTTTTGTTCATATGTATTTCTAGGAAAGAATGCCCGATTGCATTACCCTATATGTAACATGTTTCTTTTGCTTCCTTTTTTATTTTATAGACATTATAAATGACTAGTTAAGAATATAACTATACTACGTATCCTGCCTTTGAAATAGCCTTGCGAGAGCCCACTCGTTTACAGTTCCTGCAGGCCTACGCAGCATACTTCCCCCACTTCAAATAAAGCCTAACTTTAGCACGAATGTGATCCCGGCCTCCGGCGCGACTATTAACATAAATTAACAAGTTGCTTTCACGAAGCTTCACAGGAACCAGACCACCGATGCCATGTGAACAGAAGGCAGCCACAACACATCTCCCCCGCTACTCCTTTCCTCCAGGCCATGTTTTGGGGCCATTTAGTGTTCGCATAAGTACAATCAAAGACCTGGCAGCTCCAGCCCTTCACTGATGGTGTTGAGGGCGCTTCTCCCATTCCTTATCTAAGGAATGCCACTTGGGGAGCTGTTTTTTTCCAAGAGGTTTAAGTTGGGAGTCCGCATATCCCTTCCTAAAACGTTCCATCATTTTTAAAGGTCAGAGGTGAAACTTCTGCAAGGAAAATCTATTGGAGAAATGCGAGTTAAAAAAAATTCCCCTTTAGGGTTCTTGCCCAATTGTAGTGAAAGCCATTTATCCGCCAAGGCAACTGACAGTTTAGGTCTTATTTTCTTGGAAGTGCTGTCATAGATAATAAGTCACACTTAACTGCCTAGGAAGGGCAGGAAATCAAGTTCTCAGCATGTTTTTTTATTGGGGTTGCCGTACAGCTGAACATCCCACAAAATCGGGTTCTGACCATTTCAGAGCACCTACACTCTGATGTGGTGTTCATACAGAACCGCTAATATTGTCTTTTTTTTTTTTACAAACTTTACTCTTTCTACGCGTGTTTTCTATTTAACGAGAACAAAGGAAAATTACCACGGGGAATTAACTTGGGTCCCTCTGTATGTTAAGTACCTCACAGCTTTTAAGATTTAACCTGATTTCCTAACAACATCAGCAGTATAATCATTAGATCAGAAGTCCAGACTTATCTGACCTAGAAACACCTATTCTCAATTGGGGAAATGAGTACTTTTCAGTTGTTTAATGTTTCCTGAGGCAAGCTTGTATTCTTGTTTCCTGAAGCAAGCATGTATTCCGGAGTCAGACTGCCTGACCCAGTGTGTAGTAATTGTATAACTCTTCAAACCCTGGCGGCACAGCATGCAGGGTAATGTGCTGCATGGCTAAACACTTCACTCTTACTGTCTTCCTACCAATCTCTCTCTTTCATCTTCCCTCTCTCTCGTCTTCATCAATCCCTTATATGTTTCTCTCCATCCTATCGTCCCTCGCACACTCACTTCTTTTTCTATCTTTTTCCTGTCTTCTTCCCCTGCCCTCTTATTCCTTCATCGCTCTCTTTCTGTCTCTCTAACGCTCTGGTTTATTTTCCCCTCTCTCTTCCTTGCACTCTGTCTTCTCACTCTTTCTATAGATTGTGCTCATGTCACTAATATCTGTGTCCCCCCTCAACTTTCCCTCTTTCATATCTTTCAACGTTCTTCTCTTTTCTTTCTACTTGTTAATTCTAACATTAACTAACCTTTTTGTTCTCAAGCGTTGTTTTTTTCTGTGACAAACATCAGATCACATTTTGTTTCTCAGTCAGTTTCACTTTCTCCCCTTCTTTTCTCAGTGAATTCCATGTATTTTACTCTCATTCCCCCTTTCCTGTATATTCATTTCTCTTCATTTTCCAATACTTCTGTTCCCCATTCTCTTATTCCTCTCCCTCTCCTCTATTTATCTCTTTCCACTCTTCCTCTCATAATTTCCGCTCCCCTCTTATTAATTTCCTCTTTGTTGCTCTTTTTAGTCTGTCTCTAGTCTTCTGCCTTCTCTTTCTCTGTCTGACCATCACCTAGGCACTCATCCTCTATTTGTGTTATTCTGTCCTGTGATCACTCTCATCCTGACAGTCTATCGTTTCCTTCTCGCTCAATTTCACTCATTCTCTCTCTCGCTTCCTCTGTATCTCTCAAGCGCATACACACACAGAATTTCTTGCTCTTTTTCTTTTTTCTCTTTCTCTGTCACCCTTTGTCCTTCCTGTGGGTATCATTTGTTCTAATCTGTTGCTCTCCTCTCATACCAACTCAGTCTGCTGTTCTCACGTTTATTTCTTCCCCTACACACACACCCTCTGACCTCAGTGTTTCATTCTCTATCCCTGGCCTCAATACTTCAATATTTATTGTACCATACTGATTTCAGACTCTATCTATCACCCTCACTCTATCTATCTATCGCCCACACTCTTATCGCCCACACTATCTATCTATCTATCTATCTATCTATCTATCTATCTATCTATCTATCTATCTATCTATCTATCTATCTATCTATCTATCACCCTCACTCTCTCTATCACCCTCACTCTCTCTATCACCCTCACTCTCTCTATCACCCTCACTCTCTCTATCACCCTCACTCTCTCTATCACCCTCACTCTCTCTATCACCCTCACTCTCTCTATCACCCTCACTCTCTCTATCTATCACCCTCACTCTCTCTATCTATCACCCTCACTCTCTCTATCTATCACCCTCACTCTCTCTATCTATCACCCTCACTCTCTCTATCTATCACCCTCACTCTCTCTATCTATCACCCTCACTCTCTCTATCTATCACCCTCACTCTCTCTATCTATCACCCTCACTCTCTCTATCTATCACCCTCACTCTCTCTATCTATCACCCTCACTCTCTCTATCTATCACCCTCACTCTCTCTATCTATCACCCTCACTCTCTCTCTCTCTATCACCCTCGCTCTCTCTCTCTCTATCACCCTCGCTCTCTCTCTCTCTATCACCCTCGCTCTCTCTCTCTCTATCACCCTCACTCTCTTTCTCTATCACCCTCACTCTCTCTCTCTATCACCCTCACTCTCTCTCTATCACCCTCACTCTCTCTCTCTCTCTATCACCCTCACTCTCTCTCTCTATCACCCTCACTCTCTCTCTATCACCCTCACTCTCTCTCTCTATCACCCTCACTCTCTCTCTCTATCACCCTCACACTCTCTCTATCACCCTCACTTTCTCTATCACCCACACTCTCTCTATCACCCACACTCTCTCTATCACCCTCACTCTCTATCACCCTCACTCTCTATCACCCTCTCTCTCTATCTATCGCCCTCCCTCTATCTATCTATCGCCCTCCCTCTATCTATCTATCGCCCTCCCTCTATCTATCTATCGCCCTCCCTCTATCTATCGCACTTACTCTACCTGTCTATCGATCTCTATCTGTCTATCTATCGCCCTCCCTCTATCTATCTATCGCCCTCCCTCTATCTATTGCCCTCCCTCTATCTATCGCCCTCCCTCTATCTATCTATCGCCCTCCCTCTATCTATCTATCGCCCTCCCTCTATCTATCTATCGCCCTCCCTCTATCTATCGCCCTCCCTCTATCTATCTATCGCCCTCCCTCTATCTATCTATCGCCCTCCCTCTATCTATCTATCGCCCTCCCTCTATCTATCTATCGCCCTCCCTCTATCTATCTATCGCCCTCCCTCTATCTATCTATCGCCCTCCCTCTATCTATCTATCGCCCTCCCTCTATCTATCTATCGCCCTCCCTCTATCTATCTATCGCCCTCCCTCTATCTATCGCACTTACTCTACCTGTCTATCGATCTCTATCTGTCTATCTATCGCCCTCCCTCTATCTATCTATCGCCCTCCCTCTATCTATTGCCCTCCCTCTATCTATCGCCCTCCCTCTATCTATCTATCGCCCTCCCTCTATCTATCTATCGCCCTCCCTCTATCTATCTATCGCCCTCCCTCTATCTATCTATCGCCCTCCCTCTATCTATCTATCGCCCTCCCTCTATCTATCTATCGCCCTCCCTCTATCTATCTATCGCCCTCCCTCTATCTATCTATCGCCCTCCCTCTATCTATCTATCGCCCTCCCTCTATCTATCTATCGCCCTCCCTCTATCTATCTATCGCCCTCCCTCTATCTATCTATCTATAGCAGCACCACAGCATCACTCGTCGCCACCACAACATCACTGAACGCAACAGCATCACTCGTTGCCACCACAGCATCAATCTGTGCAACCATTCAACAACAACTGATTTAAATATGATCTCTCAATGTTTCAAGCTTTATTACAAATGTCACAAAAAGATGTTAATATTTCACTTCTGTTCTTGGATTTTCGTCACAATAAAATACACAGAACATAATCTTCACAAAAGTTATTTACAAAAGTTTAAGCTATTGCCATTATAAATTACAATAACTTTTATTTAAGTATTAATGATTAAGCCATTGTTATTTGTAATATCAATACATTGAAGTCACGTAAATACAACACATATTGCATTAAAAATGCTATTGGTGTCACATTTGCGAAAGTTAAAACTATTGGCATTGTAAATGACAAAGCTATTAATTTCGCTATTTTCAAAACCAACACATAAATAAAAGATTTGTCATTTACAATACCAATAGCTCAAGCTTTCCTAATGCGAGACCTATTGCATTGCAAATGCTTGTTTCTTTATCATTGTCTCTTCTTTTGATGGAACAGTGTGGGAGTGCCTTCGGGCTTCAAGACCTGCACGTCTTGTGGGTGTCTTATGTCGGCGACAGACCCTCACCTCATTTGTATGTGGTGTTTAGGGGAGGATCACAGCACCACTGTGTGCTAACAGTTGAAGCCGAAGTAGCGGAGGGAGCGCCAGATGAAGCTACTCTCTGCGCGTCTCTCCTGGTCGGCTTCCTCTCCTCGGTCAGCCTCGGCAGATGGCTTCAGATACGGCCGATGTATTCCTTGCCCTTCTCCGATGCCGCACGTGCGTCGATCCCCGGTGGGTAAGTGTTGCAATTTGTCCCCAGGGGCTGGTGTTTGACCTACTGGGAGCGTGGACTCTCTGCGGGTGAGGCGGCCACGTGTCGTCGTCCTATCCACCGTTTGACGGGGCTTGGTCACATCCCCAAGCCCCGCTCGGCTCTCTGGGCAGGCGAAAGTCTCATCCACGGCTGAGCTGACGCCGCCACTGTACCGGTGCCTGCTCCTCAAAGTGGCGCCATAGGGGTCGGTGACCTCTCCTCGTCCCGCTCCAGGTTGAGGCGGGGTGGGGTCCCCTCGTCCCCTTCTGGGCCCCTCGCGTCCCACCACGTCTGCCTCGTCGGAGGGAGAGTCGGAGGTTAAATCATCCCTAGCGCCGAAGCATGCGTCTCCTGACCACCTCCGCCACATTCTGGGGCGAGCGCGCGGAGAGCTTAGTGTCATTCCCCTGGTCCCTCTCGTTCCTCCACGCAGGCGGCTGCCTCGGCGGAGGTCGATTCGGCATTGTTCTGGCACTGCCCCTTGGCCACTTCGGCTCCATTCCCCGGCACGGTGTGACTTGGAGGAACCCTATCCGGTGTCTCCTTTGGTGCCGGATGGTGTTGGCGCCCTACCTCTGACGGCGGACTCTACGGCTCCAAACAGGGGTCATACCGCGGATTCGTCTTGGGACGCTCCCTCTTCTCCGGAGGTCGGGTGCATATTGATGTCGTCCTCCCCGAAGACTGGCCGTCGTGTGGTGTCCTTTTTTTACCGTCGTCGTCGAAGGGCGGCTCCCCGCCGTCCTGAGGCAGAGGCGTTCGTCGGAAGAGTGGCAGGTCCCCCATTCTTCGGTTTCCTTCTGACTTCCAGGTCTGGTCTTTGCCCGTCCCGCTTGGCTTCGGGGACGGCCACCCTAGTATGCAGCCATTGCCCACGGAGGAGTTGCTTTCTCCACCACGGGGCCCTACGGAGGCTGGTGCGGCCTTCGCTCATTCGGTGTCCACGGCTGTCTGCATTCTGCGCGTGGGTGACCTGATACTCACTTTTCTGGCGGACCATCTCTTGGAGGTTCTCCACCAGGGCTCTGGTGGGAAGGAGATCTTGCTTCCTTTTGAGGGCTCGCTCCTTACTTCCCTGACGGGGGCTTGGAGGTGTCCTGCCTCAGGGGATCCGGTGCCTCAACACCTTCTGCACCGGCACCTTCCGGCGCTGCATGACCCGGCGTGTCTTTCCCTCCACCCCTCTGCCACCAGTCCACTTTTGCAGACTGCTTTCCCCTCCCTCCCGCCACTGTTGACTCTGCAGTCCCGGGAGGCCCGCTGGCTGGACTCTTAGGAGCACAACATATTTGCCTTGACCAGCGCTGCCCTGCGGGCCCTTAACACCTTGTGTGTATTGGCTAGGGTCTCCTCTTGTTTGTGGGACTCGTCTGAGTCTCTGGGATCCGCAGCTTCCCAAGAGACTGTTCAGTTGGCATCATGCGTTGGATGGCCGGGAGCTAGCGGCGTTTATTCTCCGCTCCACTCTGGACATCTGATGTGCTGAGCCGGGCCATGGCTTCCTCAGTCGCCCGCCGTCGCCATGCTTGGTCTTGATCTTCCTTTTGACGGCAGCCTGTTGTTCCATGCCCCGGCTGACTCCGCCCTCCAAAGGTTCCTGGCAGGGCTCCGTCCTCCTCCTCCTCCTCCTCCTCCTCCTCCTCAGTGACTGCTGAGTTCAGCTGGTTCTGGACCTTCTTGGGACAGTCACTCTTGCTACAGAGTTTCTGGCCCTTTCCTTGCTGGGACTTTGGCATTGTTGCCTGCTGGACGGTCCTTTGTTGACTGTGTGTTTTTTTTTGAGTTGTTACACAGACTTAGCCCTGAGATTAGGCCTTCTGTTTTTTCTTTTGGGCTGCTTGTCAAGCCTTTTGCGGGGGTGTTTTTCCCTGCTGCAGAAGTTCTTCCAAAGAGGGTTCCCATGTCTTGGGGCTTAACGTACCCTATGTGGGGTAGTGGTAGCCGTTATATATCTGAGCTCTGCTGGGGAGTTCGGGTCGCCTTCGGATGCCTGTTCTCCATGGTGTTCCTGTATGTTGCTATTGCTTCTGAGGTCGTGTGCGCGCCCCCCTGTAGGGGTGTATACGGGCATTCCTCTCCTTCCTAACCTTGTCCAGAGGGCTTGGATGCTTCTGTGTCCTCCTTGTCAGGCGTCGCCTGCCCGGTTTTTCTGGGGCACCGGGCTGTTCTTCTCTTCTTCTGGCGGCTTATGGCTATCTGTGCCGTTCTAGCGGGCTTGTTGCCTTCCCTCTGGATGGGCTCGCTTTCTTTTCCCTTGTTTCCGTGGGCCCTCTAGGCTTCTCTTTTTCTTCTTGTTCCTCTGCCTGTCCTGTCATTGGATGGAAGCTCTGTTGCCTTGGGTACGGGCCTCTTACTTCCCTCTTGGGGTCGGTGGTGTTTGGCTGTGGGGGTCCTCTTGCCTGGAGGCGACACGGGTGCCTCCCTGGTTCGCAGGTCTGGTCCCCTGTGGGACTCTGTCCTGCCTAGACTGGTGGGTTCCTTTGGCAGACCCTCCTTCCCCGTGGGTATTGCTAGGGTATCTATTATACGTGAAGGAATCTGCGGCTAGAAGTCTCTATTAGATGTACGAGTTACTTACCTTCGATAACTATTTATCTGATAGAGACGATACTAGCCGCAGATTCCTTCACAGCCCGCCCTTCCTCCCCATTCTGCGAGGACCCCATAGTTGGTCTTCAGTACTCTCCTCCCGTTGGGGGGGCTATGTCTCCTGTGAGAGCCCTCTTTGCTCTTGACGGGTGGCTCAGTCTTGTTGCTGTTCATTCCTCCTCTTTGGTTCTTTGGAGGATGGGGTTACGGTGCTCCTGCACACCGTTGTTCTGACTGCGCCAGGTCTGGGGCGGTTTGCCTTCAATATCCGCACTCCCCTCCCCTCCGTTTCCTCTTGCTGCTAGGAGTCCTGGCCCCTCTGCTAACCTCTGAGTTGGGGTTACCTGATCATGCCTTGACCTTGTTCCTTGGGGGGATGGGGGGGGTTGCCCTCTATGCCGGGGCGGCTTGGAGGTTGGTTGTTCCTGTCAGTTTTGGGAGGGACTCCCCTTCCTTGTTTCTGCATGGGGGTTGTAGGCCTGCTGCATGTGTCATGACTTTTATGCATGTTCCTTGTATATGGGGGAAGGGGGGAGGCTGTCTACGTACTGGCAGGGTGGTTGTTCAGGGCTCTGCTCTTCTTCTGCCCCTGCCTTCGGACACTGCAGTGTTGCACTGTTCCCTATGGTGTCTGCTTCTTTTTCTATTCTTTCGCACACTGTTCTCATGCTATCACAGTTTTTGTCTGGTGGCTCCGTGTTTTGGTGCGGAAAAGTTTTCCGAAGAAAACTGACGTAGGCGCGCCATCGTGGGGCTTATGTGACCTCGCTGACGTCATGGACGTCATGTACGCGGACAACGCCTGTGCGGAGTCGTGTGATGCCGCCCGCCCCCCGGCACGCAGGGATGCTGCGGCAAAAAGTTTCCTGATCCAGTCTCACGCCTGGGGATAATTCTATGTGAAGAAATTTGTGGCTAGATTAGTCTCTACCAGATACATTGTTACCGAAGATAAGTAACTCTTACTTTAATGCTCAACTAACTGCAGTATGACTGTCAGATTCACTGCAGATTTCTGAAGCTGGTACTTAACTCCATGTGCTATTCTACAAAAAAAATGAATCTGACCCGTGTAATGTGACTGGTGCGCAAAGCGCTCCAGTGCCTTCTGGGCCGAGCTCCTCCTGCAGAATATAAAAAATAAAATTATTATTTAACTTGCATCTCCAGAGTGGATACCTCTTTCTCCACATTTATATCTATTTTGGCGATATTTGAGCTGTTTAGATTTGCATTAAAGTAGATCCTGAAGTGCACCACTTTCGTGATCATGCCTTGTTGTCATAATCTTGCCTACAGCAGTGACCTCAAGACCTGTGCCAGGTAGCAATAGCTCATGATAATGTCTCGCTTGCCGTCAGTGCAGGTGCAGTCGCTGCGAAGGCTATTGTTTCTAGTAAGGGGCTTGGAGCATGCTCAACACTTAACATTTTTGGCATCATTGTCACTCTTAATTTTTTGACTCCTTAAAGTATTGACAAAGCCAACAGCTCTCACATAGGCGAAACCTATTGGCTATGCTAATGCTTGTTCATAAAAACAAGTCTTTGGCTGGACAATCCTCTCATTGCTGCATTTTTGTGTACTTTCACTCTTGAGCCTGTATATGCTTTACACCTACTTCAGGTGAAAGAAATGTTGCACCATAAATGGGTAAAGTGAAAAAGACCAGACCTTAGTGAGGAAAAAGAACCCTCAGGCACCAACTACATAAATTGGTTGCCAATTGTCTTCATTGGGTCCTTGTTGTGAGTACGTGAGGAAACTACGCAGTCAAGGAAAGAAAAAAGTGCTCAGTTAAAGAGTATGGACTACTCTCCCCAGACTAGAATTTTAATATAAGGGTAGCTCTAACTCTGTTAAAAGCAATCGTGCAAAATCTGACATATATAAGGTTGAGTTAATTAGAACCAAATGTCCTAGGAGGTCGACCTGTTTCTTGCAGGAGCTTCGCCTCAGCTCAGCATTCATCAGGACCAAGTGGACCCTGGCCTTGTGTTACGCGCTCACTATGGCGACATAATCGTCCAAGGCGGGGTGTCAAACTTTCTTTAAAACAGTTTATATTTAAAATTACAAACTTATCTGTAAGTTCATGCACATAGACTTCCGTGCAGAATCCCTGTCACAGTAGAGGGATGATCAATTTAATATTAGTATGGAAATTACCCCTTAGCTCCGTGGCAGGGGAAACCTTCAGGTTTAGAAGATTTGTATCTAAACGATGTAAGAAGTTGGCCTGATATATAGTGCTCCCTATTCTAGTGATCACTGTGTATCATACCAAACGACCCTTATTGATGATTGGTTGTAAGTCAGCCTTATAGACCAGCTATCCTAGTAGCGTGGACAAAAGCAGTCTTTAGGCTAAACTCTAGAGGGCGTGTTAAGCCAGCTGTTTTACCATCACATATACCCCTTGAACACCAAGTGAAAGGACACCACACAAGTTGTTATGAAAAATAAAGTATATTTATTTATAACCAGTCTACCCTGAACTCTTTATGAGTCAGGGAGCTAAGCACAATACAAAACTCTTACGAAAATACTTCAAGTTGCACAATTTACACAAATGCCCGAGGGGTACGAAAAATCATATACACTAAAAGTGGAATGCGAAATACTAGCAGATAAGTAACAAGATCCAGAGGCTTCAGGATCGCTAGGACTACACTACTGAACCCTAAGGTTAGGAGCAGGAGGCCTAGGGAGATCGGGTGCAGAGTGTGCACTCTCACGCGGGATGCGGGACAAAGTCTATCGAGGCTAGTATTTCTAAAGTTACTGTTTCCTGACGAATCCGACTAGGTAGACTTAAAACGAAAAAGGATCTGGACACTTGGATAGTGAACCTGCGTTGGAGCACCGAAATGCTCGGGTTACCTAGCCCAGGGGCTGCGGCTGCATAGGGTTCAAAAGACGTCGGGAATCCTCGTTGTAGTCTATGGAGCCTGAAAGAAGAAGTTGCTGGCAGGCGACCAGTGAAGATGTTCGGTGTGATCCAAGCCTGGATCAGTGATGGAGACGACCTGAAAGCAGAGGGGACTCAGTTCTTAATCACTAGCCAGTGATTGTGTGGGCACCAGGAGGGCACCGGATGAGGTCAACGCGATCAGGTTAGTGGGCGACGCTGGACTCTGCAGTCACACGGGCCAGGAGGCGTTGTCGGCGACCAAGCTGGAGGTGCGAGCTGTCCCACGAGGGTGTCTGCTGTCGGCGATGCTGGAACCAGGTTTGGAGCAACAAGCCTTGGCAAAGGCAAGTCCACGCGGTGGAGTCAAGATGGCGTCTAGAGGGGACCAGGAGGGTCCGGGGTGCTCCTCTTTTGGAAGGGAGCAAGGGCCAGTCTGGAGCAACCAGACCAGCGGTGAAATCGTCGTGGTACGTCGCAGGAGGGCCACTAGCCAGCAGGCAAGTGACCGGACAACGCGGTGAGCAGCAAAGAGCAGAAGGGCCCCACGCAGATCTCGTGGATGCTGGGGGGCTGGACTTCGGTGCTGGAGCTGCTCAGGGTTGTGGCTTCTCAAACCCCAGTGCACTCACTCGAGGATCTCTCGGCGGTCGTGCTGGTTAAGCGTCGTGCAGGTTTTGAAGATGGCCGGTCCCTCAGGTCTCGTCACACCCACGAATCTCAGCTAGGCTGATGATGCAGGTAGAGGCCAGAGATGCCAGGGAATCCAGGTCTCGTCGAGCTGGTCAGTCTTGATCCGGAGGATGGACGTGCAGCAAACCGCGATGCTTAGGTGGTGCCTGCGGGTGGCAGGGTGGCTACTCCTTAGCCACAAGGGAGAGTCTTCAAAGAAAGTCAAGAGTTCCTTTCGTGGAAAGTAGTTCAAGATTCAAGATTATCTAATTTGGGAAGGGGGCCCGCTCCTACCTTTATTCTAAGAAAAGGGGCTGGCACGCGACTAGGTCCTGCCCATGGGTGGGACCAGGAGGGGGGTGGTTACACCCCTCTCCCTTGTCCGGACTTTCCCCAGCTCAGGGGCTGGGGTGCCCCTGGAACTGGTTTGAGCCGACATATGCACAGTGAGCACCGGGGTGCCACTTGCAGTCACCTTCCTCTCAGCCCTGCCTACCTGGGATACACAAAACCCTGTCTGGGATGGTGCTAGCACCGCCCCTGACAGGAAACCCTTTGTCCGAGCTCTCCTCGCTGGAAGGACTCCCAGCAGCAGGAGGTCAGACTTGTGTCTGTGGTGGCAGCATCCATTTTGTGATGCTGAGGCTCGAGTTAACTTTAACCGGGGTTCACAGTTACATACATGTCGTGTCCCTCTAGAAGGGTGGAATGCTAACCCCGTCGCCAGAATTGGCGAGGGGTTAGTATTTCAATTCGTATGACACCTTACTCGACATGTTTTGATAAAGCGATACCAAAGTTGGCAAATAACCGCGAGGATTATAATGCACTTGAGAGTATATGGTACACGTTATCATGGAACAGCTATTAGGACTTGGTTCCGCAAGCTGCAAACGGGCTCAACTCATGCCAGAGCACCATCTCGCATAATTCCAAGCACTCTGCCTTCAGGATTGATAAGGCCTGCCATAGGAGTGACTGATAGGAATACATGTCCATTTTAGGTTTAGATATAGGAATACTATATCTAAAGCAAAGGGAGATTACACCACCATGCCCCAGCTTTCGTGCAGCTAGTTGTGTCAGATTTGGGTGGCCAGCCAGGGGTGGCATAATACATGCTGAAGCCCCTGGTAGGCCCTGGGTACACCTATGCCCTGGATACCTAAGGTATGCTGTACAGGGACTGATAAGGTGGCCCAGTACCAATTGGTAAATGCACCTAAGGTACATGTGTGTCAATTTAGAGCGAGAACAGCTAGGCTGTGGGTCTGATTAGCAGGCCCACAGCCAGGGAAAGTCGTAAACCAGTGAAGCAAAAAGCAAAAATAGGATTGCAGACCCCACTCTCCTACAAACGACTTCCCGTGTGAACAACTAGTCGAATGGACTAGGTGTTCACGCGGGGGAGTCGTTTAGAGTATCTGAATGGTGGGTTGGAAGTTGGTTAGCAGCTTCTGTGATAAAATGATCTTTTCAGTGTTTGCAGCATGTCTGCAGCATCTGCAGTTAATCTGGGGGCTAGAGTAGTTTCTTACGAAGCAGTTAGATGAATGTATGAGTTTGTGGGCATGTGTGGCTGTAGATACACATGCTTAGCATATGTCTCCTATCTAGTGTTGGGCTTGGAGGTGTGCAAGAGGTTTCTCTTCAGAGAAGTCTTTCCAGTTATGAGATGTAGTGACTCCTCCTCTTGCTTGCAATGCACATGGTCCTCGACTCTATAGTTTTTTTCCGCCACTTGGTTAGGACATGTGTTCCTGCTTAGTGTCATTACTGGTGTTGGGCTACTAGCTGAACAGTCTGTATTGTTTTCGAACACAGTTAGAAATCTACTTCCCTCTATTTGTCATCAATGCCAACTTCGTCTGGGGATTTGATTCGACCGCAGCCCACTTGGAGCTCTGTTCTTCAGTGTCAATTCTCGTCAACGTTCTTTCCAACGGATGCTCAATTGGTGAGGGAATGGACACCCTTCCTTTTCTGCCCATCTAATCACGGCAAGTTCCCACACACCGATTTACATTAGGTCTGTAACTTGTGCTTGTCTCCAGAACACCAGGAGGCAACCTGCAGATCTTTTTGATCCAAAAACACATTACGAGATCGAAGAGCAAGAAGACTTCAGATGTATCAATGACTGAATGATCAGTACTGCTATAGTGCACGGCTACTCGAAAAATGTGTCCCGGTGCTTTTTAAAGTAACTGAAAGCCGAAAGGAGGCGTGGACCAATGATCTCTTGTTAACCTACGGTCTGAATAGGAGAGTTTTCAACTCTTTTTTTTTTTTTAATTTTACTTCGACCAAGATAATCGTCCTCTGTTCAGGCAGTTGATTCTATAGACCGGCTGCCTTAACAGTGAAGGTAGAACCTCCCTTCCGTTGCCTGTTGTAGCAGGGAACCACAATTCGATCAGAATTTCTAGAGCAGAGCGGTCTCCTGGACTGCATTCCTTAATAGATTCTTTCATTTGGGCAGGTCCTTTATTGTAGAGGGCTTAGTGCGTCTGGGTCAGTGCTTTGTTAATTATACGTTTCCAAACTGGTAGCCAGTGGAGTCCCTCCCGAAATACTGATACATATTTTGGTATTTTATACAGTAGGTGGAATGGTATATACTGTATTGTACGGAATATGGCGGTATTCACCCAGTAGCTTGTGAGCTACTGTAGCTCTCCAGCTACATCTGAGTAGTTCACTTGTGTGCAGCCCAGCTTATTAAATTCGAAAGCTTTTGCTTGGTTGAATTATTATACATATAAAAGAAAATTCAATTGTACAACCCTAATAATATCAGTAGCTCACTGCGTTTCATTGAACATAAGTAACTCTCAGTACAGAAAAGGTTGGAGACACTGTAACCGCTGAATCAGATATTCTGGTCGGCCCAGGTATAATGCATTAATATAGTCCAGCCTTGACCGGATTAATGACCACCTGACCACTGTGATTTGTTGCAATCTTTACAGCAAGATATGAAAGGTGGTTGACTGGCCTAACATCACCAGAGCCACATTAAGGCCTGAGTCAAGCTGGTTTTATTAGACTCGGAGACCTCTAATAATATGGTATTGGTGCTGTGGCGGGTTCTGAAACCTGATTGAAAGAGATGGAGCACGTGGTTGTCAGTCACAAAGGTTGTAAGTTGTTTATTCACCCACCTTTCTAAGATCTTCGAGGCTGCCGGGAGCCGAGACTGGTTTAAAATTCACCAGAGATTCAGGGTCAGTGTTGGCCTTTTTCAACAGAGGAACCACAGTAGATCTTTTCCAATCCTCTGGAATGACCCTTGAGTGGAGGAAGGTAGCAAAAAGCTCCAGATTTGTTGGGGCGATAATATCTGGGATGGACCTTAGAATATGAGTGGATGTTAGATCCATTGGATTCATGTATCAACGAGGCGTTCACGACACACCGAACCTCTTAGGTCCAGAAGATCTTTTATTTTTATTTTGTTTAAACAATTTTTATTAGAAACAAAACTGCAGCATTGATGACATTACATAGACATCTCGCCAGAGGATACAAGCTTTTAGCATTTCGTTACAACCCCCAATCCATCAGGAGCACATAAGATTACGCTCTATGAATGGCTTAACAGTTACTATGAGAGTTACAACTATGTCTTCGGGTCAGGGAACATCACGTATTCTCATTGTTCTAAGGGCCCTGAGTTTATGCCAACTTGTCTTTATTCTCCCCCTCCAACACGAGAGTCTCTCCCTCCTAAGTTCCACCGTGGGAAAAATGCTAATTTCACTCCTGTATTAATTCCAGCGTCCTCACTTGTGATCCCATTTTCGTGGGCATCCTCTTTCTTTATACACCGTTTTCTCCGCTACCATAGCGTGATCCATGTCTTTTGTCCAGTCCCGTAAATGTGGTACCCACCCCCCACCTCTGGGCAATGTATCGTTTTGCTATACTCCACCCCATGGTGCCCATGATTGTTCAGCTTGTGTGAAGTCTGTTGCCTCCCAGATATTGTAGAGACAGAGTTTGGGAGACGGTTGTATGGGTTTGTCACAAGTCCTTGTAAGTTGTTGGGTGATGTCTATCCAGTATTGGTGTACGTAGGGGCATTCCCACAGGATGTGCATGAATGTACCAGTTTGGTTAGTGTCGAAGGCAGAGTGTGTCCGGTCTCCTATCTAATCTGAATAACAATTTAGCATTAAAATATACCCAATGAAGAATCTTAAGCTGGACTAGCCAGTCTCTCATTGGAACAGCCACTTCCCGGGGGGGAAAGCCAGAGCCTCTATCCAGTCTTTGTCAGCCATGTTCCCCAGATCCACCTCCCAGCTCGCTAGCAGCTTCTGCATCGGGTCGGTCATGTTGATCAATTTCATGTACGTGAGGGAAATGGTCTTGCGGTCCATTGGGTCCAGCAATAGTCTGTCCTCAAGAGGAGAGGAATCTGGGAGGGGGGTGTCTTTAAGGAGGGCAGAGCCAATGGCGTGGCTGATCTGAAGAGAACTGAAGTACTCCAATGGTGCTAGTTGATATTTGAGTTGGAGATCTGCTAGAAGTACAGCCTTTTCTGGACCCAGTTCCACAGGGAATCATTACAACAGACGCTCACAGGGTTGGGAAGCACACTCACAAGACTTAACAGTGCAGGGTCAATCAACACTCAACCTAACACATCTCCATAGCAATCACCTAGAGTTTCAAGCTGTTCATCCAGAGATAAAAGTATTCCTTCCCCACTTCACAGGCAAAGTGATCCTCCTAAAAATAGACTACCATGTATTATCTACAAAAACAGAGGGGTGGGGCGGGGTGAGACAGCAGGTCACCTCAGCTAGCACAGACCATCCGGAGGTATGGTCTCCATAGCACGATTTATCTCTTAGCGGAGTATCTACCAGGAGTGGAAAACAACTCTGCAGATCTCCTCAGAAGGAAACAACAATTAGTCCACGAGTGGGAACTTAACCTACAAGCCCGCCACCCATTCTTCCAACAATAGGGTCACCCAGTCATAGACCTATTTGCTACAGTAGAAAATACAAAATGCCCTAACTTTGCCTATATGTTCCCACACCACAGTCTAAGGACAATGCCCTATGGATGAGTTGGTCAGGGATATTTACTTACGCTTTTCCACCTCTCCCCCCTCTTCCATTTGTTTTTTGCAAATTTTGCAAACCTCTCTAACACTAGCTCTCACATGGGTCAGACAGCTGTGGTTCTACACACTACTGAGTGAGCTAAAGGATGGGGATGGATTAAACCCAGATCAGTTGACTGGGAGTGAGTGTTTGATTTGCTCAAACGCTCCGTCCATCATTCCCTTTTGTATCGCTTTTTTAGCCCTAAATTGGCAGGGTATGCTCAGACGTGAGTCCCTTGCTCACTTGGCCACTGGATTCAAGATAGCCTGGTCGATGAGGATTATGAATCCGAAACCAGGATGCTTGTTTCCGGTCCAGGGAAGACATGGCTTGGCAGTTCGGGCTGGACTGTTCCCATAAGGCACAGGGTCAGACTGATTTGCAAATGGCCATGTCTGAACTGGGGTGGCTGAGTGAGCTAAAGAATGGTGATGGATTAAACCAGGATCAGTTGACTGGGGGTGAGTGTTTGATTTGCTCAAACGCTCCGTCCATCATCCCCTTTAGGATTGCTTTACA
The DNA here is from genome assembly GCF_964263255.1 of Lissotriton vulgaris. Classification (NCBI taxonomy): domain Eukaryota; kingdom Metazoa; phylum Chordata; class Amphibia; order Caudata; family Salamandridae; genus Lissotriton; species Lissotriton vulgaris. The sequence continues at coordinate 305,944 of NW_028247114.1, read as the reverse complement.
CACTACTAAACCTGTCAGTAATCCCACACTAAGTACTTCCTAACTGGCAGGATCCTCTAACTCAAAACCAGGGAGCAGTCCAGCATCCAAATCCCAGATCTCTTAATCTGGCTACTGAGGTATTAGAATTGGGATACTCGAATCCACCTCAACAATGCATGGGTTTTCTTATAGAGGGAAGAAGACCCACTACTAGAGAATGCTATGCGGCAAAAGTGGAAACGCTTTGTTCACTATTGCCATTCTAAAAATATTTGTCCATTAACAGCAAAAACTCAAGGTAAGTTACCACTAACATTTTACATACAACAGGGCTTGCCTTTGCTTCCATTAAATTACACCTCACTGCATTAGCAGCATATCTCCAAAACAGAGAACATATTTCCATATTCTAAGTTCCTTTTAGCAAAACTTTTCTGAAGGGACTCAGTTATCCCACCAAGAGTCACCAACACCAAATTGGAAACTCAATGTGTGTTAATAAGATGGAGTCCCTGTAGTAAACTGGCTCTGTATATACTATACCAAAGTGAGGTATAGTGTGCACTCCAAAGGTAGGCAGATGTAAAAGTAGGTTGCACCTTACTCTCCATTTGTGGTAATGTAAACCAGCAGTAAGGCTTTATCAGAGAATAGGTTAAGCATTTGTTGTACACACTCAATCTGCAAATGATTGCACATACTCAAATTCTGAACTCAGACCAATTTGTTGTGTTTAAAAATATTCCTTTAGTTATTTTATTTCTTAGAACCAAGCAAGCCTGTCACAGGTAAGTGATTCATACCTTGTAGTAATAATACAGTTTGAATTGCAGGTGTATATATACTTGAGTTTGATTACAGTAGAATTGCTGGGAATGTACTTTGAAATATTGTACATATTCTTTGGATTGACTTTTCAATAGGTTGTCAAGTAAATTACTTTACTGATTACTTTTCTTACACAGGGTAGTATACCTGAATACTACACTGGGATTTTCTGTAAACCGGTAAGTAAAAACTTTTTGGTTATTTGGTTACAGTTTTAGAGACTTTTATAGACTTCCTATCTCCACACTTAAACTTTTTCATAGAAATTCAATGTTATCCTATGGGAGAAAATAGTGTAATCGGTTCAGTGCTAAGTACTTTGTTGTGGGAGTTGGGTTTCTGGGGTTAGAATCTGGGGTCCCCCAGAGTCGAAGATGCACTCTCAAAGCTCCCTCAGCGGCACTAGGGCGGCCAGGTGCAGAGTGCTGAAGCCCAATGTTATCCAATGGGTGTTAGGGAGCCTCCGGTTGGTGGCTGCTCACGAGCAAGCCACGAGGATGTGGGAGGAAAGCTCTTGGACTTCAGCTCAGGGCAAATGGGGGTTCAAGTTGGCATCAAAAGGTTACACCCTCAGCGGCACTAGGGTGGCCGGGTGAAGGGCGTGGTTTGTCATCCACTGCCCTGTTACTCTCATTGGGGATTCTCAGGCTTGCAAACACGATGCAGGCTCTGGGACAAAGGAATACTGGGAGCAACCACCACTTGGAGAGGTAAGTTGGGATTCTGGGCGTTGGCTAGACACAGTAGGTTTGGCCACCAAAGGCCGTGGGGGGTCGGGTGGAGGGGAGCAACTCCTGGTCTCGTTTGGGGGGGACTTTCTGGATATAGGCTGCATGCGTCGGCAGAAGGCTTGAGGCAGGTCGGAGATCGCTGGATCTCTAGTCAGGATCACTGGGGAGACCTCCTCGTGGTGTTAGGCCACTTGAATTCTGGCCATGGGCGTCTGGTGTAGATTAGCGGGTTTTGCCGGAGCTGGAGTCTGTTGGTGAACAAATTCCGTGTTCATGGGAGACAAAGTCTTTTCCTTGGAAGGCAGGGCAGGTCTTCGGGCTTCTTGAGGTTGCTGGCTGTAGGACACACCGGAGTTGCGCTTCTGGAGGTTCGAGGTGGGGACAGGCCGGTAGGGCTGGGGCCAAGTCAGTAGGCGTCGTCCTCTTCTTAGCTTTGGCATGGCGGTTCGGTCCTTCCTCTTCTTTTCTTCTTGGTCGTTGCTTGTCTGAGGAAGCAAGGTTCAGGGGTGCCCGTAAATACTAGATTTAGTGGCTTTGAAGGTAGGTAAAAAGTTGGGACATATTTTTTGGGACGGCTCTCACACGGTGAACTTTGGACTGAAAGTGGGCATATCATAGCCACTTGGTGCCTTGAAATTTTATGAAAATTATATGGGTTTTTTTGGTCCATGAGGTGCTAAAATGAACTTTTCAACCCAATAACAAGTTTGTACGTACAGAATTGAAGAATTGAAATAAAGACCTTACTATTTGGTCACCTCTTTTAGAGGCAACATTGGACTACTTTTGATAAAACAAGCCGTCCGAGTCGCAACTGCCATTATACCGTTAAAATGGATTAACAAATGTTCGAGGCATGTGGGCTGCTGAATTCATATCTGTGCATAGATCGCCGCCTAGTGTTGGGTCCGGATGATTGCACTTTGTTGTCCTGGAAGAGTCTTCGAAGTATCACGAGATAGGTGGCTCCTCCCCTGGACTACAGTGCGCATGGGCATCGACTCCATCCCCAGATTGGTTTTTTCCGCCATTGGGTTCGGATGTCTTTGGTTCCCTCTTGTCGGAATCGATAGAAAAACTTTCCTTGAGAACAAAAGGTCTTTAGTCTTACGTCTGTATTGTCTTGCGTTCGGCTTAACAACTTCTAGTTCGGCTCCGAGCCGAGTTCTGTACTAACGCGTGCTTTCGGCGCGGAAGGCCTTGTCGACGCTCCAGACTAATCGACCATCCATCATGGAACGAAGTCCATTCAAAAGATGTCCGGTCTGTAACTCGAAGTACCCACACATCGACGTCCACCCGGTGTGCAACAAGTGTCTGTCGCCGGACCACGATGAGGCCAAGTGTATGGCCTGTTCACGATTCAGGTCCAAGAAGACACTCAAGCTCCGACGAGCTGCGCGCCTGGAGGCCCAGCAATCTGCTCCGGCGCCTACGGACATTTTCGATGCTGGGGAGGTTGAGGAAGAATATATCCAGGACGTTTCAGAATCAATCCCCGCGTCGGACGTCGAAGAAGAGTACGACGCTGATGCCGAGGTTTTCGAAAGCGAAGAAGTCGTCGAGAAGGTAGGAGACGACGACGGGGTCCTTGGGGCCATGGAGGATAGCTCGGACGAAGAGCTCCCTCAGACTGACTCTGGGGCCGTGCCTATCTATAAGGCCCAGGTCGAGGGATCGCCTTCGGGCCTTACCCAAGACCTCGATATGGGTTCCACGGCCCTGCCTTCGGGCCCGGCCACGGACATTGTTACCGAGCCACTCCTGGTCAAAACGAAACCGAAAGTGAAATCTACGTTCTCTACGCCAGATACTGCGCAGGTGCAAGTATCGAAACCGAAAGTGCACATCGCATTAGTCGGATCGAAGACTTCTGAGGCCTCGGCGCCGAAGAAGCCAAAGACGGCTGTCGAGCCGAAAGGCCAAGTCAAGGGCGCCGAGCCAAAGGCTACCGCGCCGAAGACTAAGGTGAAAGTGTTCGACGGCGCCGAAGGCGGTCGACGCCGGCAAGGGCCGGGTCGACCCGAAGAAGGCTGTCGACGACCCAAAGAAATCTCTCGGCGACCCGAAAAAGCGACCCGATGACCCGAAGGTCCTCTCTACCCCGCTTCCACTCGACAAGGCCAAGGGTGCTGCGCCACATGAGTCGACTCCGAAAGTGACCTCGAAGGACTCCACTCCAAAACTGGCCTCGAAGGACTCCGGTGAACCGGCACGTCCATCTGCCGCGTTCACGAAAAAGGTCGCGGAGTCCCTGCAGCGCATCAGGGACGGCGCCGCGGCGGTCGAGCCGAAGGACCCTCCGCCTACCAAGCCTGTGGAGAAACCGGTTAAGGCGTCCACGCCGATCCTCTTTACCTTGCCGCCTAAGACGGCGCCAAAGGCTTTCGCTCCTAGGCCGGGGACCTCGACAACCTTCGGAGGAGGAGCGTCAAGAACACTTCGACGCCGAAACGGGCAGGCTTTCCCTTCTGAAGAGGAAAATCACCCCAGAACCCCAGCTGGAGTCTTACAAAATCCCCCTCAAGAAGAAAAGGGACTCTGCTTCTTCTCCTGCCTTGGTGGAACCCCTTTCACCACAAGCTCATGAGGTCTCGCCCACTTACTCCGATGTGGAAGCTGGTGAGGGCGATGAGGAGGATGAATATAGTTATCCGGTCTACACAGACCCAGAGGATACAAATGAGCCCTGGTCAGCTGGTGGTGACCCTGGGGATCCTCATTCAGGACAAGACCCTCAACTCTTCTCTGCTAAGACTTCACCTACTGAAGACTCTGCTGCTTTCAATGCCCTCATTGAACGGGCCGCTACCAATCACAATGTCCAGCTGCATGCTGACCCTGTGGATGTGGATTTCCTCTTTGACACCTTTTCTGTATCTGAAAAGACTGTGAAAACTCTGCCTATGCTGAAAGGTGTTTTGAAGCATGCTGCTGAGGTCTTCAAGGAACCTACCAGGGCGAGGGTGATAAACCCTAGGATTGACAAGAAATACAAAGCGGCACCTACTGATCCAACCTACATTAAAGGACAGTTTCCTCTGGACTCCCTTGTCGTCTCGAATGCCCGGAAGAGGGCCAATTCTCAGACTACGGGTGATGCTCCTCCCCTGACAAAGAATCCAAGGTCTTTGAGGCTTCAGGGAAGAGGGTAGCAGCACAGGCAGCCAACATATGGCGCATCTCAAACACACAGGCGCTTCTGGCGCGTTATGACAGGGCGCACTACGATACACTAGAGACCCTTTTGCAACACCTGCCTGATCAATACAAAGAAGGGGCTGAGATGCTAATCCAAGAGGGGAAGCTAATCTCCAACTCTTCCATTAAGTGCGCTCTGGACGCAGCTGACACCGCTGCGCGAGCTATTAACACCAGTGTTATGCTTAGGAGACATGCCTGGCTGAGAATCTCTGGTTTTAAGCCAGACATCCAAACCACCATCTTGAACCAAACGGTCAACCCAGATCACCTGTTTGGCCCAGAGGTTGACACCACCCTAGAGAAGATGGAGGACACTGACACTGCAAAATCCATGGGTGCCTTGCAGTCCCAGCAGTTTCGGGGTCGGTCCTTTCGTCGCTCCAATACTAGAGGCACCTCAAGGGGTCAGCTTTCACAGTACGCGCAATTCTACAAGGGCAACACCCAGACTACTTATGCCAACAAGAGTCAAGGTGGATATCGCGGCAACAGCGCCAAAGGCAGAGGACGTGGCAACAACAGCTCCAGGTCCTCTACCTCCAGCAAACAGTGACGCCTTGTCACTGCCCCCCGACCACACAACACCGGTCGGGGGGAGACTCCAGCAGTTCCTGCCTGTCTGGAAGTCCATCACCACGGACAGGTGGGTCACAAAGCTTATCCAATTCGGTTGTTGTCTGGAGTTAACATCCACTCCACCCAACATACCCCCAAGGCACCGTCCTATGTCGGACGAGCACTTGCACTTATTGCAGCAGGAGGTCAACGTCATGCTGCAAAAAGGCGCAATAGAGCTCGTGCCTATGCAGGAAAGAGGCACAGGGGTTTACTCCCTGTACTTCCTGATTCCAAAAAAGGACGGGTCCCTCAGGCCCATCCTAGACCTCAGGCCCCTCAACTTCTACATCCTGTCGGAGCACTTCCATATGCTGACCCTGTAGCAAGTGCTCCCGCTGCTCCGGCAGGGGGGACTTCCTCGCAACTTTAGACCTAAAGGATGCGTACTTTCACATTCCACTGCACCCTTCACACAGGAAATACCTCCGGTTCACCATCCAAAACCAGCACTACCAATTCAAGGTTTTGCCTTTCGGTGTCACCACGGCACCCAGGGTGTTCACGAAGTGCCTGGCGACTGTGGCGGCACATCTAAGGAGACAAAACATCCACGTTTACCCCTATCTGGACGACTGGCTCATCCAGGCGAAGTCAGCCCAGCAGTGTGCCGCCCACGTGTCCCACACCATTCACCTCCTGCACGATCTGGGATTCTCACTGAATTACCCCAAATCCCACCTCCAGCCCGCCCACATACGGCAGTATCTGGGTGCGACCATAGACACTCTGGCGGCCACAGCACAGCCGAATTCAGTGAGAGGCAGCAGCATTCAATCGCTGATCCAAAAATTCAGACCTCAACACTCGCTTCCAGCAAGAGTGTTCATGCAGTTGATAGGCATGATGGCCTCCTGCATCTCCATAGTCCCGCACGCGAGACTACATATGCGTCCGCTTCAGGAGTGCTTAGCACGTCAGTGGACTCAGGCTCACGGGCAGTTGAAAGACCTAGTGTTGGTGAGCGGTCGGGCATACAACTCTCTGCATTGATGGAATCCACGTAACCTTTGCAAGGCCGACCGTTCCGAGAGCCTGTGCCACAGATCATCCTGACGACAGACGCTTCTCTCCAGGGATGGGGAGCGCATGTACTCCAATACACTGTGCAGGGACTATGGAGGCAACAGCAAAGGAAGATGCACATCAATGTTCTGGAACTGATGGCAATCTTCATGGCACTAAAAGCCTTCAAAGTACATCTGTGCAACAAGGTCGTGTTGATCCGGACGGACAACATGACGGCAATGTACTACATTCAAAAGCAGGGAGGAACACACTCTCCGCAGCTGTCTCATCTGGCTCAGAGCATGTGGAAGTGGGCCATTCAGAGGAACATCTTCCTCATGGCAGAGCACCTCCCGGGCAAGGTCAATCAAATGGCGGACCTGCTCAGCAGGCACAGCCACCAAATGCACGAGTCGGAGATACATCCATCAGTTCTCCAACCGTAGTTCCGAAGGTGGGGTCATCCACAGATCGACCTCTTCGCCACAAGGGAGAACGCAAAATGCCAAAGCTTCGCCGCCAGGTTCCCACACCCACAGTCGCAGGGCAATGCAATATGGATGAACTGGTCAGGCAAATTTGCGTACGCTTTTCCCCCAGCACCTCTGATACCGCTGGTGGCACGCAAGCTCAGGCAGCACTCGATGACTCTGATCCTGGTTGCTCCAACGTGGGCTCGCCAACCATGGTACACCACGTTTCTAGAACTGTCCGTGGTACCGCATCAGAGGCTACATCTCACACCCAGCCTTCTGACGCAGAGCCATGGCGACATTCAGCATCCAGATCCGCAACAGCTCAACCTGACGATCTGGCTCCTGAAGTCCTAGAGTTTGGCTACCTGCACTTACCTTCCGACTTTATGGACATCATTCGGGAGGCGAGGAAGCCCACCACCAGAGCATGCTATGCGGCAAAATGGAAGCGATTTTGTCATTTATTGTGCAGACCACAACATTAACCCACTGGATGCTTCTATTCAGAACATCATCTGTTACCTTTTCCATCTGTACAAGTGTAATCTGGCCTATGCTTCCATTCGCATTCATCTGTCTGCAATGGCCGCTTATCTCCAGAATAGGCAGCTCCTCTCCCTCTTCAGGGTGCCTGCCATTAAGGCTTTTCTGGAAGGGCTCAAACGAGTCATTCCTCCACGGACTCCACCTGCTCCGGAGTGGAACCTCAATGTGGTCCTTACCAGGCTGATGGGTCCTCCCTTTGAACCACTGCATTCCTGCGAGATTCAGTTTGACGTGGAAAGTGGCTTTCCTAATAGCAATTACTTCGCTAAGGAGGGTTAGTGAATTACAAGCCCTAACTATCCAAGAGCCATTTATTCAAATTCATTCCAACAGGGTAGTGCTTCGCACTAACCCTAAATTTCTTCCCAAGGTTGTGTCTCAATTTCATATCAACCAGACTATTGAATTACCTGTTTTCTTTCAAAATCCCGAGTCATTGGCGGAGCGGATGCTCCATACACTTGACGTAAAAAGGGCCCTAATGTATTACATCGATAGGGCCAAGGATTTTAGGAAAACTAAGCAACTCTTTGTCGCCTTTGCACCACACCACAAAGGTAACCCTATTTCCAAGGCAGGTATTGCTAGGTGGATCGTTAAATGTATCCAGATCTGCTATCTAAAAGCAAAACGCACTCTTACCATTCCGCCAAGAGCCCACTCCACCAGAAAGTTGGGCTCTATGGCATTCCTTGGAAACATTCCTTTGGAAGACATATGTAGAGCAGCCACATAGTCTACCACACACACATTTACTAAGCATTACTGTGTTGATGTGCACTCCAAACAGCATGCAGCTGTAGGGCGGCCGCCGCTAATGGAGGGACTGCTATGTATTCTATGCACAGATATGAATTCAGCAGCCCACATGCCTCGAACCGAATATGCTACTTACCAGTATGCATCTGTTCTTGGCATGTAGGGCGGCTGACATTCATATCGCCCGCCCTCCTCTCCGGCGCCTGTAGCAGCTGCAGTATTCACATATACTCATAGCATGGTCATCATTCACTGAGTTTCACTCCATCTTGGCCACAATGGCTAAAAACAATCTGGGGATGGAGTCGATGCCCATGCGCACTGTAGTCCAGGGGAGGAGCCACCTATCTCGTGATACTTCGAAGACTCTTCCAGGACAACAATGTGCAATCATCAGGACCCAACACTAGGCTCCGATCTATGCACAGATATGAATGTCAGCAGCCCTACATGCCAAGAACAGATGCATAGTGGTAAGTAGCATATTCGATTCGACCCACTGAATTTGTATGGTGTGGTTCCTGTTACGGATGACATTTACGCAGTGACTTAATAGGACTTGGTCAACCTTACAGGAAGACCCTGTGTGTCCATGACATTCGAACAAAATTTACTGGATTGTTTTTTTAAGCCTTGAGAACGTTACTAAGTAACGAAACACGTGTCGGCTCCCGATCCATCGCTCGACAGGGGGTTTACTGTATTACACCATCCATCTCTGTAATACTGTGCCATTGCAATTCATGTTTTTTTTTACGAAATTGAATGAAATGTATTGAGAATATTGCTGAATTTTTGTAAACTATATACATTAAATGGAACTGAAAATTGTTTGTTTCTCCTTTAAATTGGGTATCATAGAATAGGATAGTTCTCCACGAATAAATCATTGAACAGGTCAGAGTGCGGAGGTTATCTTTATATATGATATGTACACTGGGTTCAGTTGGACCACAGTAAGTTGACACCTGAGGTAGTGAGGTGTTCTGTTCTTCAACCTTTAGGGGCACCAGCACTATATGCTAGTTTCCAATCCACATAAAGAATGATGTGCTACCATTTAAACCACCACCACTGCTGTTTGTTTTACATGGTTAGGACCAATTGATCACTTCCTTGGGGTGGGTACACCCCCTATTATGCCACCCTCCAGTAGGATGGCTGGGTCCCCCCATCTGCAAGTTCTGAGCCCCTGCCTCCATTTATTGAAGTACTCAAAGATGTGCTGTCTGGTACCTAGGCCAAACTGCACTCTGGTCACCACTGCATTGCCAGAACGTTGGATGCTATTGTTCTGCTCCAGACAACCCAGCATTCTTTACTACCCTACTTTGGAAAGCCTTGTGATAAAGCCCTCGGCAGGCAGAGTTAGTCCAAACTCTTTTGCCAATGCAAGGGAATTGAAGATGAGCGAGACCTCTTTCAGGACAGTTTTCTCCTTTACAAGTTAGGCTATTTGTTCTGTGAACATCAGCTTGGATTGCCTTTTGGGACTTAATGTTTGCCCATGGTCCTGGAATAAGCCCTTACTGACTGTTTTGAGATAAAGCAGACTCTCCCCTGGAGCAGGGGAAGGGTTTAGGGGGATGGTAGGTGGTAGGAAATGTATGACTTTGCAGATTCCATAACTTTCCATGACAGTAATGTGAGGAAATGTGTGTTCGAGGCGTAGGAGCTACCGATCGTACACTTTTTCAATAGATCGCCATCTGGTGTTGGGCTCGGATGATTGCAGGTTGTTGTCTTCTTGGAAGAAGTCTTTGTAGTCATGAGATAGGTGACTCCTCCCTTGGACAATACTACGCATGGTCATAGACTCCATCCTCAGATTGTTTTTTTCCGCCACTGGGTTCGGATAAAAGTTTTCCGCTCCGGCTAGAAAAGACTTTTTCAGCAACTTTGAAGCGTTAAACTTTATACAAACATTTTCGACGACATCGAATAGACTTTTCGACATCACCAGCTACATTCCGGTGCGTCGACGCGGGCCGTTGGGCCTATCGGCACCGTATGGCCTACGCCTCATGGACAGAACTCCATTGAAGAGATGCCCGGTATGTCGAGCAAAATTCCATCATAGCGACCATCACGAGGTCTGCAACCTCTGTCTATCGCTGGAACACGACGAGTCGACCTGCGCAGCTTGTGCATCCTTCCGATTGAAGAAGACCATTCGGGATCGGAGGGCACGTCGACACGAGATGAGATCAGCGCCAGCACCGGAGGCCATCTTTGAGGAGGAGATCGTCGAAGAGCACGTCTCAGAGGACGAGGATCCACTCAAAGACATCTCCAAGGACAAGGTTCCACTCGTCGCCGAGGAAGACTCACCTGATTTCCAGATCATATCGGGGGAAGAGGACTCAGACTACTCTATTCCATCTCTGCAGCCCATGAGTACTCTTGCCCCTGCACAACATACACTACCTAAGCCAAAGGCAACGGTCAGCACTCCGCCCATGGAGCCCAGTCGAGACCGAAATATCCCCTCAGACGCCCCGCCTTCGGGCTCGGCTCCGAGGAAAAAGACTATGCCTTCCGGTGCCTCGGCGCCGACGAAACCACATGTGCCGATTCCACCTCCTCCATTGGCACCCGAAACATCCTTCGACACCGAAGCCAAAACGCCCTTCGGTGCCCAAAGGCAAAGATCCTTCGGCACACAAACCAAAAGATGCATCGGTGCTGAAGCCAAAGACCGTACCGGATCCGAAAGCTTCGACTCCGAAACCTTCAGGTTCCAAGAATAAAGATGGAAAGCCAGTCTGGCGCCGCAGGGCCAACGAGACCCGTCTTCATTCCAAAATCTCCAGCCTCGGTACCTAAGACTCCAAGGCCTGATACAGAGACACCTAAACCCTCTAACAAGCCTACCAAGCCGAAACCACCTTTGGCACCGAATAATTTGCCACAGTACTCGATAACACCTCCTACAGCCAAAAACACAAAACAACCCCTATCGGCACCAAAAAAAACGACGCCGAAGAAGATTGTAGAGGAGGAAGAACTGTTTAGACCAGATCCTAAACAAATAAAGGTCCATATCAATCCAAAAACTGGACATGTTGAAGCAATTCCTTACAAGAAGAGACCAGCAGACACACCACTTCTACCTGTGGTTCCTGCCAAAAAGGATTGTGCAACTTCTCCAATGCACCCTTTCTCTCCTTCACCTTCTTCCTCTCCTATCCCTCCTTACATTGAACCTACAGCTTCTCCTGTTCAATCTCCTGCATCATCACACCACACCGACGGAGTATGATCTAGGTGGGGGAATGACGTACCAGAGCCACATGCATACCCTTTAGATGAAGATGTAAATCCAGAATATCCTAAAGATGACGATCTATATGGTTTCCCACCACACAATGTGCCAGACATTCCGGATCTTCAGTACTACCCAACAAAACCTTCCCCTCCAGAAGCTAGTATTGGGTTTAATCATCTATTAAATAGAGCTGCCCTTTACCACGGGGTTTCAATGCACTCTGCCATTGATGAGGATTTTTTACTGGATACATATTTATGCAGTCACAAAGGTCTACGCAAATACTACCCATGATCAAAGGAGTCATTAAACATGCTGCAGAAATATTGAAAGACCCGGTACGATGTAGGGTATTAAATCCAAGAATAGAAAAGAAGTATAGACCAGCACCAGCTGATCCAGTCTATATTAAGGGACATCTGCCACTAGACTCTTTAGTAGTGTATAATGCTCGGAAAAGAGCCAATTCCCAGACTTCTGGTGACACGCCCCCGCCTGACAAAGAATCTAAAGTTATTGATGCGTCAGCGAAACTGATTGCTGCGCAGGCAACAAACATATGGCGCATAGCAAATACACAAGCCCTACTCTCAAGTTATGACAGGGCTCACTACGACTGATTAGGAAAACTAATGGAGCACCTCCCAGATCAATACAAAGATCAGGCAGCAGAGCTCATACAAGAAGGCAAATTAATATCCAATGCTTTAATTAAATGTGCACTAGATGTAGCTGACACAGCATCCAGAGCAGTCAATACTAGTGTTATACTCCGACAACATGCGTGGTTATGCATTTCAGGTTTTAAACCAGAGGTACAGACTACCATCTTGAACCAGCCCTTCAATCAAAACCAATTGTTCGGGCCGGAAGTAGACCACACACTAGAAAAGATCAAAAAAGACAGACACCGCTAAGTCTATGGGTGCATTACAATCCGCACAGACAAGAAGTTATTTTCGCCGCTCTTTTTATAGAGGAGGCTCTAAGCAAACCGGCACAGATACAACATCATCTTTTAAAACGCACACACAGACCTCCTCTAACAAAGGCTACTTTAGAGGAGGATACAGAGGCAATAATAACAAGGGAAGAAGTAGAGGTAATAACAACAACCGCTCCTCTTCCAAACAGTGACTTCCCTCTGCTTCCCCTACAGAATTCCACTCCTGTGGGGGGCAGATTATCACAGTGCCTACCTGTCTGGAATTCCATCACAACAGACAGGTGGGTAAGACAGATTATCCAACATGGCTACTGCCTAGAACTCACAGCAACCACCTCAAACATAACACCCAGGCAGCGTCCAATGTCCACAGAACATATGACTCTGCTTCAACAGGAAGTTCTAGCATTTCTACAAAAGGATGCGATTCAAGTAGTTCCTTTAGAGGGACGGGAAAGGTGAGTTTTCTCCCTGTACTTCCTAATTCCCAAGAAGGACGGGACACTACGACCAATTCTCGACCTCAGGCCCCTCAACCATTACATACAATCAGATCATTTTCACATGATCACTCTACAACAAGTACTCCTACTACTACAACAGGGAGACTTTCTTTCAACACTAGACCTAAAGGATGCCTACTTTCATGTTCCTATACATCCTGCTCACAGGAAGTATCTAAGGTTTGTCATACAAGGACAGCACTATCAGTTCAAAGTCCTTCCATTCGGGGTCACAACAGCACCACGAGTATTCACAAAGTGCTTAGCAGTAGTAGCAGAACATCTCAGAAGACAACAGATACATGTCTTCCCTTACCTCGACGATTGGCTCATAAAAGCAAAATCGTTCAACCAGTGTGTCCAACACACAAAACAAACAATTCAGACATTGCAAGACTTAGGGTTTACAATAAACTACACCAAGTCGCACCTAGAGCCTTCACACGTTCATCAGTATCTAGGAGCTACCATAGATACATCTACAGCTATAGCATATCATAGTCCATCCAGGAGACAGAGTATTCAGACCTTAGTCTCCATTTTTTAACACCAGCAGTCTCTCCAAGCCAGAGTGTTCATGAGACTGATGGGCATGATGGCGTCTTGCATCTTCATAGTTCCACACGCAAGACTGCAAATGCGACCATTACAGGAATGTCTAGCACAGCAGTGGAATCAGGCTCAAGGCCAGCTCACAGACCTGGTGTTGGTAGACAGCCGTACATATCGCTCTCTGCAATGGTGGAACACCAAAAACTTGACAAAGGGACAGCCGTTCCTAAAACCTGTTCCACAGATAGTGCTCCCGACAGACGCATCCCTCACAGGATGGGGAGCCCATCTCTTACACTATACCACACAAGGCCAATGGAACAACCAACAAAAACAGTTCCAAATCAACCATCTAGAGCTGCTAGTCCTTGACCGGCATTCGGAGTTGCTTCGGAGAAAACAGACGCTGGAAAAAGAAGACCCGTTTTGAAATTAGCGACGGGCACATGTCCACGACCTGACAGGACGGAAGAAGACGCCTGCCACAGAAAAATAAGGAGCTCAAGATACAGTCAAACACCATTACAGGACCCTCTGCCCCACACCAGGTGCGGCTACAACTAGAATTTCGATACTCAAGTGCTGTCCCATTTTTGAACTTGCATCCTCCCTGATGAAGACCTTCACATAATGCCACCCAGAAGGTCGAAACGCGTTGGCCCATGCTAAGAGGTTTTTAGGCAAACCGAGTAGAGCACAGACTTCAAAGTGAATCCATCTCAGCCCTACACTTAGGGTTCCTCTATCCCTCGTGTTTGAATTAACTTCCTTGACCTCTTCCCCGGCCCTAGCCTGAGGACAGTAAAAAGCCACAGTCTGTCTTTGTTGCGTTTCCGCAAAGTAATAGGACTAATATTGTATGGAAAAACTTGCATCACATTGTACCTTTGAAATACTCCTAATATATCTTTGTTTTTTTGTGATTGTAATACACTTGTCTCAAATGTATATAGTATTACACGGTTAAGTTATTTTTCACTGTATATATTTACAGGACACACTGCCTTGTTTTGATTGTACACATTGAGAAATGTTTCATATGCCCATGTTTGGGTTGTGTTTGTGTATCTGTAAAAATTGAAAAAGGAAGTAAGATAAAAGAAAATATTCCAACGTAAATTAAAAAATCGTTTTGTCATTCAAGTATTGTTGAATCTATGGTGTCAGAGGCACGTTGTTGTTGCATAAAAGCAATTTTCCTAGCACTCAAAACGTTTCAGGTACAAGTACGAAACAAAGCTGTCTTAATCCGGACGGACAATATGACAGCCATGTATTACATACAAAAACAGAGGGGACACACTCTCTGCAACTGTCCCAGCTTGCACATAACATTTGGAGATGGGCCATTCCTCAAAACATACACCTGACAATAGAACACCTTCCAGGAATTCACAATCAGATAGCAGATCTGTTGAGTCGACAGTCACAACAGATTCACGAATGGGAGATACATCCACAAGTTCTTCAACCATTCTTCCAAATATGGGGGCATCCACAGATAGATCTGTTTGCCACCCACGAAAATGCAAAATGCCCAACCTTCGCCGCCAGGTTTCTACACCCACAGTTGGAGGGGAATGCGATATGGATGAACTGGTCAGGCAGATTTGCGTACGCTTATCCGCCTCTCCCACTCATTCCACTAGTAGTGCGCAAACTCAGACAACGTATTAGATAAACAGGAGTAAACCCATGAACCACGTTGGGATGGGTGAGTAATGCAAAAAGAAACAATTCCCAACTGGTCTTAATGAAAGTCAATTAAATGCAGTATGCAATTAGCATTACAAAGAACAGGACAGAACCAAGGAGTCTCAAAAACGTTTTTTTAGAAAAAGCTTATTATTTAGCAGGTTTTTAGGGGTCTTTCACATGGCTAAATACAGTTAAACAGCACTGTGTCGAGCAAATCATGTGACAACCGAAAAGGCACTTGGTGAATGGTGATATTTACAATAAGTGAAAGTGCAAGTGCTAGAGTGAGCAGCGTGAACGGCGCATAGTGACAAGAATTATATACAGTGATGGCTCCACAGTTTCAAGTTGCAGTTACTTTGAAGCAAAATCCAATACATTTTTTGGAGCACAAAACGTAAAATGCGTCAACAAATAATGCTGCAATGTCGACGGCGTTTCGATCCCCGTCAGTCGGGATCGTCTTCAGGACAAGGTTGTCGATGAGGGCAGTGCTGTAAGAAGAAAGGATGGGTAAGTATGGGACTGGGCGGTGATGGGTAGGGGGAGGGAGAAAGGACTGACTAAGAGTAGGACACATCCGGTGAAAGGGTGGATAATGAATAGGCACTTATCAATGGGTGCACACAATAGTTCCGTGAGTACCAAGTGATGACTCGGTAAGGAGTGAAGGCGTGCAACTAATCACCCGAATTGTAATCCATGCTCCAAGTAATGACTGGATTCAGGGCTGTCATGTGTGGCTAATAAGGACAGGTACATTTACTGTGTGCCCTTAGTGAATCTCATTGTGGTAGTGAGGGGAGTGGGGTTAGGTACAAGTGAGCTGGGGTAAAGGGTCATGTACATACCCGCGCACGCGTACATAGATTGCGTGAGGTAGGTCCTTCGGTCTGGGTCTGCGAAGGGGCGGGCTGGAGGGAGGAAGGAGCGTGTTAGATATTGCATTACACACGATTAACCAGGGATGAAGCCACCGGGTAAAGGGTTACCTGATCGTTGCTTCTAGGAGTCAACGGCGGGGAAGCCTGTGGGCCGAGAGGAAGGATATTAACGAGCCGGTCTGATAAATTAGCCGAATGCGCAAGGGTGAGCGAGGTTGTCAGGAAAACCATCGTTTAACGTACCTGTGTTATTTCAGGGCTGGAGCAGGCGGTGAGTGCTCTCCTGGCGTGGTGGGCTCGCAATAGATGCAGGAGCGACAGGGTGCCGGCGGGCTATGGACAGTAAATGAACCGGCTCGCGAGGGGAGGGGGGGGGGGGGGCGTGGCCGGATGGTCAGGGGAGTGGCCGGAGGGGAGGGGGAAACGTGTCATCAGGTTGCCGTGGCAACGGAGAATAAACAGGAAGAGGACGTTTTGGAGGTTCTCACAGCTCGGGAAGCATACGAGGACATACAAACTCTCGTAGTAGGTGGAAAATCAAAGGTGCCAAACATTTGAAGTGTATTTACACATGCATAATAATCACAGTAGTCACACACCCCGGGTGGAACGGATTACATGTAAAGCTGGGGACTGGTGGATCAAGAAACTAATTAACATCAATATGAAGTTCCATGGACGCCTTGTTACGTTGGCAATACAGAAAGATGGTGTCCAGGAGCGTCTATGGTATGAAACCAGGGGATTAATATACATGTTTCAGTTAGAGGAAGAAATGGGCGGGCGGGGTGGTTAGGGTTTAGGGGAAGGAAGAAGGAGAAAAGAAAAGAGAGAAGAGCGGGGGGAGGGGATAGGGAAGAGAGGGAGAGATGAGGAGGGGGAGAACAGAGAATGGGAGAGAAAAGGGGTAGACAAGGAGTACAATTCAATGAGAATTGACATTATTATACTGTAATGGTGCTGTTCCACTCATCAAGGGTATTGAGGCCCCGGTTGACAGAGTCAACACGTGAGATCCATTTGCATTCAGCTCTGTTTAAGAGATGTGTCATGTTCCCACCTCTAACTGGTAATGTTGGTTTTTCAATGACCATCCAACGCAAATCTGAGTCAGTATGTTGTTTTTCAAGGTAGTGGATGACTAGTGGAGCAGTTAAGACTTTACAGTTAATTCTGCTCTTGTGTTGTATAATCCTTTGTTTGACCATTTGAGTCATTTGGCCAATGTAGAGGAGGTCACATGGGCAGCGGATGGCATAAATTACATTTTGAGTCTTGCAGTTAGAGTGGTGGTTCAGTTTGTGGGATATTCCATTGTAATTGAATATTTTGGTGTTGCAAGTTAGATCACACACGCTGCAGGATTGACATTTGTAGTGGCCCAACACCGGGTCCAACCCCCATGATGTCGTGATGGTATGTTTGTCCTGACGTTGGGTAGGCCAGGTAATGGCGTGTACAAGGTGTTTTGCGATGTTGTTTCCTCTTTGATATGAAAATAATGGTGGTTCTTGAAATTGGTCTTGGCGGCGTAGGATAGGCCAGTTCTTCTTGATTATTTTAGCAACCATATTGCTGTCAGGGCTGAACACGGATACAAAGGGTATTCTGGTTGTTATTTTCTTATCGTTGTTGGGTGTCAGCAGATCTTCCCGGTGGTTGTACCAAGCCCTTTTCTTGGCTTTTGATACTAGACGACGTGGATAACCTCTGTTGATAAGTTTAGCCGCTAGTATATCGGCTTCTCTAAAGTAGTCTTTTCGCCATTTACAGTTTCGGCGAATACGTAGGAATTGGCCATATGGGAGGCCGTCCCGTAGGCTTCTGGGGTGGTGACTAGAGTATAGCAAAAGTGTATTTCGTTCCGTAGGTTTACGGAAGAGTGAAGTACCCAGGATTCCATCTTCGGCATGGATGTTCACGTCAAGGAATGGTAAGTCATTTGATTTGTATTCATAGGTGAATTTAAGGTGTTCCTGTGCGGTGTTGAGCCAGTTGACAAAGGGTGGTAGAGTATCTGGGAGTCCATTCCAGATCAGGAAGATATCATCTATATATCGTCTCCATAGATGAATCTGGGGACGATATGGATTGACTGGGTTGAGAATTAGAGATTTTTCCATCTCGTGGACGTAGAGGATGGCAAAGTTTGGGGCAAAACAGGCACCTAAAAACCTGCTAAATAATAAGCTTTTTCTAAAAAAACGTTTTTGAGACTCCTTGGTTCTGTCCTGTTCTTTGTAATGCTAATTGCATACTGCATTTAATTGACTTTCATTAAGACCAGTTGGGAATTGTTTCTTTTTGCAAACTCAGACAACAGTCTCTCAAACTAATACTAGTAGCTCCCACATGAGCACGTCAGCCGTGGTTCACCACACTACTAGATCTCTCACTGCTTCCACATCAAAAATTGCGGCTCACGCCATCCCTGTTAACACAGAACCATGGAGAAATAAGACACCCAGAACCAAGCCAACTGAATTTGGCGATCTGGCTCCTGAAGTCTTAGAGTTTGGTTACTTAAACCTACCACCAGACTGTATGAACATATTTAAAGAAGCTAGAAGACCCACTACCAGAGCATGTTATGCCGCGAAGTAGAAAAGATTTGTAATATATTGTAACAATAATCACATTGATCCACTGGATGCTTCCATCCAAAATATTATTTGCTACCTTCTACACCTACAAATGTCCAATTTAGCTTATTCTTCCATACACCTGCATCTGGCAGCAATTGCAGCCTATTTACAGAATAGACAACATCTATCTCTCATCAGAGTACCTGCAATCAAAGCATTTATGGAAGGATTAAAACCAATAATCCCACCTAGGTTACCACCTGCTCCTGTATGGAACCTAAACGTGGTCCTTACAAGACTCATGGGACCCCCTTTCGAGCCTTTACACAAGTGTGAATTGCAATTCCTAACATGGAAAACTGCTTTCCTTGTTGCCATCACCTCTCTCATAAGAGTTAGTGAAATACAAGCATTCACAATACAAGAACCATTTTTTCAGATACATCCTAACAGTGGTTCTTAGGCCTAAACATAAATTCCTGCCAAAAGTTATTACTCCTTTTCACCTTAACCAATCAGTAGAGCTACCTGTGTTTTTCCAAAACCCGGACTCTGTTGCAGAAAGGGCTTTACACACCTTAGATGTTAGAAGATCTCTGTTATACTACACAGACAGGACTAAATCCTTCAGAAAGACAAAACCACTATTTGTATCTTTCGCTCCCCCACACAAAGGCAACCCCATCTCTAATGGAGGAATTGCCAGATGGATTGTAAAGTGTATACAAATATGCTATCAAAAAGCTAAACGTACGCTAACGGTTCCTCCTAGAGCGCACTCCACTCGCAAACTAGGAGCCTCTATGGATTTCTTAGGAAATATACCACTAGAGGACATATGCAAGGCAGCAACATGGTCTACAATACACACCTTCACTAAACACTATTGAGTAGATGTGCAAGCCAAGCAGCAAGCTGCAGTAGGCCAAGCTGTCCTTAGAACACTGTTTCAGAATGCTGCAACGGATACAAGCGACCACCGCTAGGGGAGACACTGCTGCACAATCGTTGCTAAAGTGTACGATCTGCAGTTCATATGCCTCAAACGGAAAATGCTACTTACCAGTATGCATCTGTTCTTGGCATGTAGAGCTGCAGAGTCGTACACGCCCTCCCGCCTCCCTGGGGCTTGTATCCGTTCCAGTACTCATCTTACTTAGATGCACACGCATGGACATCCTTTCTCTTTACTTCTACTAACTCCATTTCCCATCATGGCGAAAAACTAGCTGAGGATGGAGTCGATGACCATGCGCAGTATTGTCCAAGGGAGGAGTCACCTATCTCGTGACTACATAGACTTCTTCCAAGAAGACAACAACCTGCAATCATCCGAGCCCAACACCAGGTGGCGATCTATTGCAAAAGTGTACGACTCTGCAGCTCTACATGCCAAGAACAGATGCATACTGGTAAGTGGCATTTTCCTTTTTTGTCTAAGTTTGAGGTTTGCAAGGGCATTGGTATAAGAAAACCTTTTGAGAGCCACGCAAGTCACCCTACCTTGAATTCCCCTGGGTGTCTAGTTCTTTTAAATGTAAAGTTTTGCTAGGTTTCCCTAGATCTGAGCTAGGCCCCAAAATCCACATTGCAAAAACCGGGTCAATTTTCAGTTGAAAACTGTGATTTGTCCATGTTGTGTTTTGAAGCCTTTCCTGCTGTGGGCACTAGCCCTACCCACACAAGTGAGGTACCATTTTTATCGTGACACTTGGAGGAATATTTGGTGGTAGGAAATGTGCAGCTCCACACAAATTTCAGCAGGTTTGCAAGGGTTACTGGGTAGGATAACCTGGTGGGAACCACAAAGTCACCCCTTTCTGGATTCCCCTGCGTGTCTAGTTATAAAAAATGTACAGGTTTGCTAGGTTTTTCTAGCTGATAACTGAGGTAGCCACATTGCAAAAAAAAAAGGGTCAGTTTTTTAGTGGGAAAATGAGTTGTGTATGTAGGATCTGCTTCTTATAGTTACCCCCACTTTTTGCTGATGTTTCACTGTTTTCGACTGAGTCTGGCTGGGATCCTGCTATTTGGGACCACAGCCTAGCTGCTTTCTCCTCTAAATTGATTGCATGGGGGCGTGGCCAAGATGTCGGAGTGAGCGGACGCTTCTCCCCGGAGCTCCTCCGTACCGACTGGGCCCAAGCCTTAATCATGGCGTTCTCCCCCCGCTACAGGGCAGCGGAGAAGGAAGAGGTGAACGAGGCGAACCGGGATCACCATAGCACCCAGCGAGACCCCCGGGGCGTTTGCTGCGAGGAGAGGCGGGGGTGACCGTAGCGGCCCATCGCAGCAACAAGGGCCGGAGGCGGCGCGCATCGCGACCATCTCAGGGGAGCTGCGGCAGAAACCTATCGGAGCCCACGCCTGTCTTCCGGAAGTGGCGGGGAGACTGTGCCCGGCGCTGAGCGGTCCCGTGTTCCAACTGGGGCCGGAGCCGGAGGCCTCGCGGCGGCGAGGACAGCCGCCCGGACTGTAAAATCGAGGCTGCGGCCTACGCGAGCGGAGCCTCTGTTGGCGAGCGCCGGGTCGCCTTGTGTGGCCCCACCGGGGCGCTCCCCCCCGCCGACTTCTCTGCCTACCTGACTTGGGCTCCGGGTCCCCTGCGGAGGCGGTGGCAACAGGGACCCCGGCCTAATGGGGCGGCCGGCCCCGAGGTGAGTGGTCGCCATCTTGCCGGAGCACGCCTGAGCCTGGGGGCACCTTGCACCACTGCGGCCTGGCCTGAACGGGCCGGTGCTCACCGCAGCTGCGCGGCCGGGGCCTGAGCCCCCGCCCCTGGTCCCAGCAAAGAGACGGCTCCGCGACCTGCACCTGCAGACACCCGCTGGCCGACTGTACCCGAGACATTGGATGGGGGTCTCCCTGGCAGGCCCTGGCTGCATCAGAGGGGTATCCTGGCAACGCAGCGCTAGAGGTGAGGAGGCTTGCTTAACCGCCGAGAAATAGACCGGTGCGGGCAAGGGGGGAATCGGAGCGACAGGAGTACCCCGGTCAGTCACCCAGTCCCCCTGCCCCTACACCCATTCCCCCGGCCCACGGACTGCCACTTCCACCGCGGACAAGACACTGGACGCGCCGCCATTTTCAGAACCGCATTGCCTACGCGCACTGCCTGGCCGGGGGAGCGGCTTGAGGCCTGGGATCAGAGGCCTACTCAACGTAGCCACGAAGCTCCGCAGCTGCCGCACGCACTTGTAACTGCAGTGCCGCGGCTGTAGTTGACTCCCGCGGGGCGGATACCCCTCTCGACATGGCTGCCCAGAGGGGGGGGGGGAAGAAGGGAGAGAGGACCCTACCGGAGATGCTGAACAAGACTCAGTCGAAAGCGGACAAGGGACACCCATCAAGGAACCAGTCAAAGGCCCAGCAGGAAGCCGACACAGGGAAAATACCAATTACCCGTTCCTTCCTGGAATCCCTCTTCAACTCCCTTAGGGAGGATTTCCACACCCTGAAACAGGAAGTAGCGGGCGAGCTTCGAGAGGTGCGGAGAGAAGTGGATAGCCTTGGGGAGAGAGTGGCCGCCATGGAGGGGGCAGACACCGCCAGAGACGAGGAGATAGTGCAGTTGCAACAGGAGTTGATACGCCTGAAAGACCAGCAATTGGACCTCCAGGCCCACACAGAGGATCTGGAAAACAGGTCCCGCCGGAACAACATTCGGGTCCGGGGAGTACCATCAAAGAGAGAAGGCACTGATGTGACGGGCTACTTGCAGGACTTGTTCTGTGGCATCCTGGGCGAACCCGCTGACTTCCAGATTCGGATCGATAGGGCGCACAGAGTAGGACTCGCGAGACGAGCGTCGGTACCGCCGCCAGATATTCTGGCCTTCCTTCCAGATTATCTGCTCAAGGAACGCATCCTCAGCGAAGCCAGGAAGCAGCAGCCTCTACAGTTCTGTGGACATCTAGTGGCCCTACACCAGGACTTATCCACCATAACGCTTCAAAAACGTAAATCCTTTAAAATTGCAACTGACTTCCTGAGGGAACGTGAGACACCATATGTCTGGGGTCATCCCTTCCGTATTATCTTCAAGTGGAACAGGACTTTGCACCAACTCCGCTCCCTTCAGGACACCTGTGCGGTGTTGGGGATCACGGCCACGGAGGAAGACATGTCCACTCCGCGGCGGCCCACCAGGGATGGCTGGCAACAGGTCTTGCGACGCCTAACATCGGGTTCCAGTGCGCGGCCTGATACGCAGACAATCAGAGCGGACATGGTCAACGCGGTGCGGGAAGTGGCCCGAGACACCCCACCGACAGCCTGAGACACACTCAAGGGGAGGACATTTCAGCAACTATCATTTAGCAGGTATTGGGCTCTGGGGGGGCGATGGGGAGAGGCCTGGTGGCTGGACGTCCACTCAGGTAACCTTCCATTGACTTGTTCCTTAGTGGGACTGGACTTGGACAATGATGTGCATGGGGACGGATGTTGGGGGGTCTCTCTGGGAGTTCCTTGTTGGGGTTAGGGGGGGGAACCGGGTGGGGCGGGGGTGAGGGGTTGGCGGGAGTTGGAAGAGGGAGGGGTGAAGGGAGGGGGGGAGAGCGGGTGGGGGGTCCTCCTTGTCCACGAGTACTGAGCGGGGTTGTTCTACCTTTCTCACCTACACGACACGAGCGCACCATGCAGATGCTTCACCTGAAGGTTTGACATGGCACGCCCACTGACCATTCTCTCTCTCAACGTGAGAGGACTGAATAACCCAGTCAAACGCAAAGCGATCCTCTCTCTCTCCTGGAGTACTCGGGGCGGACATCTGCCTCCTACAGGAAACACACCTACTCCCCAAAGACCACCATAGACTTAAATCACGTTCCTTCCCATGGCAATCTTTCTCCTCTGCACACAAGAAAGTGGCTGGAGTGGCGATCCTGGTGGCCAAATCCTTTGGGGACGGGTCCTACAAAAGGAAGCAGAGATCAAAGGCAGGCTACTGACGCACTGCTTCCTCATTGCAGGGCAGTCACTACTGATAGGCTCCATATACGCACCTAACGATGGACAGGAGGCATTCTTACACAAGGCCTTGGAGACGGCCACAGCCAACACGCATCCACACCTATTACTGGGAGGCGACCGTAACCTAGTATTTCACAACATAGGGGACCGGTCGGGCCAGCGCTCTGGCCAGGTGGGGGCGCTCTCGTCGGCGGGTCACACTCGCCTTGCAGATCTAGGCCTCATCGACTTGTGGCGGCATGCACACCCACAGGCCACAGCGTACACTCACTACTCAGCAGCTCACAAAACATACGCAAGGCTCGACTACTTTTTGTGCTCCTCTCAATTAGTCTTGCGCGCACGAGACGTCGAGATACAACCCGCCTCCCTGTCGGACCATTCTCCGGTGGTAGCGTCCTTTCTGCTGCCAACCACACCTGGACCCCAGCGGCATTGGCGCCTGCGCGATAGCCTACTGCAGAGTCCGGCCGTACTTGAGCGAATAAAGACTGCCTTCAGCCAATTCCTGGTCCATAACGCTAACGAGGACACCACTAAAGCCACCCAATGGGCAGCACTCTAGGCGGTCCTCCGGGGCGATTCATCTCACTGGCTACGGCCAACAACAAGGAACGCGCACAAAAGAGGGCCGAGATCACCCAACGTGTGGCAGAGTTGGAACAAATGCATCAGCACACGGGGGCGGCCCGAGCGTGGCGTCAACTATGCGCAGAACGAAAGATGCTTGCAGCTTTGGACCAGGATGTGACTGAATACGCCGCTCTTCAGCTGCGCCATGCGTACTACACAGGGGGGGATCGCTGTGGGAGACTACTGGCGAGCAGGCTCCGGGAGCAGCAACAGAGACAACACGTTCGGACCCTCCAGCTCGGCCACGGTGACCCGATCACAGAGGATGCGGCTATTGCCGCTGCCTTTGGGGACTTTTACGCTGACCTCTATGCAGCAGGCTAGCTGGACCTACAGGCGGGCAGCGACTACCTGCAGGAAGCGACCCTCCCCTCCTTGAATGAGGCACAGGCGGAGTTCCTCGACCGCCCTATAGGCCTGGAGAAAGTGATCTCGGCGATATCCCGCCTCAAACTGGGGAAATCCCCGGGGCCGGACGGCTATTCGGCAGCCTTCTACAAGACGTTCTGCCCGCAAATAGCCCCCCCTGCTACGCGACCTCTTTAACACCTTCGATCAGCCCGGTGCTGTACCACCAGACCTACTAGAGGCCGCGATATCAGTGATACCCAAATCAGGCTAGGATCCCTCCCGGTGCGGCTCATACAGACCAATATCCCTGTTGAATATAGATCTCAAGCTATACACGGAAATGATCGAAAGCAGACTCGCCCCATATATGCAGCAATTGGTGGAACCCGATCAAGCCGGGTTTATTCCTCAACGGCAAACCAGTGATAATACTAGGCGTGTCCTTCACTTGATAGAGGATGGGTCTCGAACGAGACCAGGCTGCATGCTCCTTACCATCGACGCTGAGAAAGCATTCGACCGAGTGCACTGGCCGTACCTGGACTTGGCACTGCAGAAGTTCGGCATGGGTGAGACTCTCCGCAACCGTATCATTAACTGTTATCGGCAGCCGACCGCAACGGTCAGAGTCAATGGCCATACCTCTCCATGGTTCCCAATTGGCCGTGGGACCAGGCAGGGATGCCCGCTCTCCTCCCTACTGTTCGCGTTATATATGGAACCGCTAGCGCAACGTATAAGACAGCACAACCTCATTGAGGGCATCCCATTCGGCGGTGACACGCATAAGGTCAGCCTATACGCAGACGACATCTTACTCTCTCTGATGAAGCCGATGCAGTCCCTTCGGGCGCTCTTTGTAGAGCTTCATACCTTTGCGCTGGCCTCGGGCTTCAAGGTCAACGTAGGGAAGTCAGAGGCCCTTAACATATCCTTACCACCAGACGTACCGACGGAAGCCAAGGCTGAATTTGACTTACAATGGTCGGACTCTCCCATTTCGTACCTGGGGGTCTTGCTAGCGCAGACGGTGCGAGCTACGGCAGACACCAACTACACTAGGCTCAGCTCTCACGTCTTAACGAGGAACTTAGGAGATGGAAACATCTCACACTCTCCTGGCTGGGCCGCATAGTGGCCACCAAAATTACCTTGCTGCCGCAGATTCTTTGTCTTCCAAACTTCCCCTGCGCCCACCAGCAGGATAGCTCAATAAAACAGTCCGACTTAGCTCGCTATATTTGGAATGGCCCCCGCCCGTGCTTTAAACATTTGATTGCTACACTCCCTCCTGCACATGGCGGAGAAGGAATACCTGACCTCACTTTATATTTTCAGGCTGCCCAGCTACGCACGCTTCTGGAGTGGCACCAGCTGGAGTCCAGTAAACACTGGCTCTTCCAGGACCAGGCGCTGGCAGGCCGGCCGCTTCAGGGCGTACCGTTCTTACCGCGCCGCCACAGGCCACCCAATCTCTATGCGTCGCCGATCACGAGCACGGTCCTGAACACATGGGACAATGCAGCAGTACGGCGGGGTCTCACCTAATTTCCCTCCCCAATGACACCGATCTTTGGCAATCCAGACTTTTCCCCTGGTCCCGACCCTCAAGCGTTTGTGATTTGGAGGACGACGCCCTGCAGAGATGTGGGACACATGTTTGACCTCAACTGTATCCTTCCCTTCCAGAAGGTGAAAGAGGACTACGGCATACCGGAGGCGGACCGCCTGCCCTACCTGCAGGTCCGTCACTGGGTCCTACACCCGTCAATTAAACCAGGCGCACAGCGAACCCTCACACCGTACGAAAAATGGCTGCTGACGCGTACTTCCGACAAAAAGCTGCTCTCTGACCTGTACCAACACCTACTAATCACCATCCATTCATACAATGCTGGGAGGGCCCGATGGGAGAGAGATCTGGGGACAGAGCTCGCACGCAAGGAGTGGAAGAGCATATACCACAGAGCCAGACACTCAGCCTACCACATGGGCTTAACCGAAACATTGACCAAAGTGGCTACTTATTGGCATCACACGCCTAAACGCCTACACCGCTGGGACCCCCTAGCTAGTGACCGCTGCTGGAGAGAGTGTGGGGGGCTCGGCACACTAGAACACCTACTATGGAGCTGTGAACGCTCACAACCTTACTGGACCTCTTTTTTTTTTTTTTGTTTGTTTTTTTTCTTTTTTTTAAAAAATTTTTATTTTGCAATTTATTTCAACAGTCAGCTGTACAATGAGCAGAAATAAATATCAAAACCAAAGCAAATGAATGAGAATGTCAAATAATAAGTGATACTTCTAAAATGCAAACACACATTATAAGGTACTTAAATCACATTAAACCCAATTGATTATAGGCTCCCATATTTTTAAGCGCAGAGACCTTCTTTTTATCCCTTTAAGTTTATACATTGCAATTGCTAAGCGATAAATAGAGAGCAGTTTGGAACGCCAATGATGAAAGATTGGAGGTTCAACATCAATCCATCTAGAAGTAATACAGTGACGAAGAATTGACATACAGATAAACAAAAAAGCTTCTTCGGCTGTAGATCTAGTGCCGATATGATCTGTTTGTTTACCTAATATTACTAATTCAGGGGTTAGCTTTACATCAATTTCTAAACAATTAATAATGAAAGTTTCTATATCGGCAATAAATCGTGAAAGTTTCCTGCATTTAAAAAACATGTGGATAGAATCAGCCCCGGTCTCGTCACAACGGTTACAGCTATCATCAGCACCTGTTTTCCATCTTGCTACTTTAATGTGAGAATAATACAAATCAAAGATTGGCATGTAATGTTGACTTTGTAGTGAGCCGTTAAAAAGAATCTTAATTGATAATTCAATAGTTCTTCCGATATCAACGCTCTCAAGTTCAAATTTCCTTTTCCATTTGCTCTCTACTGAATAAAGATCATCTTCAAATTGATTAATTGCTGTAGCGTAAACTAAACCTATTTTTTTAACTTTCTTGCTTATTTCTAGTTGTGTGTCTAGGTGCATGTCTATTAAATCTAAGATTGAGGACCTTACTGGACCTCAATCTTAGATTTAATAGACATGCACCTAGACACACAACTTCCCAGATTCCCCGCCTATGTGCTGCTTGGCCTCCCTAACTCCTTGGCCTCCCTAACTCCTTGGCCTCCCTAACGCCTTGGCCTCCCTAACGCCTTGGCCTCCCTAACGCCTTGGCCTCCCTAACGCCTTGGCCTCCCTAACGCCTTGGCCTCCCTAACGCCTTGGCCTCCCTAACGCCTTGGCCTCCCTAACGCCTTGGCCTCCCTAACGCCTTGGCCTCCCTAACGCCTTGGCCTCCCTAACGCCTTGGCCTCCCTAACGCCTTGGCCTCCCTAACGCCTTGGCCTCCCTAACGCCTTGGCCTCCCTAACGCCTTGGCCTCCCTAACGCCTTGGCCTCCCTAACGCCTTGGCCTCCCTAACGCCTTGGCCTCCCTAACGCCTTGGCCTCCCTAACGCCTTGGCCTCCCTAACGCCTTGGCCTCCCTAACGCCTTGGCCTCCCTAACGCCTTGGCCTCCCTAACGCCTTGGCCTCCCTAACGCCTTGGCCTCCCTAACGCCTTGGCCTCCCTAACGCCTTGGCCTCCCTAACGCCTTGGCCTCCCTAACGCCTTGGCCTCCCTAACGCCTTGGCCTCCCTAACGCCTTGGCCTCCCTAACGCCTTGGCCTCCCTAACGCCTTGGCCTCCCTAACGCCTTGGCCTCCCTAACGCCTTGGCCTCCCTAACGCCTTGGCCTCCCTAACGCCTTGGCCTCCCTAACGCCTTGGCCTCCCTAACGCCTTGGCCTCCCTAACGCCTTGGCCTCCCTAACGCCTTGGCCTCCCTAACGCCTTGGCCTCCCTAACGCCTTGGCCTCCCTAACGCCTTGGCCTCCCTAACGCCTTGGCCTCCCTAACGCCTTGGCCTCCCTAACGCCTTGGCCTCCCTAACGCCTTGGCCTCCCTAACGCCTTGGCCTCCCTAACGCCTTGGCCTCCCTAACGCCTTGGCCTCCCTAACGCCTTGGCCTCCCTAACGCCTTGGCCTCCCTAACGCCTTGGCCTCCCTAACGCCTTGGCCTCCCTAACGCCTTGGCCTCCCTAACGCCTTGGCCTCCCTAACGCCTTGGCCTCCCTAACGCCTTGGCCTCCCTAACGCCTTGGCCTCCCTAACGCCTTGGCCTCCCTAACGCCTTGGCCTCCCTAACGCCTTGGCCTCCCTAACGCCTTGGCCTCCCTAACGCCTTGGCCTCCCTAACGCCTTGGCCTCCCTAACGCCTTGGCCTCCCTAACGCCTTGGCCTCCCTAACGCCTTGGCCTCCCTAACGCCTTGGCCTCCCTAACGCCTTGGCCTCCCTAACGCCTTGGCCTCCCTAACGCCTTGGCCTCCCTAACGCCTTGGCCTCCCTAACGCCTTGGCCTCCCTAACGCCTTGGCCTCCCTAACGCCTTGGCCTCCCTAACGCCTTGGCCTCCCTAACGCCTTGGCCTCCCTAACGCCTTGGCCTCCCTAACGCCTTGGCCTCCCTAACGCCTTGGCCTCCCTAACGCCTTGGCCTCCCTAACGCCTTGGCCTCCCTAACGCCTTGGCCTCCCTAACGCCTTGGCCTCCCTAACGCCTTGGCCTCCCTAACGCCTTGGCCTCCCTAACGCCTTGGCCTCCCTAACGCCTTGGCCTCCCTAACGCCTTGGCCTCCCTAACGCCTTGGCCTCCCTAACGCCTTGGCCTCCCTAACGCCTTGGCCTCCCTAACGCCTTGGCCTCCCTAACGCCTTGGCCTCCCTAACGCCTTGGCCTCCCTAACGCCTTGGCCTCCCTAACGCCTTGGCCTCCCTAACGCCTTGGCCTCCCTAACGCCTTGGCCTCCCTAACGCCTTGGCCTCCCTAACGCCTTGGCCTCCCTAACGCCTTGGCCTCCCTAACGCCTTGGCCTCCCTAACGCCTTGGCCTCCCTAACGCCTTGGCCTCCCTAACGCCTTGGCCTCCCTAACGCCTTGGCCTCCCTAACGCCTTGGCCTCCCTAACGCCTTGGCCTCCCTAACGCCTTGGCCTCCCTAACGCCTTGGCCTCCCTAACGCCTTGGCCTCCCTAACGCCTTGGCCTCCCTAACGCCTTGGCCTCCCTAACGCCTTGGCCTCCCTAACGCCTTGATGTACCCCCTGAAGTCCATGAGGGGGAGACTTATAGCGATTGCACTGGGGGCAGCAATACTACAGAACATTGTGGCACATTGGAGGGACACTCAACACCCTCTGCAGCTTGGGTGGTTACATAGGCTCTGGATGGTACTAGGTATGGAGAAATTATCGTTGGCAAAGGCAGGGAAGGGTGCAGAGTTTGCGGAACTCTGGCGTCCGTTCTTGACCCTACTCACAGAGGAGTTCAGGGAGTTGAGCTGCCCCCGCTACCTGCGATTGCTGCGACTGGCAGATACCCCACTTGCAGACCCTAAAAAACAGTCACATAAGACGAAAGCCCGGAAGTGAGACACCCTCCAGGAAACCCCTTGAAGTGATGTTGGCCTCCTGCTATTTTCTTACTTGATGGACAAGGAGGGGGGTGGGACGGGCGTGGGACGGGCGGTGTTGGGAGGGGGGCTTGTTGGGGTTGTTTTTCTTCTGTTCTGTGACATAATGCAACAAAAGATGGCTCCTGACCCTTTACTACGCTGCCGGCCCAGTTGGGTTGTAGGCGCTTGCTGTGTATAAACGCAAATGTAAGGAGCTTGTTACAGACCTGCCTACATACCTGTATTATCATTGATGGGCCCGTGCCACTTCGAACACGAGCCGCTGTATCGCTTGTGATGTCTTTTCTCTCAATAAAAAGATTTAATACTAAATTGATTGCATGTACTTTAGGTACACAAGATTGGGTTCTGGGGTACCCTTATATGTCCCTAGTATATGGCATACTATATATCCAGGGCATAGGTACCCCAGAGGCCTCCCAGGGGCTGCAGCATGTATTATGCCACCCCTGAGAGGCCACTTAAATTGACACCACAGGTCTGCTACTACAACCTGTGTAAGGTGGTGCATGCACCCCTTACTTGGATATAGGTTCACTATTTCTACCTTATCACTACACATATAAACCTATCAGTCACCTCAGTGGCCGGCCTTATCAATCCTGGACGCAGGGTGCTGGGTTTTATAAGAGAGGGTGCCCATGCTTGAGCAGAGCCCCTCTGCAGCCTTCGGAATCTATTCTCCGGGGTTGTTCTGTGATGCAGCCATACCATATACTCTTAACTGTATTATAACTTCGCGGTAAATGCTAACTTTAAAACGGCTGCACAGAAACCTGTCGTGTTTGGTGTCAAACACCTTGGAATCATACCTCCACACCAGTAACTGGTGTGGGAGGTATGATTCGTCCCTCCTAGAGAGAGAAATATGACTAGACCGGTACACCTGGTACCAGCTTTACAGAACTCTGGCATCACAAGATGGATGCTGCCAGCCACAGACACACGTCTGCCCTCCTGCTGCTGGACGAAACTCCAGCAGGAGAGGCTGGACAATAGGTTTCCTGTCACAGGGAGGTGTAACCACCTCCCAGACAGGCTTTAGTGTATTGGGGCTGGGAGGGTGCACTTCCAGAGTGCTTTGATGTCTGCACTGTGGGCGCATTTGGTGTCCCTATGCATAGTCCAGCTCAAACCGGTTGCAGGAGCCATTTGCTCCTGCTCTGGCCCGAAACTGGACAAAAGACATGGGTGTAGCCACCCCTATGTCCTGACCCTCCCATAGGTGGGTCGCCAGAGTTTGTCCCACCCCTTCCTCTGGTATAAAGTGGGAACCCCTGGCTACAGGACTTTAGATTTACCTGGACAAAACTCTGCTACAGAAACCAAGTACTTCAATGATCTACACTGCTTCAGATGACTGAAGAATCTCCCTTGGAGTAAAGGAGTTACTCCCATGCTAAGCAGGCACCAAAGACACATCTGACCTGTTTCCAACTCTGAAGCTCCTGAGGACTCCGAAGACTTTTGCAACACAGGAGGTGGTTTTCCAAGCGTCCCCGAGGTAGACCAGTATGCTCAGCAAAACTGAGACCAGTATCCCTCGTGGGGACTGCGCAACCCGAACCCCTGGGCACCGTGCCATTTGCAGAAGCATCTGCTTTCCGGCAACCCCTGAAGCTGTGCTTTGGGCTACTTGTAGTCCAGACCCTGAGCAGTGATTCCACCGAAGATTACCGGCCTACACTCCACAAGTCATGACCAAATCCCACGCACACACTCAATTGATTTCCAACACAAAGTAGTGTAATTAACAGATCACATGTAATAATCTTAAAGGAATGATATCCACTTCTTCTTGTTAGAGCATTAATTTATTTTTATTGCTCAAGTTATGCCACGCCAGCCAACACGTGTTTCATCAGAGTACAAGTCACTCTGACTCTTCAGGGCTGGAAATAAAACAAAAATGTGTACAATGTACTTGGTGTTTGTACTGTGTACTCTGTCATACATCTTAACATCATAGTAACAATAGTTTACAAGGAGGTGATTTGATTTCCAATGTATTCACATTGTCACATTTTGTACCTCACAAATGTCTCTGTCATCCCCAAACATATTCTAGAGCAGAGGGTGGGGACGAAGAGGCAACAATACTTATATTATTCTCTATTAGAATATTGCTAAAAGGGTTGAACTTAGAGATCCCCTTTAGTATCATTCTAATCCGATATCGTTCAAATTCCTCACACCGCGTTTAAACAACAATAAGTATTTATATACAATGCCGTCGACAGTTATATTGATATTCATCAAAAGCATATTCACTCGTGAGTGTGACATGCCCATGCAGTAGAAAAGTGACTGTGTGATTGGTTTGCGGCGACGTTTCTCTTATAACATTTATGTAAATCTCCACCAATGGCAGACCTAACAGTCCATGTTTATTTATGAATTTACAAAAGAAATAATTCAGAAATCAAACAGAGTCAAACATGCCTGCGGATATACAACAAAAGAGGCAGAAGACGGAAGAAGAGTGATGTGAAGAAATGGTGTCAAAGGTTCCAAGCTAATTCAAACCCGGTGTCTGCAAAACACGTTCTATGGAGCGACGGAAAAGAGATAGACCCGACTCCACAAGTCCATTGGCCTGTGGGTCCCTGTGAAGGCAACTTTAACTTTCAGTGGGCTT
The DNA here is from genome assembly GCF_964263255.1 of Lissotriton vulgaris. Lineage (NCBI taxonomy): Eukaryota > Metazoa > Chordata > Amphibia > Caudata > Salamandridae > Lissotriton > Lissotriton vulgaris. The sequence goes on along the minus strand of NW_028247114.1, from coordinate 273,219 downwards.
TCCTGGTTTCTCCAGACGTGCCCTGACTCTCCATCGCTTGGGGAGTCACCAGGACCTTGCTGATCCTCACCGAAGCATCTTTTCTCTGACCGCGTGGGTTACAGTTGTCAAGGCTTGTTGGTGTTCAATCCAGACCCTAACCCCCCCAGCACTCTACATCCTTTGTGGGACAGCTCGCCTGCGGACTTTGGTCGTCCTCAACGTCTCCTGGTCCCCGTGGCTGCAGAGTCAAGCTTCACCTCTTCTCATCTGAAGCACCCGACATCGGTAAGCATTCGTCTACCGAGCCCCTGGTCACTGGTAAGTGACCCAGACCCTGCCCCCTCTGCTTTCAGGTTCTTCTCATCTCCGATCCAGGCTTGGATCCACCCGGATACTTTTCCTCTTCATGGCAGCAGCACTTTTCAGCATCATGCAATTGAAAACAACAAAGGTTCCCAACACCATTTGACACCTATGCACCCGGCTTCCTTGGGTTATGTAACACGAGTACTCCGGTGCTCACATGGGTGCGGGCCTTAGAAACTTCTAAGTTTGAAAGGTTTTGCTCAAAGGCCTTTCCTAAGTGTCCTTAAACTTTAAAATTCCAACCGCGACTTTCCCATAGAGTTGTACTGAGCTCGCAGCTGTGTTATCACACTGCGCGCGTCCCCCGAGGGTCCCCTGTGTCACTACCTTGGGTGGTTCCTTGGGGTCCCAGCGATTCTACGTGCTCTAGGCACTGTCTCTAGTCAAGTAGTGGTTGTTATACCACTTTCTTAGTATATAGTGTTGTCTTCCCCTGGAGCCCACTATGTATTGTGCTATTTACTATTGTTCTAGTGATTTTAATATTGTGTACATTTTGCTCTAATCTCCTAAAGAGATTAGTAGAGAGTGTTTAGTAATAAATACATATTTTTGTAACAACACCTGTGTGGTTCCCCTTTCATTTGGTCATTCAGGAGGGTATAGACTGGTAAAACAAGCCGCTTTACATTCCTTCAAGACTTAGCCTGAAGGCTGCTCTCCATAGCTACCACTAGGATAGCTTTCATGAAAGGTTGTCTTGAACCTAATCATCAATAAGGGTTGTTTGGACTGGTACAAGGTGCCCAGTATAACTAGTGGTCAGCATATACCTGGCCAACTTCTCACAGTGTCTGTTTAGTTTTGGGGTCTTTCCTACTGCAGTCACTTGGCCTAATCACACAAGTGAAGAACCATTTTTATCAGGAGATGTGGGGGAATGATATGTGGTAGGGAATTAGTGGTTCCCTGCAGATTCCAGAACTTTCCATCACAGAAAAAGGGAGTCGACTGAATATTTGCTGAGGCTTTTCCTCTGTTTACCTTGATACCCGTTGTACGTCTCAAAAGGAAGAAAGACCATTCACTGCGATTGTCAGGGCTCCAACCTGATTGTGAGACTGTACTGGGACACAGAACTGCGCTGTCCATGAAGGCCCACTGTGGCGTAGTTCCATCGCTATGCAAACCATTGAGATTGTGTCGCAGGCACTGCATCACAATCCCAGCTCTTTCTGTGTGACTCTGTTCTCGAGCCTTGGAGTTTGGATACCTTGGCACAGTTGTTTTATCAAATCTAAAATAAGGAGATCTTGAATGAGAGAACAGGTACCTCTTTGGCTTAGATTTAGGCATTTTATTAGGTAGGTGGTTTGAGAATTATACACAAGTGTATTACGGTGTATGTGTCTTAGTGCTTTGTACTGCTTATAGTGTTACCAGATCTCTCACCTTGATAGCAGGGGATGATTCAAACATGTTTAACTATGAAATATAGCAAAGCTGAACATCCATAATTTTCCGTAAAGGTATGCGTTTTAAGGGCTGTCTGTCACCAATTCGGCTTTGGGGCTGATGTTATTTTGCAGTTTAACTACTAGAATAGTGGGAAATTATTTTATGTGAGAAAATTGATCGCCTGATAAGGGATTCAATATGTGCAGCGGAAATGGAGAATGTCTTTCTATACCGCCAATAAAAAGGATTGTACAATGGTGATTTGGGATTGGCCATTGACGGGCAGTGCTAATTTGTTTTTCTCTTCTAGGCTGCTCTTTGTGCGGTGCATGTTATCAGGAAAGTACCGGAGCTTATGGAAATGTTCCTGCCAGCCACGAAAAACCTCTTGAATGAGAAAAATCACGGTAGGTAAAGGGAAGTCATTTGTTGTTTTCTTTCAGAGGAGTACAGGGTCATTACCTCTACAGTGGTACAGAGAAAGGACGTTATGGTACCACAGAAGTTTTGATATGTGATATTAAATATGTGAAAAAATGTGTTGTCTCCCAAAAAAATAGAATGCTCCGTCTGTGCCACAGTGTTTTATTATTATTCTTTTTAAATAGGTCGGAAAGTCAATAATGGAGATTCTCAGTCATGAGATCTGTTGCCCCTGAGAATATAAACAAACCAAGGAATGGTGCATATAGGCATCAACATTAGATGGACACATTTGATACGATTCCATTAATAAATCCAGTAGGTCCACTTTGCTAATATGTTCTGTAGTAACAGTTCGTTTTTCCACTCTCTGGATGGAGTGAAAATCAATCTCACTATCCTCTGAGCAGTTTCATCTTTATTTTTATGTAATGTAGTGTGTATGTGTCTTTAGCTTCTTCCAATCATTTTATTTCTGTCTTCGTTCTGAAGATATTTTTCCCTAATGGTGCAAGGTTATGTTTTTCTCATGATAATTTTCTTCACTGTCCTCACAAACACAGGGTGCTGTTTTATACAGGATTTCCTCATGGTACAGTTTGGTGTTGGGGGGGAGGCTTGGGGGGGGGGGTTAACAATCTGTTGCTGCTCTGTTCCTGAAAGGGGAAATGTGCACCCATTGCTGGTATTTAATTGTTGCACATGCTCCTTACCTCACTTCCTCCTATTCCTCTTCTGCAGGGTTCTTGAATGTTGCCACAATTCTCCTAGTGGACTGTTCCTTCCCCATTCATTTCATTATTATCCCTCTCCATGAATACTGATTATTATCGTCTGGGTGTCCTTCCCATCTCTCTCTATGAGGGTGTCTTGGACTTTTACTCTGCCGTTGTGGCTGTAACTGCCATTGTCATGTTGAGGATGCCACAACATCAAGATGGCACCCACGCCTGGTATTTAGGAAAACTATAGTAAAAGCACAAGAGGTCTTCCTTAATGAAGTAGTTTAGAAGAAACCTTGATTTCACTCTAATGACAAGCCAACCCCAAGGGGCTTCTACGGCATAAACAATTCGACTTCTGAAAGCAGGTAACAGATTTGAGCTGCATCCAGAAGGGTTTGGGTGCCTTCATTGGATTGGCCCTCAAAAGACGTTCACTGAAAGAGCCCTCAGACCACCAGATAAGTATTTCCAGGTTTGGACTCCAAACCAAGGAGGATGCTCATTCTTTGCAGATTTTGTTTTTGTAAACACCATCTGGGACCCATAGTGCACTACGTGTTTGTTTTTTGTTGGGTAGGAGGACTGGAGGAATGCCATGTGTATTAGTGAACTGATATTGTACATGTAGGCCCAACACCATAACAAAACCCAATTAACTTGACAATTCCCTGCTACTTCCTTATAAATCTTAGGTTGCAATTAATTAATAGAGGAAAACAGCTGGCCTGATATCTTACTGCACCGATTTACCACACTATACTTAGTTGTCATAAGATAGCATTGTTTATCATATCTAGGCTGAAAAGATAGCATGTTGTAAACCATAAACTCTGATTCACTGAGATTAATCTGATTCTTACTTCTAATGTTGAGGGAGAAGAAGGCCACATTACCCAGTGAAGTCTTCACTTTTGTGTCATGGCTCTTCCCCACACTCCATTGTAATAAATATCATGTTGCACTCTTTAAATCTGGGTACATACTAAACACGCTAGAATTATATTGTTTTCGTGATATATTTTTGATTTGTTTCAGTTGACAAAATATTGAGAGAACAATTCAGGTTTCTTTGATAATTCCCTAAAGAAACTTTGCTCTTCAATACAGTAAAGAACAGCTGAAGGGAGTTACGCCAACTTTGTCAAAAAGTTTGACTTGTATTTAGAAAGGTTGATTTTTGTAATCTGGTGTAAATCCATTCAGGGCAACCCTCAGGAAAGGGTCCCCCAGCGAGCAGGCTGGGAGGGAGAGGGGTGGATTGTCACAAGCCATGCGGCCAAAGCCCTGCTGCACACCGCTGAAGGTGTGTGCAGTGAGTTGGGTTACCGCATTCAGGGGTTGAGCACAGGTCCTGACTGAAGACCACTCTGGGGGAAAAAACGCCCACCGCGCCGCACGAAAGCCATGTGCAGTGGGGGCATTGGCTGCAGGCTGCCCAAGCGCATATGCTTCAATGGGAACAAGACCAAATATTCACTGAAAAAACAAGGTTAAATAAAGAGATGAATGAAGGAATAAATAAAGCATTTTTAAGTGCATAGCTACCTGAAGGAATCCCAGCGCTAATAGAAGTACACTCAAAGTAAAGTTTTAAGCAGTTTACGGAAGGTGAGGTCGTTTGCCTTGAGATGGACATGGAGGGGGAGAGAATACCAAAGATTATGGTTGGGTATAATAAATCCTTAGCTTTTGCTGGAAAAAAAACAGAAATTCAATGATAAAAATTAAGATTAAAGTGACGCTCTAGTTAGGTGTTGAAAAGAAGTGAGGGAAAGCATGTGTTCCCTGAGACAAAACAGCCGCCTTTGGGGAAGCGGGTTCAAATCTCAGCATCTGCTCAGCATTCAGTGATTCCGGGCAAATTACCTTATCGCCACATGCCTAAATAAATTGTGACCTTGTGTCATGTAAATGGTGCTCAAGTAAAGTGTTCCAATACCTTAGAATGGAGTTTGCACTACATTCATAAGATATTGTTTAGTCAACCAACTGTAACTTGCATGTCATGCACTGCTTATGGCCTCTGATATTACAGCACTCATGACAAGTTAAATTACATCATCTAACGACCGACTGTGACGGTGTGCTATAGACTTAGAGGAACTAACTGGTAATTCAACAATTCAACAAAATGCACTCCAGTACAATTTTCCAGCCACACCTTGCACACAATCTCCCCATGGGTGCCCAACCTCCTCCTGTTCACAGCAATCAGCAATGTGCAGCGGTGGGTTGACTCATCAGCCTATGGCATGCACAATGGTAGCTGGCTTCAGGATCTGGTCTATAACCAGACCCCTTTCACTTTTTAAACTTTTTTTTTTTTTTTTTTTACTTTTTTGTGTTCTGTGGTACTTCAGGGAAGGCCTTGCTGGATACTGCAGTACCGGGCGGTGGTACCAGCAACCCAACTTTAAAAAAAATTGCCTCAAGGAAGGTTCTTTTGGGAACCACACCCCACATGGCCCTGTCAGTCTTCCCAGAGTTCTGTAATGGTGGACGCAGCATTTCTTAAGTGTTGCTGCCATCCAAACAGAACATTTTGATTCCACTGTACTTGTACTGCAGTATTTAAATGACCAACGGGAGCAGAAGCACCATCAGCCATTCAAAATGGCCCTTTTTTCCCCCTTTGGTACACAGAAGTAACATGGTACCAACAGGCCAGATGTCTCTAACTTTTCTGAGGGTTGCCCTGAATGGATTTACACCCGATTACCCAAATCAACCTTTCTATAGCAACCCCTGCAGGTCATCTTGCTAAAGCAACCCCTACTAAGACTTACACTTACACCACCTCCTGCATATGAGGACATCCACATATTCTTGCAGGTTTTCAAGTGCACTTTCTGGCAACAAGATTGACATCAATACCTTTCATGGTTTGCTGGAAAGTGTAAAGCAAAACTGTCCATCTCTATACCCATGCCTCTGCCATAAACATTGGCGTGTTTGAGTTGTTTCAGATACGAACTTCCTCCTGACCCATGTTTCATTTTACCGGATTCCACCAGTGTAAGAAATTTGATTATTATTTGGGGTGGGACACTGCCCACTTGAGTGGATAATCACAACCCCTGTCAAAGGTTAACCTTCCAAGTCACTAAATTACCCTCAGCTCAACCCCCTTGTAGCTATGGCACAGAGCAGGCCAGCTTAATGTAGGGCAATGTGTGAAGTATTTGTGCAGTACCAAAACAGTAAAAGTAAAAATGCAAAAGAATATAAATCCCAAACTGAATTAGAACAAGCATTCAGTAAATGCTACATTCCGAGGGGCAGACTGAGGTGGTGCTGAGCGACACTGAGGTGGTGCTGTGCTGGTGCTGCAGTGCTGCTGCTGTGGTGGGGCTGCGCTGGTAGTGGCGCACTGATGCGGAGGTGGTGCTTTGCTAATGCTGAGATGGCGCTGTGGTGGTGTCGAGTGATGCTGAGGCGATGCTGGCGCTGAGTAATGCTGTGGTGCCACCGAGTGATGCTTTGATGGTGCTGCGCTGATTCTGAGTTTGTGCTGCTGCATTTATGTGGAGGTACTGGTGAGTGATGCTGTGCTGGTGCTCTGATGCTACTGAGAGATGCTCAGGTGATACTATGCTGGTGCTTCTGAAGTAAAGTGAGGCTGAGTGAAGTTGACTGGTGCTGAAATGGTGCTGCGCTGATGCTGAGGTGGGGCTGCGGTGGTGTTGCACTTAATGCACTTCATATGTTTTCTAATTTCTCAGATCAGTCGTTGTTAACATCTGGACCCTGGGGGTATGCAGAGCCTACTTAGTAGGTCCGCAACTGTTTATTAATCTGTTAATATTATTTAATTACTAAAGTGTATATAAATAAAGAAGCAAAATAGAAAATTGTAAAATGTTCTGTAAATGTGAAGGAATTTGAAATTGGAGGCTACAATTTAAGCTTGTAACTTTAGATTGATTCATGAGCAGTGCAAGTGCATCAAACACAATATAGTATGCAAAATGAGCTATAGATTGCCCCAATATTGGAACTTTCATAGATTCCCATGCTTTTGTATCATTCCCCGTTGTCGGAATGGGAGTCTCGGTAACAAAAATACCATAGCAGTAGGTACAAAGACAAAGAAAAAGGCCTAGGCCTCATTTCCTTTTGTAGCATATCACCCTCTTTTTGTAAAAGAGACCAAACGTAGGCATCAGCCAATCAGAAGAGCCTCACCCCATAGAACCCTCCTGAAGGAACCTCAGAGCCTCAGATTTTTTACCGCACGTTGTGCTCGGGAGTCTCCTTTGAGCTCTGCTCAACTTCTACTCTTCAGGAAGTTTCTTCAAGGTTTTTTCTTCAGATTCTCTTCAGATTGTTAGCTGTTCCTTCCAGGATGTCTGACAAGGAGAAGAAGGCCCTTTTCAAGCCATGTTCCACCTGTGGCAAGAAAAGGCTGTTCATTGAGGATAAGCATAAAGTCTGCATCTATTGCCTCTATCCTGGCCACAAGGCTGCGGACTGTAAGATCTGTTGCATCTTTTCAACCAAGACCCTCCGGGACTGTGAGGGTAGACTTCTGACATGGCTCCAGAAATTGAAGTCCAGGAAGGATACTGTCTCCAGTGACAGTGAGGACTCTGCGTCTAAGTCTTCGTCAAGAAGGTCAGTCAAAAAGGGCAGGGTTTCCCATTCTCCTTCTGTGGAGCATCCTTTTAAGGCCTCAAAAAAGACCCCCAGAGAGTCTGAGAGCCATGGTACAGGCGAATCTCCTCACCGTGTTGAAAAGGAGAGGGTGGGACCATCTACGCCTACAAAGCGTTTAAAGACAGATCCAGCCTGCAGAAAACACTCTTCCCCAGCTTCGGGAAAGTCTGATAGGAGTTCCAAATCGTCGTCGATTAAGGCGTCGTCGACGGAGACTCCGTCGACGAGGAAAAAGAAGCCTTAACTGTCACTGGTTCCGTCGATGGGCTCACTGACGACGACAGGATCGTCGACGACGGCTACAACATCGTCGACTAACTTCTCGTCGACGTTGTCATTGTCGTCGACGATGACAACGTCGACGAGAAGTTCGTCGACGGTGTGGACGACGACCGTGTCGTCGACGAGAGCCGCGACGACAACATTGACAACCTCGACAGCGGTGATGTCGACCGTCTCGTTGACGCCTCTCTTGTCGTCGAGTGTCTCGGTGTCGACGAAGCATATTCCGTCGACTAAGCCGACAACTGCGGCGTTTTCAGTTCCGTCGACGATTTTGGCATCGGAGAAGAGAATCACTATCTCAATGACCAGAATTACGCCGGACATGACTTCTCCAAGGAGGGTAACCCCCTTGCCGCTATCACTATTGTTGAATGAGGATGAGTCAGAGGAGGAGGATCGGTACTCGTATGACTATGCTGACAGTCCCTCTCAACTTCTGGTAAAGTGCCAGGAGACTGATTCAGAAGGAAGGTATGACCAAGAGGGTGATTATCATCATAATCATTCTGCCCAACCACATCAATCTTTGGATCAGGGCATGGTTTCAGTTACTCCTTCTTTTTTGCAAGACCTACACCTGATGCTTCAGGATTACAAATCTAGAGCAGCAAAGTCTGCTCGGGCTCCATTTGTACAAACCGTTCCTGTCACGGCATCTACCTCAACAGCTGTTCCTGAGGTACCAGCTCAGGTGTCTCCTCCACCACAGACACCAATGCCAGAAGAGCCTTCCAGACCAGTAGAAACCCATGATTATTCCTCGGATGAGGATCATGATTCAGACGATGGTGGATCATGATTCAGACGATGGTGATCAAGCTGCTGAATGGGATGAATACATTATTCCGGACCCTCCATCTCATGTCCGGACACGGTGGATTCCCCTCCGGCGGATATAGGCGGCTTCCATCAGTTCATGGAAAGAGCAGCTGGCAGATTTAAGTTGGCAATGCCTGCGGTGGCCACTGAGTGTTTCTTGTATGATTTAAGGAACCTTGCAGAAAGACGACAAGATCCATACCAATATTGGTACCTATCGGCATGGATCTAGTCACATCTGTGGGAGGAAGGCATTAAGGCTATGAAGAACCCAGCGACGGTGGTCCCTGTACTACTGCGTCTTGATCAAAAGTACAAAGCACCTGACGATGGGCCAGCTGCCTTAACGGGCCACCTAAGACCGGATTCAGTTATCTTGCAAGCGGCGCAGAGGAAATGCCGCAACCCCTCTGCTCCCTTGACAACTCCTCCGGACAAGGACAGACGGAGATTGGACAATGCTGGTAGGAGATTCTCGTCAATGGCGAGTCTTCTTGTGTGAGCTGCCAATGCCCTGGCAATATTGGGCAGATATGACCGCCAGCATTGGTGTGATGTCGCTCCGTTCCTGGATCAGCTTCCTCCAGAATCGAAATCAGCGGCAAATAAGATCTTACAAGAAGGGGAGGCGACCTCGATGGAGATCATTGACTGCGCCATGGACATTTCTACAACGGCGTTTCGCTCGTTAGCTGGGGCTACAGTTCTCAGTCGCCAGTGGGGCTGAAGGGGACCTGGTTTCGACCTGAGATACAAAATAAGGTCCAAGATCTTCCCTTTGATGGGGAAGCACTATTCGGAAAGCTAATTGACGATACTCTCCAAGACATTAAAGAAGACACAGAGACCGCCAGATCTTTGGGTACGCTTCAGTACCGCAAAACTCCTTTTAGAGGATCCAGAGGCAGAGGTACGAACTACAGAGGATCCTATCAGCAACAGCGATATTCATCCTACGGCTCAGGATCACAGCAATACCGTCAGCCTTATCAACAAAGGCAGGGCCAATCCTCCAATTACTCCAGGCCTTACAACAAGGGAAAACAGGCTCAACGGGGGGTGATACCTCCAAACGTCAATAGCGGCCTCCTGGCTCTTACTACTGTGCCTTCCTCCAGGAAGTCATCATTTGGAGGTATCCCAATACCTTCACAATTGGTCCAGGATAACATCGGACCGGTGGGTGCTCAACATCATTCGAAAGGGCCATACCTTAGAATTCACTCAAATCCCGCCATCCAAAGCCCCTGCAGCCATTCCATCGAAATACCTGCGTCTCGAAGCACATCAGATGCTCCTGAAAGGGGCAATAGAGCCAGTTCATGCGGACCAAGAAGGACAATGATTCTGTTCTAGGTTCTTCTTGGTAAGGAAGACGCTAGAGAAATGGCGCCCCATTTTAGATCTCAGGGAGCTCAACACCGAACTCATCTCCCTGTCTTTCCGGATGGTCTCTCTTTAAGACTTCCTGCGGTTCATCAATCCGGGGGATTTCATGGCCACGCTCGATCTCGAAGATGCGTACTTTCATGTACCGATTCACCCAGCGCACGGAAGGTTCCTACGCTTTACAGTAGCCAAGAGCCATTTTCAATTCAGGGTTTTACCCTTTGGTCTTCGCTCAGCCCCGAGGATTTTCACGAAGGTGCTGGCGCCAGTAGCGGCTTTCCTGCGGAGGAATCCTTTTCAAGTATTTCCTTACCTGGATGACTGGTTGCTGAAGGCCCCGTCCAGGAGAGCTGCGCAGGACAAGGTTCAGGCCTGTACAAACCTGTTTCAAAATCTGATTCTCACATTGAACAAGGATAAAACGTCTCTGATCCCATCCTGGGAGCAATCCTGAATTTAAAACTCTCAAAGGCTTTTCCAACTCTAGAAAGACAAGAGAAATTGCAGTCCATGTCTCTAGACATACAAAGCAGGTGTCTTTCAGTACACAGCTGAAAGTCTCTGCTGGGGGTAATGTCATCATGTATACCCCTGATACCTCACTGCAGACTGTGCATGCGTCCTCTTCAAGAACAACTGGACATCCAGTGGACACAAGTTCACGGGTCATTCGACGACAAAGTAAACATCACTCCGTCAATGAAAAGAGCGGCCCGGTGGTGGACAGACCAGAGAAACCATTCCCAAGGTCTATCCTTCGTCAGCGATCCGTCTCCTCAGGTGGTGTCAACCGATGCGTCCTTGGAGGGCTGAGTAGCGGTGATGCAAGACCTGCATGTCAGTGGCCATTGGTCTCCTCACGATCGTCGGCTCCACATCAATCTCTTGGAGCTAAGGGCAATAAAACTAGCTCTGCAGGCCTTTCTCCCTCGCCTAAAAGATTCACAAGTGCTCATCAGGACTGACAACACCACGGCCATGCATTATGTGAACAAGGAGGGAGGAACCAGATCTCTCCCATTGTCGCAGGAAGCTCAGGAGATCTGGGAATGGGCGATCCTTCATGGAATGTCACTGCAGGCAGAACACTTGCCAGGAGTTCTAAACGAAAATGCCGACAGATTGAGCAGGTTATCCTCCGTCAGTCACGAGTGGGACCTGAACCAGCGGGTTCTGGAAGAGGTCTTTTACCAGTGGGGCAGACCAACAATAGATATCTTTGCCACACAGACCAACAAGAAATGCCGGTCTTATGCAAGCTGACATCACCAAAAAGGATCATTGGGAAATGCGCTTTCAATAGCGTGGTCGAGGACATTTGTCTACGCCTTTCCCCCCATTCACTGATCCCGAGATTGATCAAGAAGATCAAAGTGGAACCTTGCAGGATGATCCTTATAGCCCCTGCTTGGCCGAGACAGTTCTGGTGCAGGGAGCTCCATCTGCTATCGCTAGCTCCTCCTCTTCCCTTGAGGGCTATTCCAGATCTCCTCGATGTCCGAAGGACAGGTTTGACATCCAGATCCACAGTCTTTACACCTAACAGCATGGCTCCTGACCAGCGAGAATTTATGAATCTGCCCATCTCAAACGAAATTAAGGAAGTCCTCTCCCAGACGAGAGCTCCTTCCACAAACAGGACTTACCGCTTAAAATGGAAGAGATTTTGTATTTGGTGCAGGAGACAGAAAGTTGACCCCTTTACTTCAAAGCCTCATCCGCTTCTACCTTATCTCTTGTCCCTGGCTAAGTCGGGGCTGGCCCATTCTTCTATAAAGGTTCATTAGGCAGCCATTTCAAGTTACAGACGATAGGAGTCAGGTCCTTCGTTGTGGTCTTCCAGAATTGTGAAACAATTTGTTCGAGGCATGAGGGCTGCTGAATTCATATCTGTGCATAGATCGCCGCCTAGTGTTGGGTCCGGATGATTGCACATTGTTGTCCTGGAAGAGTCTTCGAAGTATCACGAGATAGGTGGCTCCTCCCCTGGACTACAGTGCGCATGGGCATCCTCTCCATCCCCAGATTGTTTTTTTCCGCCATTGGGTTCGGATGTCTAATCTCTTACTCCAGTTAATTAACTTGTACTCTTCTGTTCCTACGGCCAAAAGGCCTTTCTTAGCGTCGGTATTGTTTCGTTCAGTGCCTGGCCCTTTCGGTTCTTCGATCGGCGTCGAATAAAGAATCTCGACGACTCAGGCCCAGACTACATCGACGATGGAACGGACCCCGTTTAAGCGGTGTCCTGTGTGTAATTCCAAATATTCGAACTTAGATGTGCACCCAGTGTGCAACACCTGCTTGTCCCCTGACCACGACGAGTCGAAATGTTTCGCCTGCTCAAAGTTCCGATCTAAGAAGACTATCAAACTTCGGCGCGAGGCAGTCGGCCCAACAGTCGGCTCCAGCACCTGCGAACATCTTCGATGCCGGGGACGAGGAACTCTTCCAAGATGAGGAAGAGGCGGAAGATGACGTTCCCGAAGAAACGTCGGAACCGGCGTCAGAACATGACTCAACTTTCGAAATGGACGAGCCAGACGAGGAGTTCGGCCACGACCAGGATGTCGTTGAGGTAGGGGACGACGAACAGGCCCTTGCGGCCGTTGATGACGACTCCGGTGGTGAACCGAGTCCGCCCACTGCTCCGGGGCCTATCATTGACATTCAGCCCGCTCCGGCTCCGGTCGAGGCATCGCCGAAAGGCCTTAGCCAAGATATGTCCTTTCGGTCTACAGCCCCGCGTCATAGCCAGGCTAAGACCCTTTCAAAGGAGCCATCGGTCGATTCCGTGAAATCGAAGGAGAAATCGAAACCGAAACTGCTCAAGATGGTGGTCGGTTCGACGTCGACGCCCGCCTCGAAGGTCGTCGTCGATCCTTCGACGCCGAAGATACCCGTCGGCGCCGACACTGGGATTCCGAAGCAGGGCCCTGACACCAAGACCGTCGCCTCGAAGGCCTCGGCGCCGGTGCCCGCGTCCACTACCAAACATGGCGAGAAGGGCAAGGGACTTCCTGTCGGGAAAAGTCTGCAGCCACCCCTCTCGGGACTGAAGCATGGGCTGGCGAAGAGGGTCGAAGCCGCGGCAAAGGTCGCCCCGAAATTATCGTCGACGCCGAAAGTCGGAGGCGCAACGCGCACTGAGGTCGATTCGACGCGCTCAAGCGAGCGGCCTACTCAGGCATCGAAGAAACACGAAGCCGGCACTTCCGCTTCCAAGCAGGCTGGATCGACGCCACTTAAGTTTGGCCTTCCACTCACTGCACGTCCAAAGTCTCAGGAGGCTTCCAAGGTGGCAAAGGTGTCCTCACATGCACAGGTCGTCTATCATGAACCTTGTTACGACAACCAAACAAAACTGTTCATTGACTCGGAGTCGGGCAGGCTTACCGTCCACAAGCGGAAGATCGCGCCAGAACACCCTTTGGAGGATTACAAAATTCCCCTCAAAAAGAAGATGGTCTCCCCCACCTCTCCGGTTCTTGTTGAACATCTTCAGGACTACTCACACCAAGTGAGGAGGACTTAACTGCAGACTACAGCCAAATGGGCTTCACTTACAATACAGACACTGATCAAGATGTCTCCAATCAGTGGTCAGGGGCAGCGGATCAAGGCGATGACCCTGATGACCCCCAGGTCACCCCGGACTCTCAGTCCTATAATGTCAAACAATCTCCGACTGAGGACACAGCAGCGTTCAATGCATTGATAGAGCGTGCTGCACTCAATCATGACGTCAAAATGCATGCTGAGCCAGTGGATGAGGACTTCTTATTCGACACCTTCTCCACTTCTGAACGCTCCACCAAAACACTGCCCATGCTTAAGGGGGTCCTCAAACATGCCACAGCCATTTTCAAGGAGCCCACAAAAGCCAGGGTTATCAATCCACGGATCGACAAGAAATACAGGCCTGCTCCAGTGGACCCCACCTACATCAAAGGACGGCTCCCCTTGGACTCCATTGTGGTGGTTAACGCGCGCAAAAGGGCTAACTCTCAATCAACGGGAGACGCTCCCCCTCCGGACAAAGAGTCCAAAATCTTTGAGGCATCGGGGAAGCGGGTGGTGGCGCAGGCCGCTAACACTTGGAGAATAGCCAATACACAGGCCCTGTTGGCTAGGTACGACAGGGCGCACTACGACACCCTGGAGCAATTGATGCAGCACATGCCTGATATGTACAGAGAGGCTGCGGAAATGGTTATACAAGAGGGTAAACTGATCTCCAATGCGTCCATCAAGTGCGCACTGGACGCAGCGGACACTGCAGCGAGAGCAATCAATACTAGAGTGATGCTGCGACGCCACGCATGGCTGCGCATCTCTGGGTTTAAACCCGAGATCCAAACTACTCTTCTTAATCAGCCGGTTAATCCGGACTTCCTGTTTGGACCCGATGTGGACACAACACTCGAGAAAATGAAAAAAGACACCGAGACCACAAAGTCCATGGGGGCTCTCCAGTCACAGCAGTTTCGGAGCGGTTCCTTTCGTCGCTCCGGTAACAGGGGAGCAACAAGAGGGCAGGCTCTACAGCACTCCCAGTATACCAAAGGCAACACGCAATCTGCATACACTAAAAACACCAGAGGTGGTTACCGTGGGAACAGCGCCAAAGGGAGAGGCCGCGGCAATAACGCCAGGTCCTCCACTCCCAACAAACAGTGACTCCTTGTCACTGCCCCCCGACCATCTAACACCTGTCGGGGGGAGACTCCAGCAGTTCCTGCCACTCTGGGAAAACATCACAACAGACAGGTGGGTGAGACAACTTATCCATTACGGCTATTGTCTAGAATTAACCTCCACCCCCCCAACATACCCCCAAGAAGCCGTCCTATGTCCGCAGAGCACTTGCACTTATTGCAGCAAGAAGTTCTCTCCATGCTGCAAAAAGGGGCCATAGAACTGGTGCCTGCCGAAGAAAGGGGTGCAGGGGTGTACTCCCTGTACTTCTTAATTCCCAAAAAGGACGGGTCACTAAGGCCCATTCTAGACCTCAGACCTCTCAACCAATACATCCTCTCGGAGCACTTTCACATGCTAACTTTACAACAAGTCCTGCCGCTGCTCCGTCAGGGCGACTTCCTAGCCACCCTGGACCTCAAGGATGCGTATTTCCACATTCCCATTCACCCAAGCCACAAAAAGTATCTCAGGTTCACAGTCAAAAGTCAGCATTACCAGTTCAAAGTCCTGCCATTCGGGATCACTACCGCTCCCAGGGTTTTCACCAAGTGCTTAGCGACTGTGGCAGCGCACTTGCGCAGGGAAGGTGTTCACGTGTATCCCTACCTGGACGACTGGCTCGTCCAGGCAAGGTCTGCCATACAGTGCGGCCACGACATGTCACGGACCATCACCTCCTTCACCGTCTAGGGTTCTCTCTCAACTACGCAAAGTCTCACCTGCAGCCGGCCCAGGTCCAGCAGTACCTGGGGGCGTCAATAAACACCCAGTCGGCCACGGCGCAGCCGGCCGCAGCCAGGGTCAACAGCATGCAAGCGCTCATCCGGAGGTTTCAACCTCAGCACTCCCTCCCGGCACAGGTTTTCATGCAACTGATCGGCATGATGGCATCCTGCATATTCACAGCCCCGCACGCGAGGCTGCACATGCGACCCCTCCAGGAATGCTTAGCCCGTCAGTGGAACCAGGCTCATGGCCATCTAAAAGACCTAGTGTTGGTGACCGGTCGTGCTTACAACTCTCTGCATTGGTGGAACCCACGAAACCTTTGCAGGGGACGACCGTTCCAGGAGCCTGTACCACAGATAGAACTGACGACGGACGCATCTCTCCAGGGTTGGGGGGCACATGTCCTCCACTACACGGTGCAGGGACTATGGACTGCGCAACAGCAGAGGATGCATATCAATGTGTTGGAACTCATGGCGATCTTCATGGCACTGAAGGCATTCAAGTTGCACCTGTGCAACAAGGTCGTGTTAGTCCGGACGGACAACATGACCGCCATGTATTACATCCAGAAGCAGGGAGGCACGCACTCCCCGCAGCTGTCTCACCTAGCCCAGAGCATGTGGAAGTGGGCCATTCAGAGGAACATCTTCCTCATGGCGGAGCATCTCCCGGGTGTCGACAACCAGATGGCGGACCTGCTCAGCAGGCACAGTCATCAGATGCACGAGTGGGAGATCCACCCGTCGGTTCTCCGTCCGTACTTCCAGCAGTGGGGTCATCCGGACATCGACCTGTTCGCCACAAGCGAGAACGCAAAATGCCCAAACTTCGCCGCCAGGTTCCCACACCCGCAGTCTCAGGGCAATGCGATATGGATGAACTGGTCAGGCAGATTTGCGTACGCTTTTCCGCCAGCCCCCCTCATACCTCTGGTGGCGCGCAAACTGCGACAGCACTCCATGACACTCATCCTGGTTGCTCCAACGTGGGCACGGCAGGCTTGGTACACCACGTTCCTGGAACTTTCAGTGGTGCCTCACCAGCGACTGCACCTCACTCCCAGCCTCCTCACGCAGAGCCATGGCGACATTCAGCACCCAGATCCACAACAGCTGAACCTTGCGATTTGGCTCCTGAGATCATAGTTTGGATACCTGAACTTGCCTCCTGAGTGTATGGACATCATCAAGGAAGCGAGGTGACCAACTACCAGGGCCTGCTATGCGGCCAAATGGAAGGGGTTTGTTATTTACTGCTCCAACAATAACATTAACCCGTTGGACGCATCTACACAAAACATCATATGTTACTTGTTGCATCTGTACCAATGCAACCTGGCGTACAGTTCTATCAGGATCCATCTCGCGGCCATAGCCGCTTACCTTCAAAACAGGCAACACCTTTCCGTTTTTAGGGTACCTGCCATTAAAGCCTTCTTGGAAGGCCTTAAAAGAGTGATCCCTCCCAGACACCCCCCTTCACCAGTCTGGAACTTAAATATCGTTCTCACCAGACTCATGGGGCCACCCTTTGAGCCACTCCATTCCTGTGACATACAGTTCCTCACCTGGAAGGTGGCCTTCCTCATAGCTATTACATCCCTGCGGAGGGTCAGTGAGCTGCAAGCCCTCACAATTCAGGAACCCTACCTGCAAATCCATGCAAATAGAGTGGTGCTTCGCACCAACCCTAAATTCATGCCAAAAGTGGTTTCGCAGTTCCACATCAACCAAAATATTGAACTGCCCGCTTTCTTTCCTAACCCAGATTCGGTGGCAGACAGAGCACTGCACACCTTAGATGTCAAAAGAGCTCTCCTGTATTACATCGACAGGACGAAAGACTTTCGAAAAACTAAACAGCTATTCGTTGCATTCTCTCCACAACATAAAGGCAACCCTATCTCCAAATCAGGTATAGCCAGGTGGATTGTTAAATGTATCCAGATATGTTATCAGAAAGCTAAACGCACATCTCTGCCACAATGGCGAAAAACAATCTGGGGATGGAGAGGATGCCCATGCGCACTGTAGTCGTGATACTTCGAAGACTCTTCCAGGACAACAATGTGCAATCATCCGGACCCAACACTAGGCGGCGATCTATGCACAGATATGAATGTCAGCAGCCCTTCATGCCAAGAACAGAACTGGTAAGTAGCATATTCCTTAAAAGGCGTGTTCCGGGTCTATCCACCAGTGAGGCCTCCGCCTCCTACCTGGCACCTAAATCTAGTCCTCACTCAACTCATGAAAAGCCCATTTGAACCAATTCATCGTTCAGACATGAAGTTCCTTTCATGGAAATTGGCACTCCTTCTTGCCCTCACATAGGCAAGACGTATTGGAGAATTGCAGGCTCTCACAATCCAAGAACCTTTCGTGCAATTTAAAAGAAACACTGTTATTTTGAGAACTAACCCAAGGTTCATACCCAAGGTGCCCTCGGACTTCCACTTGAACGAGCCGGTTATTCTGAAGGCGTTCTTTCCTCACCCGGCTACACCAGCGGAGAAGTCGCTACATTCTCTGGATGTTCAACGATGTTTAAAATTCTATTTGGATCGTACCAAGGGATTTCGGAAATCGTCCCAATTGTTTGTTGCCTTTGGTGGTCCGAGCAGGGTTATCCCGCTGTCAAAACAGGGGATAGCGAGATGGATTACAAGTGCCATTCTACATTGCCAAACTGCAACAGGGAAACCACTGACTGACTGGCAGGGTTCGGGCACATTCCACAAGATCAGTGGCATCTTCAGCAGCCCTCTTTGTGGGGGTGCAGATTAAGGACATTTGCAGAGCTGCTACCTGGAGCAGCGTCCACACCTTTACTAAGCATTACTGCTTGGAATCCTTACAGCAAGAGAATGCGGCAGTGGGCCAGGCTGTCCCACCTTCCGTTATTTTGCACATTTTGTATCTTTGTCATGTTGGCTAATACAATGTATTTATTACACAAAATGTGTTTTTTTATTGCTAACTGCTTGCTACTCTGATACAAAAGCATGGGACTCTATGAAAGGTCCAATACTGGGGCAAGAAAACAAGTTACTTACCTGTAACTTTGGTTCCCCAGAATTGGTAACTTTCATAGATTTCTATGCGCCCACCCACCTCCCCGAGGAAAGCTCAGCCTACAGCAGATAAGGTGACTGTTACACAACGGCTACGAAAATCTGAGGCTCTGACGTTCCTTCAGGAGGGTTCTATGGGGTGAGGCTCTTCTGATTGGCTGATGCCTAAGTTTGGTCTCTTTTACAAAAAGAGGGTGATATGCTACAAAAGGGAATGAGGCCTAGGCCTTTTTCTTTCTCTTTTGTACCTACTGCTATGGTATTTTTGTTACTGAGACTCCCATTCCGACGAAGGGGAATGATACAAAAGCATGGGAATCTATGAAAGTTACCAATATTGGGGAACCAAACTTACAGGTAAGTAACTTGTTTTCTTTCTGGAAAGTAGACATAATTCTGAATTCATCAAAGGGGGCATTTGTGTAGATCCCTCAAGGTTTCCCTATAAAACTGTTGAAATAAAAACAAATATTGAAATTGAGTTTGAAAAAACATGTTCTTGTTCCGATGGCTTATTTACAAAAGCAACATACTATTATGCCCATGACAAAAAGGGGCACCTTCCTACAAGTGGTCACCCCCACTTCTTGCCACTTGTACTTATATTTTTCGACTGATGTACACTGTCTCTGCTAACCAGGCCCTAGTGCTTTTTCCCCTAACACCTAGGGCATGGGTACCAATGAGTGTTCTTAAGGGCTGCATCATGTATTCTGCCACCCTAAGGTATCCCCATACAAATTACATGCAGTCTGTCATTGCAGACTGTGTGTCTTGTTTCAAACCATAAGTGAAAACACAACATAGCACACTCGCTGTAGTACATGCCAACGTCACTGCAGGTAATATGTGTAAGTCACCCCAACAGCACGCCTTGTAGCCCTAAGACAGGGTTCATTATATTACATGTGAAGGCCTATTTGCATGAGCAGATGTGCCCCTGTAGTGTCTAGTCCAATTACTAGATGTTACAAGTGAACAGGGAAACCATGTTAATTTTATGTACTGGGCACTGGTCATTATTAGTTCTCCAGCTACATTATGGCTTTACTGAAACCTATAGTGTGTGGTATTGATCCTCTCTTCTTTATAAATGGGTACTGTTGGCAGTCCAAGATTTATTATGACATGCACCTAGAGGTCACCTTAGAGGTGGCCCCTGAAAAACCTCCCACTATCTAGTGTGCTGGCTGACTGGTATCTACCTTTCTTGCCCCAGAGACCCTCCAGAATCAACCCCCCCCCTTTGGGTTCCGATTAACTTTTCCCCTAGTGCCCACTTGCAGCATTTTTCTGTTACAAGTTTTCTGCATAAACCTCTGTAGGAAAGTGCCTATTTTTATATGGTCAGCCCCCCCACTTTTTGCCTGGTATTCCATGCACTTTTGACTAGAAGTGCATTGGGTTCCTGCTAACCAGGTTCCTTAAAAACTGTGCAATTGTATTCCAATTGGCAATACCTTTAGCACCCCTTGTAAGTCCCTAGAAATGGAAGAGGAAGAAACAGAGTAGGAGGAACAGACAAGAGGAAGAAGAAAATGGAGTTGGGAGAGAGGAGTGCTGGATTTGCCACGTGACTAGGATAGGCTCAGCACGGAAACATATAGCACAAAGGCAACGCAAACATGCCAAACTGGAGACACGGGGGACATCCTAGAAGCCCAGGCCTCAACATAAAAGACTGAGCCAGAGGATGCAAAGCACAGTCCCACAGTCCCACCAGGTCACTGACAAGATAGGACATGCCCTCCTGTGAAGGAAAAGGAAGACAAATTAAGCCAACCAAGTTCCTAGAAAGTTCCACCATTACAAGCCAGCTGCACAGGGGATCGAACAAGTGGATTTTAATTTTAATCAACGAGTACAGGAAATACATTTTACAGAAACCTATTGAGAACTTTAGCTTGGTATTGTTTCTCATCAGACCACCCATGAAGACCCAAAAGACAGCAGTGTGGTGGAGCAGCGTGCTCTAATTCTATCGGTATAAGGATGACTTGCTTTGCAGTCCAACACTGGAAAGAAAAATTATTTTGGTTTCTTCAGAACTTTTGTTATTTACTTTGTTCAATTTCAGTTAAGATATCAAGAGCCAGACTTCGTAGGTATTCTTTGTTCTTCTTGTGGCAACGATAAGGTTGTATTTGTTTTTTTAACTAAAATCTTTGACTCGCTTGGGACACATCATACATATATTTCATTTTAAAGTATTTCATATAGTATTTTAGTTCAAACATTGTATTGTAATTGCATTTATATAGCGCTTACTACCCCTGACGAGGCGTCGAAGCGCTTTTTCGGCGGGTAGCACGCTACTCCGGGACCCACAGAGGATTAGTTTTGAATTAGTATAGTGAAACATGCAAGTACATTTTAAGTGGTGGATAGGTTAGTCAGTTATTTGGATTTGGAATGATAGCAGAAGGATAGAGTAGGACAAAGGTTAGTATTTATTTATCGCTCGCTTGTTGACGCATGCTATTCAGGGAGCCTATAAAGGATTAGTGGTGAATTAATATGGTGAAATATGAGGTAATTTCAGTGGTGGATATTAGTGTGTTACTTGGCGTGAGAAGGATAGAGGATGGATAAAAGGGAAGAAAGATTTGCATTCATATAGCACTTGTTACCCCTGATGGGTGTTGAAGCGCTTTTTTGGCGAGTAGCACGCCACTCCGGAACCCATAAAGGATTAGTGTTGAAAATTAGTATAGTATGAATATGAAGTAATTTGAGTAGTAGATATGTTATTCAGTTATTTGGGCAGTATATTAGTATAGTTGAATATGGAACATGGAATTTGAGAAGTTAACATGTTAGTCTGTTAATTTTGATAGAAAAAGGATAGTGGAGGGATAAAAGAGTGAAGGATTTTTTCTTTAAGAGAAAAAGGGCAGCATTTCAGGCCCTAGTCCCGAACAGGCCCAAACAGGCAACTACCCTTGTCCTCTCCACCCTTAGCCTCGACGCCCGGGCTGAGACGCCCTAAGCCTGGCCCTTTTTGTAGCCCTAGTAATCAGGTGACCCCTTCAACCAATGGGAACCCTAGACCTAACACTATCCAATCACAACACTAGCCCTAACTGCCAATGGTACTAGTAGCCCTAGTCCCTACTTCCAATAGAAAGCCTAACCCTACTCTTAGTCCCACAACTGGTCCAAAAACCAATCACACCAGAAGCACT
This sequence comes from Lissotriton vulgaris, assembly GCF_964263255.1. NCBI lineage: Eukaryota > Metazoa > Chordata > Amphibia > Caudata > Salamandridae > Lissotriton > Lissotriton vulgaris. Next base: position 251,488 of record NW_028247114.1, on the reverse strand, counting down.
AAATCGCTACTTCCAATTAAAGGTCTAACCGTAGCCCTAGTCCCACCCTACTCCCAACAACCAATAACATAGGAAGCCCTAGTCCCTACTTCCTATAGAAATCCGAACCCTAGCCCTAGTCCCAACCCTGCAATGATTGAATCACAGACCGAGAAACCAATCAGAACCCTCAAATACCCAGCCAATGAGGACATTAACCCTAACCCAATAGAAACACCAGATACAACCACCAATCAGTGTACACATGTGCAAACCATCAGCACACTATATAAGGTCCCAGCAACCTCGGACAAGGTTTGCTGGCCAGGGAGTTGGAAGCTGCTTGCTCCTGTTCAGAATCTCCTAGGAGACAGACAGGCTCAATCCACAACTTTGGACTTCAGCAGGTAAAGGCTTCACTAACTCGAAATCTAACAATACTGTTTGAATAAAGCTTTACTCCCCCTGCTGGCCAAAAAACGAAGTGCACAGGCCCCAGTAAATACAGTTTCAACAGCTCACAGAAGCACCCTCTGATGTAGAAAATCCCTGTTGCTGGGGGGGGGGCAGGGGGGCTGGCCTCACTGGCTTGTGAACACAAAATGGTGGCTGGGGCTGCACTGTTTCAGCACACAGGCCTAAGCACAGAGCAAAGGAGAAATTTGGAGGGAAAACAGATTTGTCACCAAGGAATGAGAGGGACAAACTACAGAAATTGGACTGCAAATCCCACAATTCAACACACTAAATGAAGGAAATGTTGGGCAGGGAAAACCACACATTTAAAACACAACACAGGTGATAAAATATGCAATTACAGGCAGGCTAAAACTACAATTTTAAACTGTAACAACCACAGGCATAGACAGTAAACACAGAAAGTGAAAATCGTTTTTTAAATAACTTTTTGTCTTGGGAAGAGACAGCACTAGTCTGTCTCCTTACCACTTCCTGGACTCTGCTCAAAGCAATCTGGGGCACATGTGGGCTACAACTCACAAGATGGAGGAGACTGATTTGGGGTTCACCCAGCAAGGCCTTCAGGGGCCTGGGCAGGTGTGAGAGGAGGGCTCAGGCTTGCCTGGTAGCTGAATAGCCAATGGTCTGCTTGCCTGGGGGTGGGGTCTGGGCAGCTGCTTGCTCCTGTTCAGAATCTCCTAGGAGACAGACAGGCTCAATCCACGCTATTGGCTTTTGCATGCGTCTTTTTAACAAAGACAGCATACAGTTGGCCAAAGGCGGGCGCATTGCTCCACCCATGGCCTATTGGTGTCTGTTACGCGCACCGCTGCCATGTGTTTTCAATTAACGTGCCCAGACACAGGCGCGTTAATCGAAACCACATGTCTCACTGTGGCACGCCCGCTCGCCTCTCGCGGGCTTCTTCTTTTTTGGATCTATTTCACAGGGAAGCAACTAAATGAAAGAAGCAAAGAGGTGGGCTGCTCGCGCGCACCACTCGTTTCCTTCGGCTGTTGCTAGTTGCCTCTGCCGTTCCGTCTCCCCTCTCTTCCACCCATCTCTCCCTGCACCACCCTCATTCTATCTATCCTCGCACGTTTCTCTCTGCATCTCTCCTGTCGCATCCCTCCCTGCACCCTCCTCACGCACTCTCCCCGCACACCTTTCTCCACGCATCCAACCTGTCCAATTTTTCTCCCTCTCGATCTTCTCTTTTCATCTCTCTTCTGTCCTTGCATTTATCTCTCCTCTAATCCTTTTTAATCCATAAATCTTTCTCTGCCTCTACCTGTTTCTCCTCACCTCCTTTTCAAGGCTTCTCCTCTGTGTTCCCGCCGTTCACAGACCCCCACACCCCCAAGCTGTACTTCCTCCCCTGTGGCCCTCGGAGACCCAGCGTCCGAGGCTCATAATTAAAAGAGATTAGTGCTAATGGGCAGGCGGGAAGTGCTGGGCCCGGCCAGTGATCACCAGAGGGTCCCGGCTGCTCTCTCTGGCCAAACGCCACTTTCCGCCAGTTGACCAGTTGGCGCCGTGCCACAGCCTGGCACCCTCCTTTGCGCAGGCTGAGCAGGGGCCAGACTAGGCTCCTTTTACTGCCTGTTTTGTGAGCCTTCAGTACAAGTGAGTAGTGTGGCTCACTGGTTAGAGGCGGCAGACCCGAGAGCAGAGGACGGCCCGGGACCAGGGTTCGATTCCCGGCGCGGCAGGTTTCTGGACCAGGGTCAGCGGACTCGATAATTCTCTCGCCTCGGTGCCCACTCTGATCAGCGATCACACTCGGCAACTCTGGGCATTAGCTTGCCTCATCTTCACTAACGGCCCCACCAGACCGCCGGGGATGCCTGGTCTCACCCTGGAGATACCCATTAAGGGACCATCTCTCAGGGAAGCCAGGAAGGGTTTCGCAGCGGTCGAAGCGCCTTGGGACCCTACGGGTAAGTAGTGCGCTATATAAATGCCTATACATACATACATAAACGGAGCCCCATGTCGTCAAATAGCCTCTGGCCGCTATAATACCAGTAATGATCAGTTGCAGTCTGACCTGAAGGGAAATTGGATGATTTCTTGACAGACGGGTGCTTCTACTTATGCGCTCCTGACACGTGACTCGCTCGTTCGCTTCACGTGGGGCATAGAACACCAGGGAGAGAGAGGTCTCCCTTCAGGCCATGGTGTAGAGAAGGTGCCATGGGCCCCAATGCAAGCAAGAAAATGGCCCCTTCACACCCAGGTCGAAGCATGTGTAAGTGGGCGGTTCGGAGTTCAGGGAAGAGCGAGTCTAAGGCCTCTAGGTTTTCATTGTTTGCCTGTATCAAAACTGTGCCATTCGAGTAGATGGTCACTGATGTGTTCCCGCTCCTTGTCGAGGGTTAGGAAGAGAGGTCGTCCGTTTACAGCTATGTGTGGTAGTCGTCGTTTTGGAGATGTGAAGTTGCATTCTGAATGTAGTGTTCCTGTTATCAGGTCTATCCATGTGGAAGATGAGATCCATCTTCATCTGCCCTTTGGAGGCGCAGTGACGTGTCCGCAAATAATGTTTCTGGATGCTGTCTAATCAGTCTGTTTGAAGTTTCTTTTCGCTTTCAGAATGAGGTTGGGGGGAAGCTAATTGCGAAGGAGTTCATGCTGTGAGGTTTCAAGTGGGTCGAAATGGTGGGGTTGGTGGAAATTGGTGTGCCCAGTGACATTGTTGCGTTCTTTGAAGGGTAGGGGCGTGCTTCTGATAGGGTGGGGGATCTACATTGGTCAGGGACTGTCATCTAGGAGAAGCTGGTCACGACATGAGGCTGAAAGGCGAGTGAGGGCCCTCACTAATATGGGAGCAGTGAGGCTAGATTGGGAGAATAAGATCAGTGTAAGGATGGTGAAAATAGGTGATTGTGATTAATTGTTGCCCTGTTCTGAGGTAGAAGGATGACAGTGTGCTAGTGTGTGATGTGGGGGACACTCATCCACTGCAGATTGAGTGTATAGTGTGGGAGCCCTTTCTCTGGCTGTCAGGCTCGGATAGTGAGCGAGCTTGCAAAGTTGAAAGCATTACGCCGGGGGAAGATAAGGTGCTGGGCATTTCAGCTGGGGTGCAGGTGATTTGCCGCCTTAAGTTGGGATATGGATGTAGGGCTTACCTGACCTGCTGTACGGCCCTTTAGCTTATTCTCACTCCCAGGGTTTCCAGTCTCCGTAGAAGTTTGGGCAATTAATCAGGTTGTTTATTTTCTGTCCAAAATGACTGGCCGGATTAGGTGCAGGAGGACGGGGAACAGCGTCGTTCCTCACGCTGACTACAATTGTTTATCAGTGGGGGCTGTTCTCCTGTGACAGCCATTTTGGGGTCAGGCGTGGTTTGGTATTTAACAGCGCCACATCTCACGCTGACTAGGAATGCTGATCAGTGATTACTGTACTCACGGAGCTGCCATTTTGGGGTCAGGCATCCAGGTCAATTATCCGCTGGACTGTGCCTCCTTAAATGCGAGTTGCTGCATGGAGCACTCGCTTTGACTCTATTGTTTACAGATTGCAGGGGCATATCGGGTCTCCAGGTCTCATTTGCACAATTACGTGCACTAGATGAATGTGACGGGGGAGACTCGGACGACAACATGAGACAATGACCTTTTGCCTTTCTCCATACAGCAGCCTGAAAACTGGAAGGTAAACTAGGTTGTCACACCAAGACTCGAGTACAACCACCCTGAGGAACACTGTTACTTTAATTGGGCAACACAAGGTAAATACCTGCGAGACCCACGCACAGGTGTGTTCATCACCCGGAGGCGGAGGAGGAGTTTAGAGAAGCGAGGAGTACGACGGAGAGGAGTGGAGGTCTGGAGATTGGAAGAGCGAGGAGGGCGACGGCGAAGAGTGGAGGAGAGGAGAAGAGCACATCGGAGGCGAGCCAGGAGTCACGGCAGGAGGAGGAAGATCGGAGGCAGAGAGCGGGGACGGCGGAGGTGCCAGGACCATCGAGGAGAAAGGCTTGGACAGGAAGAGAGACCGTAGGGAGAGCAGACGACTGCAGCGACAAGCCAGGAGGCCAACGAGAAGGCGCCTCGCCCAGCCACACTTCAAGGGAAGTGTGGCTCTCGCAGGTACGGTCACGCTTTGCGGGCTGGGCGGGACGCAAGTGGGCTAAACCTCCTTGAGGCGTTCACACGGATATCCAGTACACTACCCTTTCCCCGTCACTGCATCGCCATTCACTTTTGGTTAGAGGGTTGTTGCTGCGCACGTGTGTCCCTCACTCCCTTTCCCTGAATCACTGTACATTCTATTGACACCCGGACTAAGACCTGTCCCGGTTTTCTTCCTTTACGTCCCCTACCTGAACACCGAGCTGGAAGAAGACGAGCCTACCTTCCGGACTAAAAGTCCCTGAAGACCCCGGGAGAGAAGAGGAACCGGAGAAGAATCGGACAGCGACCTCACCCTTCCTTATTACCGAAGAGTAATACAGCGTAGAAGAGTGTTCAAATCAATAAAACCCGCGTTACCCACAGTTCCTGTGTCAGTGAGTCTGTTCCCATCCTCACAAGTAGTGGAGAATGCGGGCATTCCGATAGCCATCTGCAAAACAAAGATGCAAGAGTTACTGCAAACACTGATCACAGGGCAAGAGAGGTTGGGAAGGGCAGTGGACTCTCCTCCGCACAAGCCGACAGGGAGACGTACCGAAATACCGTCTCCACCCAAATTGAGGGGCTGCAGAAGGCAATCATTGACCCTGCCAGCAATCCCCCAAGAGAAGTCAGAACGCCAAACCCCACCCTTTCAGGCATCTCGTTGCAAAAGTACATAGCGGGGGAAGACCCAGATGCCTTTCTGGTCAACTTCGAGAGGGTTGCCCTAGCCTGCGGATGGCCGCTGGAGAAATGGCCGTTTTTTCTTGCCCCTCTCTTGATGGGCGAAGCCCAAGCGGCTTATCAGGTGACCAATAATACGGGACACACCCCCTATGGTCAAATCAAAACTGTCATCCTGGACCACCTGGGCCTGGACGCCGAAACATACTGTGTTCGCTTCCGGAAGGAGAGAGGAACCCAGGGCGAGAACCCCAAAACCTTGTTCTTTCGACTAAAATCGGCTGCAGACAAATGGCTCACCCCAACCACTAGCACGAAGGAGGAAATAATGGACAAGGTGTACTTGGAGCAGTTCCTAGAGGCGCTGCCTTACGGGACTCAGAAATGGTTAAGGCAACACTCCAACCTGACCACCAGCCAAGCCATGGAGATGGCTTCTACGTTTCCGTGCCCAACCTCTGATGCATCCCGGTAAACAGGACAGGTCGAGCAAGCCTGCACCCCGGTTGGAACGCAAACCACAACCCCCCCCCCCCAACCCCCCCACCCCCGGGTTTCCTGCGCCACACCTTATGAATCCTGCAGCTCCTGTGTCCAAGGGCCCTCAATGCTTCGACTATGGCGCCTGATGCCACATAGCCCGCCTGTGTCCCCATAAACGGAACCAAGAAGAGCCCGTGGATGTTGGATACATTCCCAAGGCCATCATGTATACAGCAAAACTGGGAGGGGCCTACCACTTAAGTGTATGGGTGAATGGGGCTAAAATCAGGGCTCTTCTAGATTCGGGCTGTAAACAGTCAGTGGTACAGGGGGGTTTTGTAAAGTCCCACCAGGTAATGCCAGGAACCGTGGTCCACATAAAATGCGTCCACGGAGACATTAAAGATACCCCGTAGCCTACGTACCGCTTGAGTTAGAGGGGGAGAGGAGCCTGGTGGTGAAAGTAGGGGTGCTTGACACTCTTCCCGAGGACATTATAATAGGGACTGACAACCCCCATTTTCTTGACCTGTTCACCATGACCCTACAAAAGGGGATGCTTCCTCAGTCCCTCTCTGCCTTAGCCTCCCCTGACCCATGGGAGGGTGATCGTAGCTTCAGGTTTTCACTATCAAACAACGCTACCTTGTTTAACGCCTGGGAGCAAGCACACGCCGACAAGGAAAACCCCTCTCCCAGATATCCCCAGTTTTTGATAAAGGCCGATTTATGGTATAGACAGGGAAACCCAGATGAACCCCTCCAGCTTCTTGTTCCGACCTGTTTCAGAGAGCAAATTATGTTCTACCTACACACTCACCTTTTGGCCGGGCATACAGGCAGCGAAAAGACCACCCAGAATGTACTAGGTGTTTCTACTGGCCAGGAGTCTAGAAAGATATAAAAACTCATTGTCAGACCTATGATATTTGCCAGCGGAAAAATATGCACAGACCCCCAGGAGTGCCTCTACAACCCCTCCCGATAATAGGGACACCGTTCGAAAGAGTGGCCATGGATCTTATAGACCCCCTCCCCAAAACACGACGAGGAAATCAGTACGCCCTAGTCATCGTCGACTACGCCACCAGATTCCCAGAGGCATTTCCACTGAAGGCCCCTACGTCCAAGACCATCGCCGAAAAATTCCTGGAATTGTTTTCGAGGGTAGGATTCCCTAAAGAAGTCCTGACGGACCAGGGCACCCCGTTTATGTCCCGAGTTATGAGGGAGGTCTGCCAGTTATTGAACCTCCACCAGATCCGGACCTCTGTATATCATCCCCAGACGGACGGACTGGTGGAGCGGTATAATGGGACCTTGAAGTCAACGTTAAAGAAAATTCTCACAGTAAATGGGAAGGATTGGGATTCACTCCTTCCTCTGGCCTTATACGTGATCCGGGGCCAAAGACCGAGCAGCCTTGGCTGTTCGTCGTTTGAAATGCTTTATGGACGACAGCCCAGAAGCCTGCTAGAGATGACGAAAGAAGTATGGGAGGCGGAACAGCAAGGAGAAACCAAAACACTATTGGAATATAGCCAAAACCTTAAGAACCAATTGGGGAAGATGCGTGACCTGGCGTATTCCCAACTGCAAAGCATCCAGAAGAAGCAGAAAACCCACTACGACAAAGGAAAGAAGTGGAGACGTCTTGCCGTAGACGACTGGGCCGTGGTGTTACTGCCATCTCCCACGAAGAAATTTCATAACGAATGGCAAGGTCCCTACCGAGTGATGGAAACCATAGGGAATACCACTTACCGACTACAGCTAGCCGGGAGGAAAACCCAGCTCTTTCAAATCCCAACGAATAACCATCTTGTCCTCCCCACGGGACACCATCACGAGACTACCCTGGACGAGCTTGTGATCAACGAGGAGCTCTTCCAATCGGAACAGGAGGGGCTACAGAAGGTGCTTCACCCCTTCTCACAGATATTTTCCAACCTCCCTGGGAAGACAAGCCTGACTGAGCACCGGATAGAAACCCCGGACGGGACCACCGTTAAACAACGTCCCTATCGGATACCAGCAGCAAAAAGAGAAGCTATACGCAAAGAGGTACAAGAAATGATCAGACTCAGAGTAATTCGACCCTCGCGGAGTGAGTGGTCCTCCCCCATCGTGATGGTACCCAAGCCTGATGGGAGCAGCAGATTCTGTATGGACTTCAGGGCCCTGAACGCGGTGTCCTCCTTTGACGCCTACCCCATACCAAGAATCGATGAGCTAATCGAAAAACTCGGCGAAGCCCGATACATCAGCACCCTTGACCTCACCAAAGGATATTGGCAGGTCCCGTTAAGAGAAGAAGACCGGAAAAAGACGGCTTTCGCCACCCCAGATGGATTATACGAGATCAACGTCCTACCTTTTGTACTGCATGGAGCGCCTGCCACCTTCCAAAGGCTCATGAACGAGGTTCTGAAAGTTCATCAAAGGTTCAGCTCGGCATATCTAGACAACATAATAATATTCAGTCCTACGTGGGAAAGCCACCTACAGACCATCCTTCATCAGCCACGATCGGCTGGACTACACATCAATTCCAAAAAGTCCCGTATAGGGTATCAGAAAGTGAAATATTTGGGCTATATGCTGGGACATGGCGTCATAGAGCCCCAAATTGAGAAGGTGAGAGCCATAACTGACACCCCTTTTCCCAAAACTGCAAAGGATATAAGAGCATTCTTGGGAATGGTCGGTTATTACCGATGTTTCATCCCCTCTTTCTCAAACATCGCAGCACCGCTCACAGACACCTTAAAAAAACGCTTGACTACCCCTGACTTACAAAAAACCAACCCCCGAAATGTGGAAGGCATTCAACCTACTGAAAAAAATAATCACAACCAGTCCGGTCTTGTCCTCACCCGACTTCTCCAAGCCATTCATACTTCACACTGATGCTTCGGACTTTGGAATAAGTGCTGTGTTATCCCAGTTAACTGATGCAGGGATTGAGCACCCTATACTTTATATCAGCCGCAAACTATTCCCGAGGGAGGTGAAATACCTGACAATTGAGAAAGAATGCCTCGCCATTAAGTGGGCCGTCGATAAGCTGCGCTATTGCCTAGAGGGGCACCCATTCACCCTGTACACTGACCACGCCCCCTGCAGTGGATGAGCCGCAACATCTCCAACAATCCAAGGGTTCTGCTTTGGTTTCTTTCTCTCCAGCCCTTCTCCTTCCAGGTGCATCACAGAAAAGGGAGGGACAACGCTAATGCTGATTACTTGTCACGTTTTCCTCTCCCGATCTGGAGATTCCTAGGGTGGGAGGTATGTGACGGGGGAGACTCGGACGACGACATGAGAGACAATGACCTTTTGCCTTTCTTCATACAGCAGCCCGAAAACTGGAAGATAGACGAGGTTGTCACACCAGGACTCGAGTACAACCACCCTGAGGAACACTGTTACTTTAATTGGGCGGATCCCGAGGCAGGCCCCACCCACAAACACAAGGTAAATACCTGCGAGAACCACGCACAGGTGTGTTAATCACCCGGAGGTGGAGGAGGAGTTTGGAGAAGCGAGGAGTACGACGGAGAGAAGTGGAGGTCTGGAGATTGGAAGAGCGAGGAGGGCGACGGCGAAGAGTGGAGGAGAAGAGAACATCGGAGGCGAGCCAGGAGTCACGGCAAGAGGAGGAAGATCAGAGGCAGAGAGCGGGGACGGCGGAGGTGCCAGGACCATCGAGGAGAAAGAGGAGTGGACCGGAGGAGAGACCGGAGGGAGAGCAGACGACTGCAGCGACAAGCCAGGAGGCCAACGAGAAGGCGCCTCGCCCAGCCACACTTCAAGGGAAGTGTGACTCAAACAGGTACGGTCACGCTTTGCGGGCTTGGCGGGACGTAAGTGGGCTAAACCTCCTTGAGGCGTTCACACGGATATCCAGTGCACTACCCTTTCCCCATCACTGCATCGCCATTCATTTTCGGTTAGAGGGCTGTTGCTGCGCACGTGTGTCCCTCACTCCCTTTCCCTGAATCACTGTACATTCTATTGACACCCGGACTAAGACCTGTCCCGTTTTTCTTCCTTTACACCGGGAGAGAAGAGGAACCGGAGCAGAATCAGACAGCGACCTCCCCCTTCCTTATTACCGAAGAGTAATGCAGTGTAGAAGAGTGTTTAAATCAATAAAACCCGTGTTACCCACAGTTCCTGTGTCAGTGAGTCTGTTCCCATCCCCACAATGAATTTGTTGGAAAAGCAGAGGGCGGCCATCTTAAGATCAGGCGTAATGTTGTGGTGTTAGGACTGGAAGACCGATCTAAGCCCTGATGGAACAAATTGCCCAGCGGGTCAAGTGCATGGGGTGTGAATGGCCTGAAACAAGGCCCACTTCCTTTTGGTGGGCCGGGGGTCACCAGCGCCGCTAATGCAGTGCGTGAGTTATCCTTTTGGCAGCCATCAATGGGTCAGGCAAGTCTGGCTGTTTCGAGGAGCAGGGACTTATTCTTCTCTGAAGTCCAATGGCTATCGTATTTATTGACAATTGTTATTCAATTAGCGTCCTTGGGCGCATGAGTTTTGTGTGTTTGGTCCTAATCATTAGCTGCATAAAATTCTCCATTGTGCCGGGTGTGTTCTAGAGTCGGCCATCTTGGGGACAGGCAGCTTCGATTTTGTCCTGAGGTCCGTGCCGGTCTGAGGAAGGTTTAGTCTCCCTCCTGGGCCTCCTTCGATCTGTTTGAGGGAGGAGGGTGCTGCACTTCGCTACGTTGTGTTCCGGTGTGCAGCGGGACATCAAATCAGTGCAGGGGGAGCCAAGAATTGACCAAGGGTGGCCATCATGGGGTCAGTCCATCATATTAGCATTTGCTGTTCATGCAGATCTGGCTGAGCGTTTGTTCCGGATTTATTCAATCCCTGATGTGGACCCCAGTCGGAATTTGGGACTCCTGCGGGGCTAGGGATCACTTGGTGGGTTCCGTCGCCGTGGACACCTCTGCATGACCGCTTGCAGTCCTGGAGGTACCGGGCGAGGGACGATTTCCAGGTGCTTCAGCTCGCTGCGGTTTGGATTATCCTCTGTTCGGTTCCGGTGAGTCCTGATTATTTTCAGGGAGTAGATGTGAGAGGGGGTCAGGTAGGATTTTCACTGTTTGTGATCCCAAACACTAGAGACAGATTTCAGAGCTCCTTCCCCGAGGCAATCTTCCTCAAGCTGTAGGAGCATGCAGGTGCCCAGTAATACTGAAGATGCATTCCAGAGCTAGGAGCAGTTTCCAGAGTGGCAAACAGCAGAGCTTGAGTTTCTTTCAGTTATGAAAGATCAGCCGTCTGCTCACTCACGCAGCGCTGATGCAGGTTGTGATAGCCATGGTGTTATCACACTTAGACTATTCCACCTCAATCTACCTAGGCATGCCACTTTTCCTAACCAAGCGGGATCAGATGGTTCAGAACCAAGCAGCGAGACTGATCCACCAGCAACCCAGATGGCAATCTGCCAGACCTCTTTTAAAATAACTACACTGGCTCCCTATTCCCCAACACACTGCCTTTAAGACAGGATGCCTAATTTTTAAGTCTCTACTTGGTCGGAGCCCCAAATTCATTAACTATTTCTTATCTAGGTACACTCCCTCGCGGAACCTGCGCGCAGTACACATCCAGCTACTGACCACCCCTGCCTTCATGCTAAAACAAAAGGGAGAATGTACGTTTGCATCCCTGGCCCCAAGACTCTGGAATTGCTTCCCTCTGGAGATTCGGTCATGTACTGATATTTTGAGTTTCAGTAAAATGCCCAAGACATGGGTATTTGTGCAGGCTCACGAATAACTCCATCCACTGGTTCTTGCTAGTATTATAGTTAGCGCCATGAAACCTCTCGGTGTATGTACGATGTATTTAATTTTTTTTATAACATAACATTGAGCAGTGCAGCTTTGTGAAGTGGAGTGGAGTGAACAGTAGCCATATTAAGTTGCCACAATCCGGTGTATAATATAGGGGCAACATTTTCTTTTGGGAAATACAAAACGTACAAGAGCATTGCCTACAGCTTGTTGCAGTCACTGAAATCCTCTAGGGGTAGCATGTCACCTTATGAAACACCTTTGGAAGGAACAGCCCTGAAGACTGCAGGCCCTTTTCCAGGAGTAATGCCATGAGTCAACTTTCTCATAGGAGATCAAAGGTAACTTGTGTAGCTGTGTTATTAGGTGCATGGAAGACAAAAATCCTAAAGCATACTAATTATGTGGAAACAAAAGCAGAGTGCAAAGCTTTTGTGGGGCATGAGAATGCTGAGCAGTTAGGCTTAGTGTTCTCGCTACTTTATAGTCAATCAACAACAATTCCTATTTATAATATATATATTCACTGAAGAAACCAAAGGTTACAGGGATGTTCTAGTTAGGTGTAGATTTCACTCCTACAAAACCATAGAAATTCAGCAGTTATAGTTACCTGAGCTACCTATAATTTAACACCCCGTTTATGACCTCACATATTACAGCAGTCCTGACATGGTCAGTGACATCATTGATGACATCATCCCAGTGAGTGTTTTTCTTAAATGTTTGAGACTTAAAGGTTTATACTAAGCTAAACTACTATTCTTTCTGTACTACTAATGGCTGTGTGAGTAGCTGTATGGGTGGGTGTATTAGTGGCTGAATGGGTGGATGTGTAAGTGGCTGTTTGGGTGACTGGCTGTATGGGTAACTGAGTGGATGTGTAAGTTGCTGTACGGGTGTGTATGTGAGTGGCTGTACGGGTGTGTATGTGAGTGGCTGTACGGGTGTGTATGTAAGTGGCTGTACGGGTGTGTATGTGAGTGGCTGTACGGGTGTGTATGTGAGTGGCTGTACGGGTGTGTATGTGTGGCTGTACGGGTGTGTATGTGAGTGGCTGTACGGGTGTGTATGTGAGTGGCTGTACGGGTGTGTATGTGAGTGGCTGTACGGGTGTGTATGTGAGTGGCTGTGCGGGTGTGCGAGTGGCTGTGCGAGTGTGCGAGCGGCTGTGCGGGTGTTTGCGAGTATGTGTGTGTGTGGCTGTGTGGGTGTGTGAGTGGCTGTGCGGGTGTGTGAGTGGCTGTGCGAGCGGGTGTGCGAGTGGCTGTGCGAGCGGGTGTGCGAGTGGCTGTGCGAGTGGCTGTGCGGGTGGCTGTGCGGGTGGCTGTGCGGGTGGCTGTGCGGGTGGCTGTGCGAGTGGCTGTGCGGGTGTGCGAGTGGCTGTGCGGGTGTGCGAGTGGCTGTGCGGGTGTGCGAGTGGCTGTGCGGGTGTGCGAGTGGCTGTGCGGGTGTGCGAGTGGGTGTGCGGGTGTGCGAGCGGGTGTGCGAGGCTATATGGGTGTGTGAGTGAGTGGTCATCTGAGTGTTTGTAGGATTCAGTGATGGGTATGTAAGTGGGTGTGTGAGTAGTTTTATGGGTGTTAATAGGTCTGAGATGCTGTGTGGTTGAATAACTGACTGTCTGAGTGATTGTACGATTAAGTGGGTGTGCGAGTAGCTATATGGGTGATTGTATTGCTGTGCAAGTTGTATGAGTAAGTGTTTGTATGAGTAGTTGTATGAGTGAGTGGCTGTACATGGACATTTGTAGAGCGGCGACCTGGAAGTCCCCGCACACCTTCACCAGGCACTACTGCTTGGATACTGAGCTGACGAAGGATGCAGCAGTGGGCAGAGCAGTGCTTCGCCATCTGTTCCAGTGAGGTGAGCCTTCTTACATCCCTCCATCCTTTACTGGTATGCACATTTCCTTTTCCTAGAAACTACATGACATTGCATGTTGGTGGTTTACAGTCGCATGATATGTATTATCTACAGACTCATATACGATATACCACCACAGAATGTGCATAATATATTGCTTGCTACTCTGATTCAGGCATTTGAATCTATGAAAGACACCCAAATACTGGATAAGAAATGTGTTACTTACCTGTAACTGCAGTTATCCAGTATTAGTGTCTTTCATAGATTCACATGCACCCTCCCGCCTCCCCTGGAAGGACTCACCTATCTCTCTAACAAGTTTGCGCCTAACTAGCTTGGTGCGTACGAAAATCTGAGACTGACGCTCCTGACATGAAGGTTCTAGAAGGAGGTGGTAGCTGATTGGTTGGTTCTCTTTACTTTGGTCCTTTTTACAAAAGGACACAGGTTACCAAGGTGGGACCCTTAGGCCTACTCTGTTTTGGTCCTTCTTACATAAGGACATGGATAGGACACTAAGGCGAGATCCTTAGGCCTATTCCTTTATATGTATGTCTATAGGACATTACTTTTTTTATATACCGGAGGCTCCCGTCTCGACGACGGGGAATGATTCAGGCATGTGAATCTATGAAAGACACTAATACTGGATAACTGCAGTTACAGATAAGTAACGCATTTCTTCCTAACTGTAACCTTTAAGAGTGTGTGGCTGTATAGGTCGGTGAGTGAATGTTTAAGTGGCTGTATGGGTGTGAGAGTGGGGGTCGGAGTGGGGCTATGAGTGCGTGAGTAAGTGTCTAAATAGGTTTGAGTCTGAGTGGGTGTGTCAGTAGCTGTGTGAGTGACAGGGTTACAACGAAAAAAACACAAAAAAAACAAAGGGGATGATGGACGGAGCGTTGACAATACAAACACTCACCCCAGTCAACTGATCTGGGTTTAATCCATCACTGTTCTTTAGCTCACTCCGCCACCCCAGTTCAGACATGGCCATATGCAAATCAGTCTGACCCTGTGCCTCATGGGAACAGTCCAGCCCGATCTGCCAAGCCATGTCTTCCCTGGACCGGAATCAAGCTTCCCAGGACCGGTTTCTGGCATTACAGCCGGGCTTGCTTGAATCCAATGGCAAAGTGAGCAAGGGACTCACGTCTGAGCATACCCTACCAACTTAGGGCGAACAAAGAAAAACCAAAGGGGATAATGGACGGGGCGTTGATAATACAAACACTCACCCCAGTCAACTGATCTGGGTTTAATCCATCGCCGTTTTTTAGCTCACTTCGCCACCCCAGTTCAGACATGGCCATATGCAAATCGGTCTGACCCTGTGCCTCATGGGAACAGTCCAGCCCGAACTGCCAAGCCATGTCTTCCCTGGTCCACAAAGTATCAAGAGGAGTGCTCTCTTCTGGTTAATTAGTAACGGCTACCTCGTTGGGTAAGTGTCCAGTGCGTATTGTACACTACAGTTGCATAATAGAGCACGAGGAGGTGTCTCCAGTGACCTTGTGTGCATTTCGAATGCGATTGTTCCTTCTGCGTCTTTATCCAGAAATCCTGTCCGGAAGCACTGGGTTAATTTGATGGAGGATGGAGAATATGGTTCGGAGATTGTGAGAAGTCGCACGGTCGGGAAGAAAACAGTCTTCTTCCCCTCGGAAGCTGGTGACTAAAATATACGCCTTTACACTAGCTGATTCCACTGACTGGGCGCGCATGGCGTGTGGTGAGGACCTGGGTGTGCAGACATCTCAGGCTGACCGGCTCTACTGTTGCAATCAGATTAAGTGTCTGTCCCCGAATTACCATTTGCGCCTTATTCATGTTAAATACTTACATAGGCTATACCGGACCCCGTCCAGCTACACAAGATGGGACTTATTTCCACTGATAGATGTTTGCGTTGCTCTACCCCTGCGGCTGATTTTTCTCAACTTCATGGCTGTGCCCTCCGGTCTCCGCTTATTGACGTGAGGTATGCGCCCCTAGTTCTGAGATCACCTTGATCCCGATCCCCCACTTTGCCTCTTAGGCTTTATTAAATATTGTCCAGATTCCTCCCGCTGCCTGATTTCCATGCTCCTTGTCCTCGCGCGGCGTAGGGTTTCCATGTGTTGGGGCCGCAAGCCCGCACCCAAGGCCACTCAATGGTTTGAGGATGCATCGCGCTGCCAGACCCTTCTGTGTCCTTATGCCAGCTAGATCCCGTCCTCTTGACACATAGGGCCCACTCGTATCCTACCTCTTAAGTCCTAATTCCCAGCGCTGGGCGACCTCACCTGTGCTCCCCGCCGGTGCTGCTGCTCAGTGAGTAGCTTGCCCCCCTGATCGCACTCCCTACAGCTTGTTCTATCCCTCTCCCTTTACATGGTGCCTCGCATAGTGACTCGCTCCACTGTCCTGGTGCTCTTATGTTCTTTCCTTTTCTGTATTGATCTTCAGCGATATATGTTCAAGAAGACCCTCGCTGTAATAGATTGTATTTTTATAAACACAGTGCTTTGATATGGTGCAATTCTGTAATTTTACAATGCAATTTGGTCAATCAAGGTTTTTGAAAATCAAAAATATATATATATATATCTGACTAACGTTTTACTCAAAGAATAGGCACTGCCTAAGAGCCACATTGCAACTGCAGCTTAGTTGGCCTTTAAAAAAAAAAACACTAGACAAGGTATTTTGAGGCATATAGAGCTGTAGGGTTACATTCCTTGCTGTTTACTGGTTGGCCTACAGCATCCCGAAAGGGCTGAATAGCTTATAGCTAGGGTGCTAATTTAGATCACTGGTGCCTCTGTCTCTCACTTCTGTCCCATTGGACAGAACTGCAAAATACTGCATCATTGTAATAAAATAAAATGGTCTGTAGCTTCTGGAGTCAGCTCAATCACATGAGTTTTAGATAATATTGGGTATTTATATTCTAGAAAATCTAGTGTTTAGCTTATGAATCCAAAAAGTTTATTAGAATCCAAACAAACACTTTCTTATTTTCAATTTGTGTCCTATTTTAATTGTTGTTGCTACTTGTAAAAGTCTGACTTTCTTTGACGCTGAAGCACAAAGTTTGAGTTCCTTGTCATTGCTGTGTGTGAAATATTTATGCATGCTTTCTGTTCTAGTAAGCCTTAACTCCATTAATCCTGGATAGTCAAGTGCATGAAAAAGTCTTTTAGTTATGTATTTGAAGTGCAGAAGTATTGGTACCCTGGGGCACTCTGTGGTGAATAACAGTACTCACAGAGGTACGGTCCAGTGTCTTATGAATGATCATGACCCCCCAAAAAACTCATGTGGGATGCAGGATATTAAACGCATAAAATAAAGAAAGCATGTAAATTCTTTCACTCTTGTTCAGCGCTCAGTAGAATAATAGTCCTGTTGATTGTTTATAGGAATAATATTATTCTCATATGGTTGAACTCTCATGAGAAGTTTCATTGACTTTCAATTTTTTTTGTTGATCTTGAAGGTGTTCTTCACACGTCTGTCGTATTGCTCACAGAGATGTGCGAGAGAAGCCCTGACATGCTTGCACATTTTAGAAAGGTAAGGAATGTGTCCAACCATGGAACTCCCTTTATGCATTACTGTTAATTTGTGCTGATTTCTGGGTGCTTGTCTCAGTAGTTAAAACATATTTGGGGAACTAGGACATATTTATATGCTGCAGCAATTAGATTTGTGGGATTTGACCAACCCGTAACCTTTATAGAGATGAATATTTAAGCTAAATATGTGTTTTTGGTTTACTTTCTGCCGAGTTCCCAGAGCTGCGTCCAGGAAGCATTTCATGTTAAGGACACTGTTAGAACAAGATAGTTCCTGCTTTAGGCTGTTGTAATTGTAGTTCTGGTGTGGCAGTTGCTTATCTTCATTGATGGCAGTGCTTTTATTAGGTGTAGTATTTATCGGTTGATACCTATCAGATGGTTCAACTGTCTGTTTTTTTTAAAGACCTCTTGGAGGTGTTGAAAAAGCTCACCTGGGAATGCATTCCGCCCCTTGCTTACCATTGGCTTTGCGGTTTGTAACTCATGTTTTTTTCTGGCTTTGATTTTGGCTATTAGAGCATTTAATAATTATTATATACCAAATGAGACTTGATAGGGTAATGGCCGGTTTTGTAATTTGGAAAATTCTTGAGTGTTTTTAAATTTTAATTATGGATGAAATGAACTATCTTATTGCCTAAATAGAAAATTAATATTGAAAATAGGCTTTTATCTTGTACTTTTAGGATCATTTTGTATCTGATCGAATAAAGGATTTGACTATGATTTAGGCTCTCCAGGGTGAGTTTGTCCCTCCCAGAGAGGAAGACTTTTCACACCAACTCACTTTTTTTCTTCCATGAGTGCTACTTTCTGTAAACAGGCCTGTAAATCTTCTTTTTTCATTGGCTGTGCATTTAAAGACCGAGGTAAAATGTCGGGGTCCGTCTTCCGAGGGAGCTTGATGTTTACTTTTCTTGGACTTCAAAGTCAAAGTAGTTGTGTGACAATCTTGCTGGATACTGGGAGTGGGAAGGGTTTTTTTTCTAGCACACATTTAAATTAACTGCAAGTATTTCAGAATGTATCAGAATTATGAACACACACATGAAGCAAATTGTTTGTAAATTCGGTAGTGTTTGAAAACAGATACTTTAATATGAGCAAAACAAATCCATTTCCACACCATTTGTAAGATGTATAGTTTTGTTAGTCAAACTGTATGTCTGTGTAAATGTAATGGTCATCTCAATTGAAAATGTGTTGTCAGTAATGGCTGTGTGCTACCACACCATGCATACTTCAATGTAGTCTGCAGCACTCCATGCCACTGCACGCTATACTTTACACCACTTTGTCACTTCACTGCACTCTATGCCACTGAACTCTACGCCACTCCATGCCACTCCAGGGTAGGCAACTCCAACGTAATCTATACAACTCCACTTTACGCCACTCTGCACCACTGCACTCTAGGTCACTGCACTCTACCCTTTTCCACTCTACCCAGCGCCACTGCACTTTGGACTCTGCCTCATTCTACAAATATCTACTCTGCACTCTCCGCCACTGAACTCTGCATCACTCCATGCTATTCCACTGCACTCTGCATCATTCCTCACTGTACCACTCAGCGCCACTCTGTGCCACTCTACGCCACTGCGCTCTGTGCCACTCTACGCCACTGCGCTCTGTGCCACTCTACGCCACTGCGCTCTGTGCCACTCTACGCCACTGCGCTCTGTGCCACTCTACGCCACTGCGCTCTGTGCCACTCTACGCCACTGCGCTCTGTGCCACTCTACGCCACTGCGCTCTGTGCCACTCTACGCCACTGCGCTCTGTGCCACTCTACGCCACTGCGCTCTGTGCCACTCTACGCCACTGCGCTCTGTGCCACTCTACGCCACTGCGCTCTGCGCCACTCTACGCCACTGCGCTCTGCGCCACTCTACGCCACTGCGCTCTGCGCCACTCTACGCCACTGCCCTCTGCGCCACTCTACGCCACTGCCCTCTGCGCCACTCTACGCCACTGCCCTCTGCGCCACTCTACGCCCCTGCGCTACAGGCCACTCTGCTCCACTGCGATCTGCGCCACTCTGCTCCACTGCGATCTGCGCCACTCTGCTCAACTGCGCTCTGTGCCACTCTACGCCACTGCGCCACTCTACGCCACTCTATGCCACTGGACTCCGCGCCACTCTACACCACTGCACTCTACGACGCTGCATTGTGTGCCACTTTATTCTATGCTGCTTCTATGCCACTGCACTCTGTCCCTATGCTCTGCAACACTCTGACAATGCACTCTATGCTACTGAACTCTGCCACTCTACTCTACACTACTGCATTCTAATCCAATGCACTCTGCAGTACTCCACTCTACACCAGTCTATACCACTGTACTCTACCCACTGTAAACCACTGAACTCTGACATTCTATTCTGCCATACTGCACTCTGAGTCATTGATCTCAGCTCCACTCTAATCTGCACTACTGTGTTCAATGTCAATGCACTCTGCAGCACTCCACGCCACAGCAATCTGTGGTCCTCTATTCTATTCTGTGCTTCTCCACGCTGGGCAGCTGCATTCTACTAAGCAACATTATAATCTACTACACTGATTTATACGCTGCTGCACTCTACGCCACTATACTCTGCATCACTTTGCACCAGTGCACTATATACCAGTCCACTCTATTCCCTTGTGTGCCACTCTGTGTGCTCGACTACCTCACTGGTGCTGCCGTCGGCCAATGGCCGACGCGCCCGTTTTTTAAAACGGCCGCACTGCCGCAAAAAAGCGGAAACAGCCAACGGGTTAATTAAAACACAAATTCAGGTGCATGCTCTCTTGTGGTCTCTTGCTCCTTTTACCTCGATCAGTGAAACCTTCTCCGCTCCTCCATGCTTTTGGGATTGAGGAAGGACATGTCCCGCAGACAGACTTGCCTAATTACTTTCCTTCCCTGGACTACTTTGTCATTCCACTCACCATAACTTTATTTGAAGTGGAAGTGACAACCCCCTAGCTGCTGTGTGAAGTGTAATTAGTCCTGTATAAGCAATAAATTGTTAACTAGGTTTGACGCTTTTACTTTATTTAATTATATGCCGGTGGAGAACTCACCAGACCAGGTGATGAATTCAGAGATCCAATACATATTGGCTACTACAAGCATCAAAAACAAATCGCAGAAAAACCCTAACTTGTTCACTTTTATTCACTCTGCCCCACTCTACAACACTCTACTCTACAACACTGCACTCTACACTCTCCGCCACTGAACTCTGCATCACTCCATGCTATGCCAATGCACTCTAGTTTTCTCCTCACTGTACCACTCTGCGCCACTCTAAGCCTCTATGCCACTGCGCTACTGTACACGATTAATTCTGTATATATTCACAATTCTCACTCAGACATAGTAAATGTATCGGACGAGTGGTTGAGTAATGCGAGGTTTGTGTGTGTGTGTGTGTGTGTGTGTGTATGTAGATCGTACCGCATAAATAATGTAAAAAAAGGAAGCAGAGAACTCTGGGTAGTTACCAAGTTTAGGTGGACAACAACTCCTAAATTGAGCACCCTACAACACCAGCGACACTTTGAACATGCTCTCCTCAGATGCCTGTTTTTCTAGCAAAGGTTTTCAACATATAATTACACAGTGCTATCCACACCATGCTATAACGGGGCAAAGTCGTTTGCCATTTCTACAGCAAAGTCTTTAAGCATAGTTTTAGCACAGTGCTATCCATGCCGAGCTGTAAAATTACAAAAGCCTTTGACCGCTCCAGGCACAGTATTACTTATTTAGATTGGTAAAATACCATTTGTCCCTTTCTAGCTCGGTATGGATGTCACTGTGCTAATCCGATGCTTAAAAACTTAGCTAGAAAACTGACATTTGAGGTGAGCAGATTCCGAGTGTCGCTGGTGTTTTAGGGTGCTCTGTGCCGGAGCTTTTCTCCACATAAACTGTCCAGAGTTCTCTGTTTGCTTTCTCCAGCTTGACCTAAAAAAGTAATGCGAAGCATTTCGTCCAGCTCGACAACTAATGTTGCCCGCCTCCTGGGAATCTGAGACGGCACGCGTGACGATTGGTGTCTGTGGACGCGCGCGTCCAGGCCGGCGCCGTGCACATCTCCTGCCTCAGATTCCCTGAAGTGCGCAAACACACACACCGGCAGGCACACGCGCACACACGCACACGCACACACACGCACACACACACACACACACACACACACACACACACACACAGAGACACTGTACATGATAAGATCACCGCTGCTGGCCCGAGGTTCTTATAGTGTGTGAACTTACCCCCCAACTTCACCGCTGTGTGAGAGTGCATCAAGATCGCCATTAGAAGCACCGCCAGCGACCTCGGGAGGCCGTTGCCTGCTCACCTACGTCACCTCCGTGCCACGCTGTGGTTCGCTCAAAGTTTCAGCGATTCCCGCCGTGCCAACCGAGGGCTGCGCCGGGATTGGCTGCAGGACTTCAGTGACATCACCTGTGTGTCGCGCTCCCATTGGCTTTACCCAATCACATAGGGCTTGCTCTTGCCGCCACGGTCTTAGAGCTTCGTAGCCCTGCAGACAACAGGCGTTAGGGCTGGATAGTACTTAGCTCATCTGTCTCAGAAGGATGAAAGTCTAATAAAGCCCTGGCTCCATTGGATCCGGTCACCTGCTGAGATCTTGCCTTTGCTGACATCAGACCAGGTGTGGATGCGACATCTTAGCACAGATGTATGCGTGCGCTGCATTAGCCCACCGAGCTACCTGCTCGGTTTGTATTGATGCGTGTTGCGTGCCTTGTGCATTCCTCGCGTACTTCTGGTCTCCAAGATACTCACTCGCTCCTTTATTGCTGTCAGACTTGTCGATTGATTTATGTGTTCCTGTTTTAGGCGGGGCCGCACCTCCCTGTCGCAGACTCTAGTGTGAGGGACAACTGTAAGGCCAGAGGGACCCCCGCTGCGACAAGGGACCTTCAGGGCTGGGGATACCGCAGCCGCTTGTTGGAAAGGTGGCAGCCCGCGGCAGCAGGGGGAGCGGACCCCGCCGGAGCGGAGGTAAGGCCGGTGCCCCTACACACCCTCTGCTGCCCTGAAGCTCAGCTCTCCAGTCCACTCACCGACCGTGAACTGTGTGCCAGTCACCCCAAGCCTCTAGTCTAGGAGTTTTCTCGAGCTACATCCCGCTAGATTCCTGCCAAACAACCTAGCAAAATCCGTGCGAGGATTGTATTATAGTGTATGTACCGCAGTGTTTACTTGCTGAAGATGCCAGTGAGAGCTGTGCGTCCTTTGCACCCAGGGCATTAAGTGGGACGAAAAAACGAGGGGGGGGCTTGAAAGGTGGGTGACTCTCTGAGTGCAGCTCCTGCTATTGTGATTGATGCTGGATGCTACACGGTGTGTCTGAGTCGCGGCGGCAGTCACGTGTCATTTTTATCGCTCTCAGCCTCTCTGCCGGGGATTAATGCATCGCACATGCGTTCTGCACTTTAAGTGCTGTTTAAATGCACTCTGCTTGTTAAAAAGCTTCCCTCTTTATTGTGAGTAGGGTGTAGGATCCATAGTGCACTGCGAGGGGCTACTATTCTCCGTAGAACACCACAGTGTCTCAGTTAGGGCTGCGTGCTAATTTGGTTTCAGTTCGGCTCCAGGGCCCCTCACACTGGATCTTGATGTTTGTACAAGATTTCTTTCTTCGTTAGCGGCGTCCGAATATTCTCACTTTTTTCGATGGCCGATTATGCGATTTATTGACTTGTGTGGACTGCCATTCCTCTTTTATTCAGTGATGTTGTGCCACGAGGTGTGGAACCGGAGAACTACACTGCCACCTTCTCCTAGTCACCCTCACACCCTCACACCCTCTCACCCCCTCATACACCCTCACACCCTCACTCACCCTCACTCACCCTCACTCCTCCTCACCCTCACTCCTCCTCACCCTCACACCTCCTCGCCCTCACACCCCCTCAAACACCCTCACCCGCCCTCACGCACCCTCACATCCTCATCCTCACACACCATCACACCCTCACACACCATCACACCCTCACCTCCCCTCACACACCCTCACACCTCCTCACCCTCACTCAGCCTCACACCCCCTCACCCTCACTCAGCCTCACACCCCCTCACCCCCTCACCCCCTCACCCCCTCACCCACCCTCACCCCCCCTCACCCCCTCATCCTCACTCACCCTCACAACCTCCTCACCCCCCCTCACAACCCTCTTACCCTCACACACCCTCACCCTCACATCCCCCACCCTCACACATCCTTGCACCCTCACACCATCACACACTCACCCTCACACCATCAAACCCTCACTCACCCTCACACCCTCACTCACCCTCACACCATCACACTCACCCTCACACCATCAAACCCTCACTCACCCTCAAACCCTCTCACCCTCACACCCTCACACCTCCTCGCCCACACACCCTCCCTCACACACCCCCTCACCCTCCCTCAGTCACCCCCTCACACACACCCTCACCCACCCCCTCACCCTCACCCACCTCCTCACCCTCACACACCTCCTCACCCTCACACACCTCCTCACCCTCACACACCTCCTCACCCTCACACACCCCCTCACCCTCACACACACCCTCACCCTCACACACCCCCTCACCTCACACACCCCCTCACCTCACACCCCCCCTCACCCCACACACCCCCTCACCCCACACACCCCCTCACCCCACACACCCCCTCACCCTCACACCCCCTCACCCTCACACACCCCCTCACCCTCACACACCCCCTCACACACCCCCTCACCCTCACACACCCCCCTCACCCTCACACCCCCCCTCACCCTCACACCCCCCCTCACCCTCACACCCCCCCTCACCCACACTCACCCCCCTCACTCACACTCACCCCCCTCACTCACACTCACCCCCTCACCCTCACACACCCCCCCTCACCCTCACCCCCCCCTCACCCTCACACCCCCCTCACCCCCCCTCACCCTCACACCCCCCTCACCCTCACACCACCCTCACCCTCACACCCCCCCTCACCCTCACACCCCCCTCACCCTCACACCCCCTTACCCTCACACCCCCCCTCACCCACACTCACCCCCCTCACTCACTCACCCTCACTCACCCTCACTCTCTCTCACCCTCACTCTCTCTCACCCTCACACCCCCTCTCACCCCACACATCCTCACCCCGCATCACTCATCCGCCACCACAACATCAATCTGTGCAACCATTCAACAACTCGTTTAAATATGTTCTCTCAATGTTTCAAGCTTTATTACAAATGTAACAAAAAGATGTTAATATTTCACTTCTGGTCTAGGAGTTTTGTAACAATAAAAGACACTGAACATAATCTTCACAAGTTATTTACAAAAGTTTAAGCTATTGCCATTATAAACTACAATACCTTTTAGTCAAGTATTAATTATGTAAAAAAAATTAATCCATTGTTATTTGTAATATCAATGCATGTAAGTCACGTAAATACAACACATATTGCATTACAAGTGCTATATGTGTCACATTTGCGAAAGTTATAACTATTGGCATTGTAAATGACAAAGCTATTAATTTCGCTATTTTCAAAAACAAAACCTAACTAAAAAATGTGTCATTTACAATTCCAATAGCTCAAACATTCCTAATGCGAGACCTATTGCATTGCAAATGCTTGTTTGCTTAGATGTCACGGGATATCTTCACTGAATAGGTATGGTTCCTTTCTATTAAAAATAATTTTTTTTAATTTGCTTATAACCTTGGACCCCGTGGAGGCACCAAAACTGGCAGTCCCTTAGCATAGTCTGTTAAGTTCTGGCATGCCAATTTCTATGCAGTTCCCTGCAGAAGGAAAAGAGTTAAAAAGGGGCAGCGAGGTGTAGGGGTGAAGAAAGAAGTATGTTCCCATTTTAGCTCATATTGGAAATGTTCTTTGCAACAACAGCACAAATTTTAGCAGATTTGCGCCAGTAAGGGTTCACTTACGGCACGTTAGGAGTCCCATGAAATTTCCCTTTATAATTCTTCCCTATAGCACTGGCTGGACTGTATCTCCACTAGCCTGCCTCACGGTACAGAGTTAAACGAAATTCCATGCCAGTTAAAACGCTTTTTTCATGTCTTTCACTTGCTCTGAGACATCACAGAAAAGACCTTTAGTGAGGATACCAAACTCATTTGAGGAAGCCAGATCAAGTAATCTATTTGGAAGGAGAGATTAAAGCATGCAGGGTGTGTAAACTATGTAAGCTTTTGCTGTGAAGGAGGCCAATCACTGGTGACATACTCAATGAGGTAGTTGAGATGCATTGACTAAGTCATATTGTAACTCTACATCAAAATGTAGCACATGCACTTTTACTATGTTTCCTGCTTCACTTTGAGTGCTTGTGAAGTAACTGGCAAGGCAGCTAAGTGCCTTATGAAACTAATTGTGGCCTTTCATGAGTTTAATACTCACTGATGAACTTTCCGCTTGGAACTTTAGCTGCTGCTCGGGGAGGAGGAAGGGCAAGCACTCATTGGCAAAGGTGCCATCAAATTTGTAACCCCTCACCATTCGGGCCAAGGAGTGTACTCACTGTACTGGCTCATTCCGAACAAGCATTTACAATGCAATGGTTTCGCCTTTGGAAAAGTTAGAGCTATTGGCATTGTAAATGACAAAATTTGTATTTGTGTTGGTTTTGAAAACAGATAAATTAATGGCATTGTCATTTACATTGCCATTTAGCTTAATCTCTGCAGTCACTCTGCACTCCCTAGCACTCCCTAGCACTCCCTAGCCCTCCCTAGTCACTCTGCATTCCCTAGCCCTCCCTAGTCACTCTGCACTCCCTAGCACTCTGCACTCCCTAGCACTCCCTAGTCACTCTGCACTCCCTAGTCACTCTGCACTCCTAGTCACTCTGCACTCCTAGTCACTCTGCACTCCTAGTCACTCTGCACTCCTAGTCACTCTGCACTCCTAGTCACTCTGCACTCCTAGTCACTCTGCACTCCTAGTCACTCTGCACTCCTAGTCACTCTGCACTCCTAGTCACTCTGCACTCCTAGTCACTCTGCACTCCCTAGCACTCTGCACTCCCTAGCACTCTGCACTCCCTTGCACTCTGCACTCCCTTGCACTCTGCACTCCCTTGCACTCTGCACTCCCTTGCACTCTGCACTCCCTTGCACTCTGCACTCCCTTGCACTCTGCACTCCCTTGCACTCTGCACTCCCTTGCACTCTGCACTCCCTTGCACTCTGCACTCCCTTGCACTCTGCACTCCCTTGCACTCTGCACTCCCTTGCACTCTGCACTCCCTTGCACTCTGCACTCCCTTGCACTCTGCACTCCCTTGCACTCTGCACTCCCTTGCACTCTGCACTCCCTTGCACTCTGCAGTCACTCTGCACTCCCTAGCACACCCTAGCATGCTGCAGTCACTCTGCACTCCCTAGCACTCCCTAGCATGCTGCAGTCACTCTGCACTCCCTAGCATGCTGCAGTCACTCTGCACTCCCTAGCACTCCCTAGCATTCTGCAGTCACTCTGCACTCTCTAGCATCTGCAGTCACTCTGCAGTCACTCTGCACTCTCTAACATTCTGCAGTCACTCTGCAGTCACTCTGCACTCTCTAGCATTCTGCAGTCACTCTGCAGTCCCTAGCACTCTCTAGCATTCTGCAGTCACTCTGCACTCTCTAGCATTCTGCAGTCACTCTGCAGTCCCTAGCACTCTCTAGCAATCTGCAGTCACTCTGCAGTCCCTAGCACTCTCTAGCATTCTGCAGTCACTCTGCAGTCCCTAGCACTCTCTAGCATTCTGCAGTCACTCTGCACTCCCTAGCACTCTCTAGCATTCTGCAGTCACTCTGCACTCCCTAGCATTCTGCAGTCACTCTGCAGTCCCTAGCACTCTCTAGCATTCTGCAGTCACTCTGCAGTCCCTAGCACTCTCTAGCATTCTGCAGTCACTCTGCAGTCCCTAGCACTCTCTAGCATTCTGCAGTCACTCTGCACTCCCTAGCACTCTCTAGCATTCTGCAGTCACTCTGCACTCTCTAGCATTCTGCAGTCACTCTGCACTCCCTAGCACTCTCTAGCATGCTGCAGTCACTCTGCACTCCCTAGCACTCTCTAGCATGCTGCAGTCACTCTGCACTCCCTAGCACTCTCTAGCATTCTGCAGTCACTCTGCACTCCCTAGCACTCTCTAGCATCCTGCAGTCACTCTGCACTCCCTATCACTTCCTAGCATTCTGCAGTCACTCTGCACTCCCTAGCACTCCCTAGCACTCTGCACCCCATAGCATTCTGCAGTCACTCCCTAGTCACTCTGCACTCCCTAGCATTCTGCAGTCACTCCCTAGCACTCCCTAGTCACTCTGCACTCCCTAGCATTCTGCAGTCACTCCCTAGCACTCTGGAGTCACTCCACTCCCTAGCACTCTGCAGTCACTCTGCACTCCCTAGCACTCCCTAGCAGTTGGATACAGGTGCTTTCAGTCGGCTATGGTGAGGTGTTGGTCAGATTTCACTTGAGATTTTTGCATGCATACACAGACAAAAACACAAATTTTCATCTCAGTTTTGAAAGCCCAAAATGATTTGGTTATTTTACAAAATATTATTTCCCCTTACTTAGTCCCCTTACCGACCCGCATCCATCTCTTTCCACTGCCCCTAATGCCCCTCTTTGAGTCCTGCCATCATGTAATATATTTTAACATTATATGCCAGCGTGATTATGGGGAAATCTGAAGCTCACCCACTCCCCCTAATATTACTAATCAAGCAACGCCTCTATCAATAAAGGCTAACACGTGGTTCACACAAAAATAACCAAGCGAGAATTACTACTCTGAGGCAGAGCTAAAGTGCGTTCTATATACATTTTAGTGAATTTGTAACAAAAGGTCTGTAAAACAAAGAGATGTGTCTTTGACCAGACCAAAAACATGATACTCATGGCACCTTGTTGTTTTGTCCACTAGAAGATAGAAAGATTTTAAAAATGCCAATAAGGAGGGGGGATTGCTTTTGTGGTAATGGAGCATAGATTGAGATGCAAAGTCCTACTAGCGGCCACTCTTTCCTCTAGCAGAAGCAGCAAGCGGTTCAGGTGGTGCATACTACGATATGGTGCGTTGCTTTAGGTTGTGCAGCAGGTGAAGAGGCTGAGGCACGGGTCCCAGAGGTTCTCACCTAACTCTACCCTTTTGCGTATTTCACCGGTCAGACATTTCCTTCCTTGCATAAAGGCCTCTTACTAGGTTACCGCACGAGGCCTGCGGAATACAAGATGTAGAGCAGGGATTTAAGTGGGATGAAAAACTGGGGAGTATCTTAAAGGGGCGTGGCCTATGGAATTAAAGGCGCGGCTTAAACACCCCTAAATTCAAAGTCTGTGCTTAGCATAATGTGCCGCTGGACTGATATTTTGCTGTTTCGGTCATTGCATGCAGATATTAAGATACAACAAGTAACATTACACATAACAAACCAGGACTAAGGGATAATAATGGAAATATAACTCTGAAAGTTAACACAAATTCCGGGTGAGAGAGCTCTTTTATCTAGTCCCAGTTTTTAATCAAAGTAGCATGTGTCTTCTGCAAAGCACATCATATAATATGCAGTTTTATTTTATGTAGCTAGGTAAGCAGGTTACTGCTGTTAACACATAGATCATTTTGTTACTTGCAGTTCATACTCCTAATATAGCACAGCGAACTATGTAGTACATGTCACTTTTACACCTTGTAAACCTCACTTTCTTATGTAAAACATCATGTACACTGATTTACACCTTAGAATTATTTATGGTCATTGTGATGTAAAGCGCTCCGACGCTAATTTGGGTTGAGTAGCACAATAAAGAAATAAAACAAAATAATGTTATGTAAATAGTTGTGTACTGTGACAGATCAAGACATCTGACATGCTTAAAGTGCATGCATACCTCATTTACAGGGACCGAACAAAGTCAGAACCAAGGTCTCTTAAGTACCTGTGAAGTAATACCAAGCTGTGAGCCTTTGTTTCCCCTCCACTGCGTTTGCATCTAGGTGTGAAGATCCAGATAGCTCCTAGCCAGGATACGGGGACAAAAGGAGGCCTGAAGGCCCGAACGTCAGGCTTTTGGGGCCGATTTAGAATCTGGTAATACCCCCCCTCCCCTTGCTGCTCGTTAGGAAAGCAGACAACGTGCTGGAGCTGCTGAATGTGTCCTGGTGTATGAAACTTGCACCGGGACGAGTTCAGCATATTTCTGTGGAGGAATCATCTTCTTGGCAGGGTAGATGGCGTCTACCTGTGAAAATAGTTAATCTACCTGCGTGTACCCCTCGACTTGTGCCGTGATTCTTTGGCTGAAAAGCACTGAAATTAGCTCTATCCTAGTGGTGCACCTACTACGTTCACATGAATTATTAGGCATTTTGCAAAAAGCTATCGTTACGCTCTGATCTGCTAACAAAGTGAAACTTGTTAATTATACGTTGTATTTGCACAGCCTAATATTACCTGCAAAAAATAGTGACGTCAGTGGTACATAACGTTTCTTCACTTAAATTACACAGAAGTTAAGCGACGATTTACACCGTCAGAAACAGCATCATATCTAAGCAGCTTTCTCGGCTGACACTAACTTATGAGCCAACACTGAAGACTGAATCATCAGCAACGGCTTCAGCACAAACATGATTTACTAAGGGTGATTCACTTTCTCGCAGACACATTAGACACAACATAGCTCCTACTAGGTCAGACAGTCGGATTAGTGAATCTACAGACAAGAAATTAATCAATCAACTCTGTTTGCACTACAGGCTGCATATCGAACGTGGAAGCGAGACCTTCATAGACACAATGACATTTGAAGACAGTACAGATACTCTGTAAATAATGACATACCCAGTAACGGGGAGGTCTTCGGGCACTTCGGCAGCTCCTGCTCTCCAATGCTGGGTTTCATGATCAGGCTTAGATTGGCATAGACATCTCCAGGGTGAGACTAGTTCAGGTGGGCACCAACTGCAGGACCCGCTGCGGAAGGGGGACCTCCTTTGTACAGAATTCCAAAGAAGTAGGACATCCTTTTCCGGTAACCTTCCCGGTACAGGAAGGCCATGACCACGAGCTGGACACACAGAAACATCAGCAAGTAGCGCCCCTTGGCAAAGCCCATTTTCACTTGAAACGCGTGGATGTCTGGTACGGAGACAGTGCGAACGATCCGAGAAGGCAGTCTCAGAGAAGGCGGACACAATCAGAGTGTTGGAAGATATTTTTTTAAAAGCCGCTTCTGTAAGAGCACCGAACACTGGGACCATCGAAGAAAGGGGGAGAGGTGGGAAGCAACCCTAGATATCACTAGATTCGCGGAGCACATAGGCGGGGGTTCCAAAAATCCAAAACACTTTGTCTTTGAGCGGTCAGGTAGGAGTCCCGGCGAGAAACTGGAATGGCATTCAGTCCTCGTAGCTTGCTCCAATGCACAGAATCTTCAAAGTGGATTTCTTCGCAGATTAAATGAAGGTTCGAGGCATGTGGGCTGCTGAATTCATGTCTGTGCATAGATCGCCACCTAGTGTTGGGTCCGCATGATTGCACATTGTTGTCCTGGAAGAGTCTTCGAAGTATCACAAGATAGGTGGCTCCTCCCCTGGACTACAGTGCGCATGGGCATCCCCTCCATCCTCAGATTGTTTTTGTCCGCCATTGGGTTCGGATGTTACTATCTTAGCTCAAGTTAGGAAAACTTTCTACAAAGCCAAAAGGCTTTCGACAGCGTTGGTATCGTTTCGTTCGGTATCGGTGCCTTTGTTTCAGGAGGTCATCGAGGACTCAACAGGTTTTCTTTCCACACTCGACCCGATCTTCGAGCTCAAATGGAAAGAAGTCCATTCAAGAGGTGTCCCCTTTGCAATGCAAAATACCTGCACATCACCGGGTGTGCAACAAGTGCCTGTCCCCAGACCACAACGAAGCCAACTGTATGGCCTGTGCCCGGTTCAGGTCGAAGAAAAAGATTAAGATTCGACGCGCGGCTCGATTGGAGTCAAAGAAGTCAGCGCCTGTTCTCGTAAACATCTTTGGGACCGAAGACGAAGAGGTCGTTGATCTGGAGGATCAGGAACACTGCTCCGATCCGGCTTCGGGCCATGACTCCGAGTATGACGACGAAGAGGTGCAAGACGAAGACGAAAACGAAAACGTAGTCGATGAGGTAGGAGACGACATGGAGGCCCTTGGGGCCGTAGAAGATGGCTCAGGCGAAGAGCTAGGCCCGACCGGCTATACGGGGTCCGACGATGGCACACTCAATAAGGCTCAGGTCGAGAAATCGCCACTAGGCCTTACCCAAGATCTACAATCTCGTTCTACAGCCTCGCATAAAGGCCCGGCTTCGAACATTACTAAAGAGCCTTCGGTTTCGAAACCGCCATCGGTCGATACAAAGAATTCGAAACCGACAGCATCATTGCCAAAACTGAAAGTGCAAGTGACTCTAGTCGGCTCCAAGGCCTCAAACCCCTCGGAGCCGAAGAAACAGAAAATGGCCGTCGATGCCGGAAAGCTCAAGTAGGCCGTCGAGCCGATAGTTGGGGCACCGAAGACCAAGGTCAAGGCCGTCGAACCACCAAGGCAGACGCCGAAGGGAGTCGATTCGCACAAAAGGCTCGGACCGAAAGACTGGATCGTTCCTCGGGCGAGGCCTACAGACAAGTCGAAGACTGGCTCCAAGGACCCTGTCGAGTCGACGCGCCCCAGTCCATTCATAGCCAAGGAAGTGTCGGAGTCACTCCAACGCATCAAGGATAAGGCTACTGCGGTCGGACCGAAAAAGGCCACAACGCCGAAGCTGGTCGGGCAAATTCAGACCGCGTCAACACCTATCGAATTCGGATTACCACCCTCGGTGCGTCCGAAGATGTTCGAGCCGAAACAAACTATCGGCGCCACTAAACAAGTATTGGCGGAAATGGGGGCTGCAGAAGAGCCTGAAGACCAGGAGCCGAGACAATTCATCGACTCAGAGACTGGTAGACTGTCCATATACAAAAGAAAATGAATGCCAGAAACTCCCATGGAATCATATAAGATTCCCTTGAAGAAGAAGAGAGTTTCCACAATGTCTCCAGCCCTTGTGGAACCTCTCCATGACTATGGACAGGAACCTCAAAAATTTTCCCCAACATACTCCGATGTGGATGCAGGGGATGATGAACATGAGGATGACCTCTATCATGTGGACACTAATCCTGATGATCAAGACCAACAATGGACGGACCCTGCTGACTCAAGGGATCCGCAGACTGGGCCGGACACTCATATGTACAGTGTGAAAACATCTCCTACTGAGGACACAACTGCCTTTAACGCCCTTATTGAAAGGGCAGCCAGTAATCATGACGTCGAGCTACATGCTGACCCTGTGGATGAAGACTTTCTGGTCAACACCTTTTCCACTTCAGAAAGGGCAGTCAAAACCCAACCCATGCTCAAAGGGGTCCTTAAGCATGCTAGTGACATTTTTAAAGACACCACTAGAGCCAGGGTGTTAGACCCAAGGATTGAGAAGAAATATAGACCGGCCCCTGTGGACCCTCCTTATATAAGGGGACAGTTGCCATTGGACTCATTGGTTGTTTCCAATGCACGTAAGAGAGCGAACTCCCAGACTACAGGTGATGCTGCTCCTCCTCCTGACAAAGAGTCAAAAGTTATGGAAACTTCAGGAAAAAGAGTAGCTGCGCAGACGGCTAACATCTGGCGCATTGCCAACACTCAGGCACTCTTGGCCAGATATGACCGGTCACATTACGATACGCTTGAGAGACTGTTGCAACACCTACCTGATCAGTACAAGGAGGGGGCAGAACTACTCATCCAGGAGGGGATACTAATAACCAATGCTTCCATCAAGTGCGCTTTGGACGCAGCTGACACTGCAGCCAGGGCCATCAACACTAGCGTTATGTTAAGGAGACACGCCTGGTTGAGAATTTCAGGATTCAAACCTGAAATACAAACTTCTATCCTCAATCAGCCAGTTAACCCAGACTTCTTATTCGGACCTGACACCACCCTTGAAAAGCTTAAGGACACAGAGACTTGCGAAGTCTATGGGAGCTCTGCTGTCACAGCAGTTTCGGGTGGGTCCTTTCGTCGCTCCAATACTAGGGGCCCCTCAAGAGGCCAGTCAACACAACAGACACAATACAATAAGGGAGGTACACAATCCACCTACAATAAGAACAACCGGGGTGGATATCGTGGCAACAACATCAAGGGCAGAGGCAGAGGAAACACCAGGTTCGAGGCATATGGGCGGCAGATGGTACATTATGAATAGATCGCCATCTGGTGTTGGGCTCGGATGATTGCACTTTGTTTTTCTCTTGGAGAGTCTTTTGTAGATTGGTGACTCCTCCTTTGGTTGCTAGTGCGCATGGGCATCGGCTCCATCCTTAGATTGGTTTTTTCCGCCATCGGGTTCGGATGAGGATTGAAGCGCTCCAGATCGACTTCGGAAAGAAGTGATTTTTCGGCGTGTATTCCCTTTCCAATTCAACGGTATTGTTATCGAACGCGAATTAATTTCCATTCCGACGCGTTTCGACTCCAACATCAAAGAAAAACTTTGATCTACGTCGACGAACAGGAGGCCTTTCTCGACGTGGTCAAGCCCGGAGTCCATGGAAAGGACTCCATTTAGGAAATGTCCAACGTGTGGTGCTAAGTTCCCACACAAGGACCTACACGAGGTGTGCAACCTCTGCCTATCGCCTGAACACGAATCCAGGGACTGCGAAGCCTGCGCAGCATTCTCCTCCAAGTCGACGATTAGAAACCGTCGAGCTCGAAGACACGAGGTTTCCAGAATGAAGTCGGAGGCGATCCCGGAGCTGTTCGAAGACCAGCACCTCGATGAAGAAGAGGATCATGAAGAACAGTCGGGGTCGGAAGGGGACGAGTCGGATGTCGAGGAACTCGACGTGCAACAAACCGCGAGTGACGACGTCCCCTTACCAAAAAACCGACCCCGTGCGGTAACGACCCCGCCTTCGAGCCCGGTCAAACCGGAGAAAAATTTTTCTGACGCCCCGCCTTCGGGCCCGGCAACGAAACCGAAACTGAAACCGAAACTCTCGGTCTCCCACCATGTCGGATCCGAGAAACGGTCGACATCGACTTCGACACCGAAGCTTCATGCAAGGGAAAGCTCGGCATCGAAACATTCCATGTCGAAACCGAAACATGCTTCGACGTCTAAGACTCACTCGACACCGAAAAAATCGGAATCGAGCAAATCCTCGGTGCCGAAAACACCAAACATTGACGATCGGAAGCAAAGGCACCTTTCGGAACCAAAAGCTTTGGTACCGATACAGGAGCAGCAAACAGATCCGAAACAAAAGATTTTGTTTATCGATCCACAAACTGGCAAAGTAGTGACGAAGAAGAGGAAGAATGAACAGCTAGAAGACAAACCTCTTCCTTCTAAGAAGAGAACAATGGGGACAAATACAACTCCTCCTACTTCTCCTCGACCTAGAGTCACACCCTCTTCTCCAATTCCTCGCACTATGCGAACTATTCCTCCACCTTCTACGCCAAGACCATCTACACCTCAGTCAGATGTAGACAGTGATACCGGGGAGGGAGAACCTCATGGGGACGATGACACTATCCCAGATGAGAATGACCCATGGGAACATTATGACGCAGGGTCAGATGATGACAACGACCCAGAGTTATTTCCCTCAAAGCCTTCACCACCTGATGATAACACAGGGTTTGTACAGCTCATTAATAGGGCAGCAAAATACCATAAGGTAGATCTACATACAGAACCTCAAGTAGAGGATTTCCTATTAGAGACACTACCTACTGCACAGAGAACATCAGGTACTCTACCTATGCTGAAGGGTCTTCTCAGTTACACAGCAGACATATTCAAAGACCCAGTGAGGGCTAGGGTGTTAAACCCAAGAATTGATAAAAAATATAAGGCAGCTCCAAAGGACCCAATATTTATCAAGGGGCAGGTACCTCTGGACTCGATAGTAGTTTCAAACGCTCGCAAAAGAGCAAACTCATTATCTACAGGAGAAGCCCCTCCACCTGATAAGGAGTCAAAATTAAAAGATGCATCAGGCAAAAGAGTAGCATCACAAGCAGCAAATAGCTGGCGCATAGCCAATACACAAGCGCTACTTGCACGCTATGACAGGGCACATTATGATGAGTTAGAAAAACTCATCACTCATCTCCCTAAAGAACATCAGAAGAGAGCAGATCAGCTAATACAGGAAGTAAAGATAATAACTAACACTTCCATTAAGTGCGCCCTGGACGCGGCAGACACTGCAGCAAGATCCATCAACACCAGTATCATGTTAGGGAGACATGCATGGCTTAGAGTCTCAGGGTTCAAACAAGAAGTACAAACATCTTTGTTGAACCAACCCTTTGATCAGAAGACACTTTTCGGCTCAAGCACAGATGAGACCTTAGAAAAGATGAAAAAGGACACCGAAACGGCTAAGTCAATGGGAGCATTACAACAGCCAACACAAAGGGGTTCCTTTCGTAGATCCACCTATAGAGGGGGCTCAAAAAGTACAGGAACAAGTTAACAATCCACCTCTTTTACACCAATGTCACCCAGAGGTAATTCAAGAGGCAGTTACAGAGGTAACAACAACAAGGGTAGAGGTCGCGGAAATAATAACAACCGCAACTCCCCAACCCCAAAACAGTGACTTAATACAATTTCCCCCAGACCACATAACACCGGTCGGGGGACGTCTAGCACAGTTCCTACCTGTCTGGGAAAACATCACATCAGACAAGTGGGTGAGACAAATTATCCAACATGGTTATTGCCTAGAACTCACAGCTACCCCACCAAACATCCCCCCCAGACAGCGTCCAATGAGTCAAGACCATCTGACATTGTTAAAAGAAGAAGTACTATCACTGCTACAAAAGCATGCCATAGAGAAGGTTCCAAAACATCAACAAGGGACAGGAGTATACTCTCTATACTTCCTAATCCCCAAAAAGGACGGGTCTCTAAGACCAATCTTGGACCTCAGACCTCTCAATGCATACATAAATTCGGAACATTTCCACATGGTCACGCTCCAACAAGTACTTCCTTTACTGAAGAAAGGGGACTTTCTTTCTACACTGGATCTAAAAGACGCTTACTTTCACATCCCAATTCACAAAGCCCACAGGAAATACCTAAGGTTTGTAGTGGAAGGACAACATTATCAATTCAAAGTCCTTCCGTTTGGGGTCACAACGGCACCAAGAGTGTTCACAAAATGCCTAGCAGTGGTGGCAGCACACCTAAGAAGACAACAAATACATGTCTTCCCTTACTTGGACGATTGGTTAATAAAGGCCAAGTCACAAGAAGAATGCCTTCACAACACACAGAAGACCATTCAATTGCTGCACTACCTAGGGTTTACGGTGAACTACAAAAAATCCCACCTACAACCAAACAAAATTCAACAATACCTGGGGGCTACTATAGACACAGAAAGAGGCAAAGCATACCCCAATCCAATCAGGATACAGACAATGGTCAAGTTGATACAAAGATTTCAACCACAACACTCACTACCAGCACAAGTGTTTATGCAGCTGTTAGGCATGATGTCCTCCTGCATACTGCTAATGCCACATGCCAGACTACAAATGCGTCCACTACAGGAGTGTTTAGCGACACAATGGAATCAGGCTCAAGGTCAGATTACATATTTGGTGTTGGTAGACGACCGTACGCATCGCTCTCTGAAGTGGTGGAACACAACAAACATTTCCAAGGGACGGTCGTTCCTAGAACCGATTCCACAAGTGATACTGACAGCGGACGCATCGCTCTCCGGATGGGGAGCGCACATGGACAAATACACAGTGCAGGGGAAATGGAGTGTGCAGCAAAAGAAACTGCACATCAACTACTTGGAACTACTAGCAGTATTTCTAGCACTAAAAGCTTTCCAAATGCAAATAACCAACAAGGCAGTCCTGATCAGAACAGACAACATGACTGCAATGTATTATATTCAAAAACAGGGGGGGACACACTCTCTCCAACTATCCAGACTAGCACAGGACATTTGGAGATGGGCCATTCCTCAAAAGATCTATCTGTTAGCAGAACACCTACCAGGAGTTCAAAATCAGATAGCAGACATCCTAAGCAGAGAGTCAGAACAAGTACACGAATGGGAGCTGCACGACCAGATACTGCAGCCATTCTTCCAAAAATGGGGGCAACCAGAGATAGATCTGTTTGCCAATCATCAGAACGCAAAATGCCAAAACTTCACAACCAGGTACCCACACCACCGGTCCCAGGGCAATGCACTATGGATAAATTGGTCCAACAAATTTGCTTACGCTTTTCCCCCTCTCCCACTAATTCCGTTAGTGGTTCGGAAACTGCAACAGCACTCAATGACAATGATACTAGTAGCACCCACGTGGGCAAGACAGCCGTGGTTCACCACGCTACTACAACTCTCACAGGTGCCACATCAAAAGCTAAGATTATTACCCATGCACCTTACACAGAACCATGGAGAAATAATGCACCCAGATCCCAAACAATTGAACCTAGCGATCTGGCTCCTGAGGTCATAGAGTTTGGATATTTAGATTTACCTCCAGAATGTATGGAAATCATTAAACAAGCAAGACGTCCTACCACCAGAGCATGCTATGCAGCAAAATGGAAAAGGTTTGCTGTACACTGTAACAGTAATCACATCAACCCTCTGGACGCATCCACTAAACAAATAATTTGCTATTTACTACACTTGCAGCAATGTAACTTAGCATATACCTCTATCAGAGTTCATCTCGCAGCTATAGCGGCGTACCTACAAAACAGGCAACATCTTTCCCTGTTTAAAGTACCAGCAATTAAAGCTTTCATGGAAGGACTCAAGAGTCATTCCACCAAGACTGCCACCTTTCCCAGTCTGGAATCTCAACATAGTACTTACCAGACTAATGGGACCACCCTTTGAACCTATGCATAGGTGTGAAATACAATTCCTCACATGGAAGGTGGCCTTCCTCATAGCTATCACTTCACTCAGAAGAGTAAGTGAGTTACAAGCGTTTACAATTCAAGAACCATTCATGCAGTTACACCAAAACAAGGTGGTTCTTAGAACAAACCCAAAATTCTTACCAAAAGTAATTTCAGCATTCCACATCAGTCAGTGGAACTACCGGTCTTCTTTCCAAAACCACAGACGGTAGCGGAAAGGGCCCTACATACATTAGATGTCAGAAGGGCAATATTGTATTATATAGAAAGAACACAAACTTTCAGAAAGATAAAACAGCTATTTGTAGCGTTTTCTCCTACACATAAGGGCAATCCCATCTCTAAAGCAGGCATTGCCAGATGGATTGTAAAATGTATACAAATATGCTACTTAAAAGCAAAGAGGACATTAACTGTTCCTCCTAGAGCTCACTCTACACGTAAACTAGGAGAATCTATGGCATTCTTGGGAGACATTCCACTAGATGACACATGCAAAGCAGCTACCTGGGTTACACCGCATACCTTCACAAAGCACTATTGTGTAGATGTGCACACAACACAACAGGCTAGAGTGGGACAAGCTGTATTGAAGACTTTATTTCAGACTGTTGCAACAGACACGGGCGACCACCGCTAGGGAGAGAACTGCTGTATAGTCTATTCATAATGTACCATCTGCAGCCCATATGCCTCAAACGGAATATGCTACTTACCAGTATGCATCTGATCTTGGCATAGAGGGCTGCAGAGTGGTACATGCCCTCCCAGCCTCCCCGGAAACCTGTGTCTGTTCCAGCAATATCTTATTTAGATACACTTACATGGGCATTTCTATGCCAAGAACAGATTCATACTGGTAAGTAGCATATTCCTTCCAGATCCTCTGCCAATACCAAACAGTGACGCCCTGTCACTGCCCCC
This sequence comes from Lissotriton vulgaris, assembly GCF_964263255.1. Lineage (NCBI taxonomy): Eukaryota > Metazoa > Chordata > Amphibia > Caudata > Salamandridae > Lissotriton > Lissotriton vulgaris. Next base: position 212,530 of record NW_028247114.1, on the reverse strand, counting down.
CGACCATATAACACCTGTCGGGGGGAGACTACAACAGTTCCTGCCAGTCTGAAAGTCCATCACCACAGACAGGTGGGTGAGAGACATTGTACAGTACGGGTATTGTCTGGAATTAACGTCCACTCCACCCAACATCCCACCAAGACACCGTCCTATGTCCGCAGAGCACTTACACTTATTGCAGCAGGAGGTCGTCAGCATGCTGCAAAAAGGGGCCATAGAGCTCGTGCCTGTAGAAGACCGAGGGTCGGGGGTGTACTCTCTGTACTTTTTAATACCCAAAAAAGACGGGTCTCTCAGACCTATACTGGACCTCAGGCCTCTAAACAGTTACATTCTGTCAGAGCATTTTCATATGCTCACCTTACAGCAAGTTCTGCCGTTACTCAGTCAGGGAGACTTCCTCGCAACACTGGATCTAAAAGATGCGTATTTCCATATACCCATACACCCATCACACAGATAGTATCTCAGGTTCACTATTCAACATCAACATTATCAGTTCAAAGTCCTCCCTTTCGGAGTAACGACGGCATCCAGGGTGTTCACAAGGTGCCTGGCGACAGTAGCAGCACACCTCAGGAGACAGCACATACACGTCTACCCTTACCTGGACGACTGGCTTATTCAAGCAAAGACGGCCCAGCAGTGTGCCAGCCACATGTCCCTCACCATTCATCTTCTTCACAGTCTGGGATTCTCGCGGAATTATCCAAAGTCACAGCTTCAGCCCACCCATGTGCGACAATACCTGGGCGCAACAATAAACACTCTGGCAGCCAAAGCTCAGCCAAATTCAGCGAGAATTAACAGCATGCAATTGCTGATACAGAAATTCAGACCTCAACACTCGCTTCCAGCGAAAGTGTTCATGCAGTTGATAGGCATGATGGCCTACTGCATTTTCATAGTCCGCACGCGAGACTACACATGCGTCCGCTTCAGGAGTGCTTAGCACGTCAGTGGAATCAGGCTCAAGGACAGTTAAAAGACCTAGTGTTGGTGAGCGGTCGGGCATTCAATTCTCTGCATTGGTGGAACCCACAAAACCTTTGCAAGGGCCGACCGTTCCAAGAGCCTGTGCCACAAATTGTACTGACGGCGGACGCGTCTCTCCAGGGATGGGGAGCTCATGTACTCCACTACAAAGTGCAGGGACTATGGACAGCACAGCAAAAGATGCACATCAACCTTCTAGAACTGATGGCAATCTTCATGGCGATGAAAGCTTTCAAGGTACACTTGTGCAAAAAGGTCGTGTTGATCCGGACGGACAACATGACTGCCATGTACTACATACAGAAGCAGGGAGGAACACACTCTCCACAGTTGTCTCATCTGGCTCAGAGCATGTGGAAGTGGGCCATTCAAAGGAACATCTTCCTCGTGGCGGAACACCTCCCGGGCAAGGACAACCAGATGGCGGATCTGCTCAGCAGACACAGCCACCAGATGCACGAGTGGGAGATACATCCATCAGTGCTCCAACCGTACTTCCAGCAGTGGGGTCATCCACAGATAGACCTGTTCGCCACAAGGGAAAACGCAAAATGCCAAAGCTTCGCAAGCAGGTTCCCACATCCACAGTCGCAGGGCAATGCGATATGGATGAACTGGTCAGGCAAATTTGCGTACGCTTTTCCCCCAGCACCTTTGATACCGCTGGTGGCGCTGCAAACTACGGCAACACTTGATGACCCTCATCCTAGTTACTCCAATGTAGGCACACCAACCATGGTACACCACGTTTCTAGAACTATCCGTGGTACCGCATCAAAGGCTACGCCTCACACCCAGGCTTTTGACGCAGAGCCATGGCGACATTCAGCATCCGGATCCGCAACAGCTCAACCTGGCGATCTGGCTCCTGAAGTCCTAGAATTTGGCTACCTCAACTTGCTGCCAGAATGTATGAATATCATCAAGGAGGCAAGACGGCCCACAACCAGAGCATGCTATGCGGCTAAATGGAAAAGGTTTGTCATATATTGTACCAACAATGACATTAACCCACTGGATGCATCTATTCAGAACATTATCTGTTATTTGTTGCATTTATACAGATGTAATCTAGCGTACAGTTCCATTCGTATACATTTATCCGCCATAGCAGCCTATCTTCAGAACAGGCAGCACCTCTCATTATTCAGAGTGCCTGCTATTAAATCTTTTCTGGAAGGACTAAAAAGAGTGATCCCTCCCAGACACCCACTGTCACCAGTCTGGAACCTAAATGTGGTCCTCACCAGATTGATGGGGCCACCTTTTGAACCTCTACACTCTTGTGAGATTCAATTTCTGACCTGGAAATTTGCTTTCCTAGTAGCCATTACCTCACTAAGGAGAGTTAGTGAACTCCAGGCACTAACCATTCAAGAGCCATTCATACAGGTCCACGCAAATAGGGTTGTATTACGCACCAACCCTACCTTTATGCCTAAGGTGATTTCGCAGTTCCACATGAACCAGACCATAGAACTGCCAGTTTTCTTTCCTAATCCAGAAAATGTCGCGGAGAGATCCCTACACACGTTCGATGTCGAAAGGGCTCTAATGTACTATATAGACAGAACAAAGGATTTCAGAAAAACAAAACCTCTTTTTGTTGCCTTTTCTCCACAACGGCAACCCCATTTCCAAAGCTGGGATAGCCCGGTGGATCGTTAAGTGTATACAGATTTGCTATGCTAAGGCTAAACGCACACTAACCATTCCACCACGAGCACACTCTACACGTAAGTTAGGAGCGTCCATGGCTTTCCTGGGGAATATTCCTTTAGAAGAGATATGTAAGGAGGCCACTTGGTCCACCACACATACATTTACGAAACACTACTGCGTAGATGTGCATTCTAAACAGCAGGCAGCTGTAGGACAGGCTGTTCTCAAAACAATTTTTCAGACTGCTGCAGCTGGCACGGGCAGCCGCCGCTAACAGGAGGGACTGCTATGTAATCTATGCACAGATATGAATTCAGCAGCCCACATGCCTCGAACCGAATATGCTACTTACCAGTATGCATCTGTTCTTGGCATGTAGGGCTGCTGACATTCATATCGCCCACCCTCCTCCCCGACGCCTGTAGCAGCTGTAGCATTCAGAATTACTATGTAGCATGGACATCACTCACTGTATTACACTCCATCTCTGCCACAATGGCGAAAAACAATCTGAGGATGGAGGGGATGCCCATGCGCACTGTAGTCCAGGGGAGGAGCCACCTATCTTGTGATACTTCGAAGACTCTTCCAGGACAACAATGTGCAATCATCCGGACCCAACACTAGGCGGCGATCTGTGCACAGATATGAATGTCAGCAGCCCTACATGCCAAGAACAGATGCATACTGGTAAGTAGCATATTCGTTTAAATGCAGCAGATGTTCCAGCCTTTAGAAAGAAAAAACAAGTGGGGCCGGGGCCGGAGACACGGACAGCGGGAGGGGGGCGGGAACGGGCATAAGGACAGCGAGGGGAACGGGAACGGGCATACGGACAGCAGGAGGGGGGGCGGGAACGGAAACGGGCACACGGACAGCGGGAGGGGAGGGGAGCACTCACCAGGACTTCTTCCGGCGGCGGTCGGCCTGGAGGAATGACCCCAAAAAATGTAAAAAAATAAATAAATAAACATCCGCCGCATGACGATCGCAAAGGGGAGGGATGAGTAAAAATTGCGGGAACGCCCACGAATCTGGTCCGGCCATGACGGACAGATCTCTGTTCCAATAGCTAGCCTCCATTTATGGAGCTAGCCAATGGAGCAGAGGGGCGGGACATCAGCACACATCTCTAGACATAAGATTTCGCCTGCGCAGCTTTCGGCGAGGCGAAACCTAAAAAGGATCGTACATTGCGGTCTTTCTTCATTGCGATGCACTATGTGCGACGGATATGCCCACGCGTGGGTCACTTGAACCAAGCTACACTCCACTGAAGAAGCCCACATAGGCTGAAACTGATCTTGGGATGCTTGTTTCAGAGAGGAACTTGCTTGGCAGTTTGGACTGGACTTGTTGTTTTAGAGCAGGACCAAACTGATTTCCACATTGCTGGGCCTCCTCTACGGTAGCAGCATGGGCAAAAAAGATGGACTAGGATAACAGCCCCAAGTAATTACCAGTGGCTGAGATTAATGGAAGCATTTAATTCATCACTTTTTTGTATTCTTTCATTTATTTATTTATTTTTATTTATTTTGAGTATTTGTAAAGCGCGGCTGATACCTTGCAGGCTTCCTGGCGCTGGAGAATACTCTGCTGACGGATAACCGGAATAACTGTCGGACGGGCATTTATTAGGGGAAAAGCCAGGTCTTGATGCGTTTCCTAAATGGAAGAAGTTGTGAGATCTGGCGTATGTCAATGGGCAGGCTGTTCCATAACTTGGCCGCTGCAACCCTGAAGGATCTGCCCCCGGTTCTGGCTTTTTTAAATCTGTATATAGAATAGAGCCACCCAATAATCCCACCGGGACTGGGTAATATCAGATAGATAAGCTAGATGTCCAGGTAGGAATCATTCACAATAACCACTTAATATTTATCAGTGTCACATATGTGATCACACAAATCAGTAGAGTGACCAAAGGGTTTATATCAAAAATATATTCACTTTATTTTTGATTATGCAAATTAAATTTTTTGGATTTTTTCTATACACGGCAAAAGTATCAAAACTGGCAACAGACAGACTAACATAACATGTAAACTGAATGCTAGTCTACATACACCTACAGCATAGTGTGTGGCTATGACCACTAAACCACAGCAAAGTAAGTATTTACACACAGAAATTCACAAATCAATTTGCACAGTGAATTATACAGTGTATTGCATGTCAGGTGTTAAGCGTCGACGTTTCGGTCCATGCTGGTCAAGTAGATCCGTCGGACCATCTTCAGGACAAAGACGTTGCACAGCAATGTGAAAAATAAAACGCCACTCAGGTCGTTATGCCAAAATGTTGCCACGTAATTTTAACAGCAGCAATGCGCCGGCTCTACAAAGTCCGTGCTCGTTCACCGGTAACTACTCGCTGCTATAGAAAAAATCCAAAAAATTTAATTTGCATAATCAAAAATAAAGTGAATATATTTTTGATATAAACCCTTTGGTCACTCTACTGATTTGTGTGATCACATATGTGACACTGATAAATATTAAGTGGTTATTGTGAATGATTCCTACCTGGACATCTAGCTTATCTATTTTTTAAATCTGGGCACCTTTACCAGACAGGCCGAAGATGAGCGTAAGTCTCTGGTGGGAGTGTACCACAGAAACGAGGCTTGCAGGGGTTTGGGCCCGAGTCCATGCAGAGCCTTAAAGACAATGCAGAGGGACTTGAATGCCACACGTTGTTTTAAGGGTAGCCAATGCAGCTCGGCCAGAGCTGCTGTGGCCGAAGACCTCCTCGTCCAGCCAAGAGCCAGCTTGGCGGCGGCAGATTGAATTCGTTGTAGTCGGTCCATCAGCGTGACTGGAGACTCAAGGAGCAGGGCGTTACAATAGTCGAGGCGACTAAGTATCGTACACCTGACTATCGACGCCTGGGCTAGTGCAGGGAGAAGTGGCATGATTTTACGCAGGGAGCGTAGCAGGGCTGTGCAGATCCCCACTGTTTTTGCTACCTGGGTTTCCATACTCAGCTTGTTATCGAGCATGGCTCCCAGGTTGCGGACCGAGGAGACTGGCAGAGGTTTGTCTCTAGTCTCTGGAGGCCAGAATTCACTCGGAAACTGGCGGGGTATGTTGGTGCCAGCACAAAACAGAACCTCTGTTTTAGAGGAATTAAATTGGAGGGAGTTTGTGTAGCCACCCAGCCGTCTCTCTTAAGCAGTCGTGGAAGGTGGAAAAAGGAATGGAATCTTCTCCTTCCCAAGAGAGAGTGAGCTGCGTGTCATCAGCGTAATTTATTGTTTTTATCCCAAAGGACTTGATTAACTTGATTAGCGGGATAAGGTACACGTTAAAAAGAATGGGGCTGATGGAGGAGCCCTGGGGAACTCCCTGGGGCACTGGTGCAAAGGTGGATTGGAATGGGGGGAGGGAGACAGCCTGTCTTCTGTCCCGCAGATAAGAGTGAAACCAGAGCAGCGCGGTGCCCTCCACTCCTACTTCACCGAGTCTCTGCAGCAGCGTACAATGGTTGACCGTGTCGAATGCGGCAGATAGGTCCAGCAGTATCAAAGCCACTGGCTGGCCCCTGTCTGCACGCATGCGGAGATCCTCCATGGCTGTCAAGACCGCTGTTTCGGTGCCGTGGGCAGGAAGGAACCCGAACTGATGATCGTCAAGAAGGTTGTTCTGTTCTAGGTGGCAAGAGAGGCAAGAACTGACCCATCGTTCGGCGACTTTCGCTGGAAATGGCAGTAGGGAGATGGGTCGGTAGTTTGATAGACAATCTGGGCTCAGGGAGGGTTTTTTTTTAGGAGTGGAGTGACAAGCGCCTGTTTCCACGGGGTTGGGACATAACCACTGTGCAAGGACTGGTTACATATTAGGCGCATGGTGCCAAAAAGTTCAGTTCCAAAATTTTTCCAAATTTTGGGAGGCAGGGGGTCGAGAGGAGAACCGAGGTGATACCATGCGCCAGTCTTTCAAACTCGGACGCCGGGATTGGAGGAAATTCCCGTAATCTGGCCATAAGGCCAGAGCCTAGAGACGTCAAGTTTAGAGAGCTGGTGTTTGGTCCCTGCATGTTGGGGGCTCCCAAGGAGGGAGGTGTTTTCAGGTTTTGAATGATGGTGTTTATTTTGTTGATGAAAAACGCTGCAAGATTATCACAGAGGGCTTGGGTGGGGGGCTGTGTGGAGATGACACAGTCTGGATGGGTTAAGTTTTTAAGTATCTGAAAAATACTTTTTGAACTATTGGTGGCATTGGTAATGATGGAACAGTAATATTTGGCCTTATTTTGGGCGATGGCAGTTTTGTACGCCCGGAGGTTTTCTTTCCAAAGAGTTTTGTTAGTGTCAGAATAGCCTTGCCTCCATCTTCTCTCTGCTTGTCTGCAGGCTAGTTTGAGTGCTCTTAATGAGTCGTCGAACCATGGGGCAGGTACTCGTCTCTTTGGTTTGCTCTTTTTCTGAGGGACGAGGCGATCCTTATTCTCAGGCCGTTACAGACTGCCTGAGCATTTGAAAATGACATTTGTAGGAAATCACCCCTCTGCTATTACATGATTACACTTACCCTCCAAGAATCCTGCCTCCACATACCCATTTATTTGGTACATCACCACTGCTTCCGATTCTTGGTAACTGGGCAACATAACTAGTTCAAGGTTCAACCCTTCAGAGGCACAACACCCCGAAATTTATATATAACGTGTCTACAGTGGTTGCTGCACAATTTTTGCTTAAGTGCCATTCACGTGTTTCAATATCTCGAGGTTTGGATGATGGACGCAGTTGACAGCAATGCCTACTACACACTCTTGCATGAGTGTTCATCTTACACAGGTTAGGGTTTGCAGTAGATGCCAAAAATCCCATCTCAGACCACAGCAAGTTCAGCCATTTCTAGGAGCAATATTAATGTGTTCTAGGCGCAAAGCCTCCCAAACCAAGAAAGAGTGATTACATTTCAAAGGCTTCTGCTTCTTTCTTTTTACATAATGTGCCTATTAACTGTGAGAACAGCCATAATGAAACTGTTGGGGATGATGGCCTCCTGTATGGCCATAGTACAGTACGGACGTATGTGTCTTCTTTAGCCTAAAAGGTAAAGTAATACTTTATTGTGCAGTTCATTAAAACCTTTACAAACCCTTATCAATTAAAACAGATTCATGTTTCGAAGCAGCAAAACAAATTACTATAATACTATGGTAAACTGTGAGTAAAAACTGCTATTTAAATAATAAAGCTAAGAGATCTTAAAATGTAGGTAGAGTATAAGATTGGCCTAAGAACTGATTCAATTCTGCCAATAAAAACTTTGCGGGGGTGGCCCTCTACATAAGTTGGTCTAACTTTCATTCCCATTCAATCCAGCTAACTATTGAAGCCCTTAATGTGCCTGGGCCACAAGAAATGATCCACCGCATAAACTTGTGCTTGCTTAATCCAGCCCAGGAGAGAATTACCACATGTACTACGAAGACAGCGAGCAGTAGAGTAGGAAGAAAGGTAAAAGAATTCCCAATCATGCCCTAGCAACAACACAAACAATTGATTGCTTGAAGAACAAAACGTTTCAGAAAGGCATCTAAGCCGTAACTATTCAGTTCTTGAACTCAGACCATTAACTGTTCAAGGTTTTAAAGTTTATAGCAGTAATCTCAATGAACACCAAGATGCCGAATAGTCCCTTATTGCCATCCTGTTACTTTGGCTCTTAGGGTACAAAGATTGCACTGTGTATCGTTACTGTCCTTCCTGCTTATCTTCTAATGCAAGGCAGAGCCTTCTTCATGAGGATTTTAGCGCTAGATTCTGCTCTGCAACCAGACCAGTTTGACTTATTCTGTTTATTCTTTGACTTTATTAAGGTGAGCTTCTACAGCTTCAAGATATTTTACCAACCGGCAGCTCAGTTGGACTTCATCCCCGGAGAATCATGCCAGGACTGCTTGCCTGCATGACCGTATCTGGTCTTAATTGAATAGTGGTCTCAAAAGGGTCCGGCGTTCATGTAGTAAATACTTGCAGATGGTTATAAGGTGTACAAAAGACTGGCAGTGGATCATTAGCAGTCAGATACAACTCTTAGCTCAGCACCTGCCGGGGTGAAATATGATTTTGCAAACCTGCAAAGCCGGGTGCATTGACAAGTACACTAACTGGAGCTAAATCCCCCAACTACTTCTACCACAAATGAGAGCTCCTCACAGTTGATCTGTTAGCCACTCAGAAAGTGTAAAATACTCAAGCTTCTCCTCCAGATACCCACAGTATACGGAAAACACTCTAGATGTGCTGATCGGGGGTCGTATTACAATGGTTTTCTTCATTCCTCCAAAACAGATCCTTAAGAGTCCAAATGAATCCATCTCTCTCCAAGTCCCACGCAATCACTTTTAGCGTTCCTCAAGGATCTTCCCACTCACCCATTCTCTTTACCCTATTACTGGAACCACTGGCAAATCTCCTAAAAACATCTAATATCCACTATCGTATGTAAGCGGATGACACTCGTCTGTATCTCAAAATCTGAAAGACAAATTAGTGATAGATTCCTTACCTTAGAATATCCCCAGGCGTCCGACTGGATCCGGAAATTTTTGCGTCGAAGGCTAGGCGGGAGCGGTCCCGCAAGCGGCTCGAGCTCCGGCAGTCGGCCCGCCCCACTCCAGGTCCCGGTCCCACGGGAGGTCGAGGGACAGGTCGCGAGGCCGGAGTCATCGCAGCTCCGGGAGTGGCTTCCGGATCCGGGCCGTCTCAGGTCGACCTCACGACCTCACCGGTGCCAGTCCCACGGGTGTCGCCCCCGGCGCCCGCTGTGGACGCCGTCCCCAATGTTCCCTACGGTCCGACTCTGGCGCCGGAACGGTGCCGCTGGGCGCCGCTTCCGACGGCCTGTGGAGATTTTTATTTCCACGAGGAGGCCCCGTCTACTAATCCTGTTTTACAGGTAACGGGTAACGAGGAGGATTGGGAGGGGTCTGAGGACCCTCTGGCACTGGAGTGCCAGTCTCAAGAGGACTGGACATATGAGCTTGCGGAGGCCAGTGGTCTTGACACATCGCCAGACATTGGATTTGCCTCCCCTCCGATTGTGGCTTCGGAGGAGGGGTCTACATATAGTGTAGTGTTGACGAAGGCAGCCAAGGCCGCACACCTTGAGCTCCCCGTCGCGGCTGTGAGGACTAACCTCCTCACTGAGGTCCTCAAACTGCAGTCCAGATCCAGCGAACCTCTGCTGCCGTTCAATGAGGCCTCATGTGACGGTCTTGTGGGCACTTGGTCCAAGCCCGCCACAGGACCGCCTGTGGATAGGAACGTGGCCAGACGCTACCGCCCGGCCCCGGGCGACCCATGCTTTTTGTCCACCCATCCCACCCCCGAGAGCCTGGTCATCCAGGCCTCCAATTCCCAGACCGCATTCCCGTCGGCCCCACCCGACCGGGAATCCAAGAGATACGATCAGTTTGGGAAGAAGGTGTTCTCGTATGTAAGCTTAGGGCTGCGGTCTGTAAATACCGCCTGTCTCTTGGGCCGCTACACCCACACTCTGTGGGACACGGTTGCGGAGGTGCTGCCACAATGCCCTGAGGAGGTCCGGGCTAAACTCGTCCAAACTCTTGCGGAGGGCCGAGATGCAGCACGTTATTCCGTCCGGTGTGGGCTGGATACAACGGACTCACTGGGCAGGGCAATGGCAATGGCAACGATGGTGGCGGTTCGACGCCACGCCTGGTTGAGGTCCGCCAACTTCTCGGCCGATGTCCAGGCCACACTTCTGGACATGCTGTTCGATGGCCGTCGCCTCTTAGGCGACAAGGCAGACCATGCCCTGGAATGTTTCAAGGACTCCAGGGCTACGGCCAAGTCCTTGGGCCTCGCGGCCCCACACCAGCAAACTGGTGCCTTTCGCTCCTTTCGTGGCCACGGAAGGGGTGCCCCCACACGTGCTGCCTGCCACGCGCCACAAAATGTTCAACAGCGCAGTGGCGGCCATGGAAACCGCTGTGGCGGCGGTCGGGGACAACGGCGAGGCCAGTCCACACCTCCCTCCACAGCACCCGCCTCAAAACCTTCCTAGTCGGAGTTTTCAGGCCCATGGGATGCCTGTGGGAGGCAGGGTTCACCATCACCTCTCCCACTGGCGCACTATCACGTCGGACAGGTGGATGCTGCAGATCGAACGAAGGGGCTACTCCCTCCCCTTCGAGACGACCCCTCCAGCCATGCCACCGAAATACCACCGCCTATCAGGGGATCATTTGCGGCTTCTACAGGAGGAAGTTACGGCCCTCTTGGCCGAGGGGGCCATCGAGTGTGTTCCTGGGCCAGAAGTAGGGTGTGGTTGCTACTCCCACTACTTCCTGGTACCCAAGAAGGGCAAAGGGGGCCTACGCCCTATCTTGGACCTACGGAGCGTCAACGGCTTCCTCCGGAAGGAGAAGTTCAAAATGTTGACACTGGCTCAGGTCTTAGCTGCCCTGGACCCAGGAGACTGGATGGTAGCGTTGGACTTGCAGGACGCTTATTTCCACATCCCCGTCCTGCCGGCCCACCGGCGCTACCTGCGGTTCACGGTAGGCCACGAGCACTTTCAGTTTACCGTGCTCCCCTTCGGCCTTACCAGCGCCCCACGTGTGTTCACGAAGGTGATGGCGGTGGTCGCAGCTCATCTGCGCAGGTTAGGGGTTTCAGTCTTCCCCTACCTCGACGACTGGTTGTTGAAGGCGGGCTCGCCCCAGACAGTCGTCGGCCACCTCCAGACGACGGCAGATCTCCTGCACCAGCTGGGGTTCTCCATCAATGTGCCGACGTCACACCTGTGCCCCTCCCAGAAGCTCCTCTTCATCGGAGCGGTTCTCGACTCAGCGCAATTTCGGGTTTATCCTCCCGAACAGCGGGTTCGGGATATTCAGGCTCTGATTCAGATCTTTCAGCCTTCATCCCGAGTCTCGGTCAGGTTGACGCTGGGGCTTCTGGCCTCCTGCATCCTTCTGGTGCATCACGCACAATGGCGGATGCGGGCTCTGTAGTGGGACCTGAAGTTTCAGTGGGCCCAGCATCAGGGCAACCTGTCCGACCACGTCCTGATCTCGGAGGGCACTGCGAGACAGCTGCAGTGGTGGCTCAAGGACCGCGATTGGGTCAGCGGCAGATCCCTCTCCCTTCCCCAACCGGAGCACGCAGTTGTGACAGACGCGTCCCTCCAGGGCTGGGGAGGCCACATGGGAGAGACGGAGATGAGAGACCTCTGGTCTCCGACGGAGTCCCGGCTCCATATCAACCTTTTGGAGCTGCGGGCGATTCGTCTTGCACTGAAGGCATTCCTCCCCTCTGTCCGGGGAGTGTAGTTAAGGTGTTAACGGACAACACCACCGCCATGTGGTACTGCAACAAACAAGGCGGGGTGGGGTCTTGGACCCTCTGCCAGGAGGCTCTGTGCCTCTGGCAGTGGCTGGAACATCAGGGCGTGACCCTGGTGGTTCAACACCTGGCAGGTTCTCTGAACGCCAGGGCGGACAAACTCAGCCGCCGGTGCATGATTGATCACGAATGGCGTCTAAACTTGGACGTGGCGCAAGGTCTCTTTCTGCAGTGGGGAGAGCCTTGGTAGATCTATTCACCACAGAAGAGAACGCGTAATGTCATCAGTTCTGCGCGTTGGAATTTCCAAGGCAGCACTCGCTAGGAGACGCTTTTCGTCGCGAGTGGAGTTGCGGTCTGTTGTATGCCTTTCCGCCTATACCACTTCTGCCCAGAGTGCTGAAGAAGATCAAACACAACCGGGCCCAAGTTGTCCTTGTGGCTCTGGACTGGGCACGAAGGTACTGGTATCCCGAGCTACTCAGTATGTCAGTCGATCCCCCGGTTCGTCTGCCTCTTCGGGAGGACCTTCTGTCGCAGCAGCATGGGACGGTCCTCCACCCGAACCTCTCCAGTCTCCACCTCCATGCTTGGAGATTGAGCGGCGACAGTTGAGGCCATTTAACTTGCCTCCTGAAGTCTGTAATATCAATCTGAAAGAAACACGTTAGTATTAGATTCCTTACCTTAGAATATCCCCAGGCGTCAGTCTGGATCCGGAAACTTTTGCGTAGCAGTACCCCTGCGCGTCGGTAGGCGTCGTCTGCAGGCGTCCCCTGCGGCTCCGCGTCCGTCGTCGGCGTCGTGCGCCGTGATGACGTCGCTGGAGTACATAGACGCCGCCTCCGCGCTCGGACGTCATTTCTTCTTTTTTCCGCGCCAGTAAGTGCAGATCCAAAGAGCAGTACCCCGTTCTTTTGACCAAGGTTTGTAAACTTCTTATACTTTTTTGGTGCCGGTAGGATGCCCGGTTTCAAGAATTGTGACGGTTGTGACCGCACGATGTCGGTCACGGACCATCACCGACTCTGCCTCCGGTGCCTGGGCCCCGACCACGACGTGGACGCCTGCGTCGATTGCCGGGCCTTGACTAATAAAGCTAGACGGGAGCGGTCCCGCAAGCTGCTCGAGCTCCGGGTGTCGGCCCCGCGTAGAGAGCGGTCCCGGTCGGAGGTCCAGGGAGCGTTCGAGGGAGCGGTCGCGGAGCCGTGCCGAGCGCTCCGGAAGTCGTCACCATTCGTCTGGTTCCTCAGGTAGGAAGCACAAGAAGTTGGGGCGTCGGCATCGTACCCCCGACTCCCCCCGACGCTCGCGCGACGCTGCCGGGGGTTCGGGTGACCCCACCCCCGCGGCTCCGCGAGAGTCGCCGGCGAGGCCTGCTCCATACCATCCGGTCTCTGGGCTAGGCGCGACGCCCGAGGAGATTGAGGCGTTCCTCATGGCCATGAGGGCGCTCACTCCTCCGACGGGGCCTACGGCGCCTTCGGGCCCAGTGCTACCGTCCGGGGGCCCTGGCGGTTCGGGTGTCCCTGCCTCGACGCCATCGGGTGCTCCGGCCCCGGTGCCGCCGACGGCTCCGACCCCGGCGCCGCAGGGGCCTTCGGGGTCGACGCCGGCTGGTCTTCCGGCCTCTCCGGCGCCGATTCAATCGGGGTTACCCCCGACGCCGGCCCCGCGCGACGCCGGTTCTCCGGTGCCGGCTCCGGGCGGCGTCGTCCCCATGCCCTCCCCGAATCCGGACGCGGAGTCGGACCGGCGTCGCTCGACGCCGATGGGGCCTGTGAACCCCGAGGAGCCGGTCTACATTGTTGACTCCGAATATGGAGATGATGTAGAGTACGGAGAGGGTTGGGAGGGGTCTGAGGACCCTCTGTCACGTGAGTGTCAGTACGACGTGGACTGGACAGGTGATTTGGGTGATGCCAGTGGTCTGGACGACTCTCCTACCCCTGGCTTTGTCTCGCCTCCTTCCGTGGCATCGGAGGAGGGGGCTGCTTATTCAGTGGTGTTGATGAGGGCTGCCAAGGCCTTACACCTTGAGCTCCCCGTCGCGGCCGTGAGGCCTAACATCCTCACTGAGGTCTTCAAACCGCAGTCATGCCCACAGGAGCCACTTCTGCCGTTTAACGAAGCCTTGTCAGACGTTCTTTTGGGCACGTGGTCCAGGCCCTCTTCAGGTTCGCCTGTTGATAGGAACGTGGCCAGACGCCACCGTCCGTGCCCGGACGACCCCAAGTTCCTGTCCACCCATCCCACCCCTGAGAGTCTGGTGATCCAGGCCTCGACTTCCCAGACCGCATTCCCGTCGGCCCCGCCCGACCGGGAATCTAAGAGGTATGACCAGTATGGCAAGAAGGTCTTCTCGTCCCTGAGTTTGGGACTGCGGTCTTGCAACACCGCTTGCCTCTTGGGCCGCTACACCCACTCTGCGTGGGATACGGTCGCGGAACTGCTGCCAGAATGCCCCTTGGAGGTGCGGGCGAAGCTCGGCAAGGCTGTGGCTGAGGGCCGAGACGCAGCAAAATATTCCATACGGTGTGGTCTTGATACGACCGACTCGCTGGGCAGAGCGATGTCCACGACAGTGGCGATTCGGCGCCACGCCTGGCTGAGATCCACCAATTTTTCGGCAGATGTCCAGAATGCCTTGATGGACATGCCGTTTGATGGCTGTCGCCTGTTTGGTGACAAGGCGGACCACGCGCTGGAGCGCTTCAAGGACTCCAGGATCACGGCCAAGTCCTTGGGTCTCTCGACCCAGCGCCAGCAAACGGGTTCGTTTCGCTCCTTTCGTGGCCAAGGAAGGGGCGTCCCCACACGTGCTGCCAGCCACGCGCCGCATCAATCTTATCAACGCGGTGGCGGCCGTGGAAACCGCCGTGGAGGCGGTCGGGGTCAACGGCGGGGTCAGGCCACACCTCCCCCCGCAGCATCAGCCTCCAAATCCTCCTAGTCCGTGCTTTCAGGCCCATGTGACGCCAGTGGGTGGCAGGGTTCGCCATCACCACGCCCGCTGGCGCGCAATCACATCGGACAGGTGGGTGCGGCAACTCGTCTGAAGGGGCTACTCCCTCCCCTTCAAGACCAATCCTCCAGCCATGCCACCGCAGAACCACCGTGTGTCGGGGGACCACTTGGCACTTCTGCAGGAGGAGGTTACGGCCCTCTTGGCCAAGGGGGCCATCGAGCGCGTTCCTGGGCCAGAAGTAGGGCGTGGTTGCTATTCCCACTACTTTCTGGTGCCCAAGAAGGACAAAGGGGGCTTACGTCCTATCTTGGATCTACGGAACGTCAACGGCTTCCTCCGGAAGGAGAAGTTCAAGATGTTGACATTAGCTCAGGTCTTGGCTGCTCTAGACCCGCAAGACTGGATGGTAGCGTTGGACTTGCAGGATGCGTATTTTCACATCCCCGTCCTGCCGGCCCACCGGCGTTACCTGCGGTTCACGGTAGGCCAGGAGCACTTTCAGTTTATCGTGCTCCCCTTCGGTCTTACCAGCGCCCCACGGGTGTTCACAAAGGTGTTGGCGGTGGTCGCAGCCCATCTGCGCAGGTATGGGGTTTCAGTCTTCCCCTACCTAGACGACTGGTTGTTGAAGGCGGGCTCGCCCCAGACAGTCGTCCACCACCTTCAGATGACGGCAGACCTCTTACACGAGCTGGGGTTCTCCCTCAATGTGCCGAAATCACACCTGTGTCCCTCTCAAAAGCTCCTTTTCATCGGAGCGGTTCTGGACTCGGCGCAGTTTTGGGTTTATCCTCCGGAACGGCGGGTCCGGGATATACAGGCTTTGATTCCCATCTTTCAGCCGCTATCCCGGGTTTCGGTCAGGTTGACGCTGCGGCTGCTGGGGCTGATGGCTTCCTGCATCCTTCTGGTGCATCACGCCCGGTGGCGGATGCGGGCTCTGCAGTGGGACCTGAAGTTTCAGTGGGCCCAGCATCAGGGCAACTTGTCCGACCACGTCTTGATCTCGGAGGGCACTGCGAGACAACTGCAGTGGTGGCTTATGGACCGCGATTGGGTCAGAGGCAGATCCCTCTCCCTTCCCCAACCGGAGCACGTTGTCGTGACGGACGCGTCCCTCCAGGGCTGGGGAGGCCACTTGGGAGAGGCGGAGATCAGAGGCATCTGGTCTCCGGCGGAGTCCCGGCTCCATATCAACCTGTTGGAGCTACGGGCGATTCGTCTAGCACTGAAGGCATTCCTCCCCTTTGTCAACTGGAGTGTAGTGCAGGTGTTCACGGACAACACCACCGCCATGTGGTACTGCAACAAACAGGGCGGGGTGGGGTCGTGGACCCTTTGCCAGGAGGCTCTGCGTCTCTGGCAGTGGCTGGAACGTCAGGGCGTGACTTTGACGGTTCAACACCTGGCAGGTTCTCTGAAAGCCAGGGTGGACAAACTCAGCCGTCGGTGCTCGATGGATCACGAATGGCGTCTGAACTCGGACGTGGCGCAAGGCCTCTTTCTGCAATGGGGAGAGCCTTGGCTAGATCTATTTGCCACAGAAGAGAACGCGCAATGTCATCAGTTCTGCGCGTTGGAGTTTCCAAGACGGCACTCTCACGGCGACGCCTTACGGCGCGAGTGGAGTTGCGGTCTGTTATATGCCTTTCCGCCTATACCACTTCTGCCCAGAGTGCTGAAGAAGATCAGGCGTGACCGGGCCCAAGTTATCCTTGTGGCTCCGAACTGGGCTCGAAAGTACTGGTATCCCGAGCTACTCAGCATGTCAGTCGGTCCCCCGATCCGCCTGCCCCTTCAGGAGGACCTTCTGTCGCAGCAGCAGGGGACGGTCCTCCACCCGAACCTGTCCAGTCTCCACCTCCATGCTTGGAGATTGAGCGGCGGCAGTTGAGGCCATTTGACTTGCCTCCTGAAGTCTGTGATGTGATTCTGGCAGCCAGGCGTCCCTCCACAAAGTCGGTATACGCCTGTCGGTGGAACAGATTTGTGGCATGGTGCACAGCAAAGGCTGTGGATCCTCTTTCTGCCCCTCTTTCCGAGGTTCTTCTTTTTCTTCTCTCTCTTGCCCAGCAGGGCTCTGCTCTGGGCACTATCAAGGGCTACCTTTCGGCCCTTTCAGCCTTTCTAAGGCTTCCTGATCAGCCTTCTTTGTTCAAGTCCCCTATTGTAACGAGATTCTTGAAGGGCATCACACACATATATCCACCTGTTCCGTTTGTGATGCCTCAGTGGGACTTGAACCTGGTTCTAACCTTTTTGATGTGTGCTCCCTTTGAGCCCCTTCATTCTTGTCCTCTCCGTCTCCTGACTTTAAAGACGGCTTTCCTGGTTGCCATCACCTCTGCCAGGAGAGTGAGTGAGCTCCAGGCTCTTTCTGTCAAGCCTCCTTTCCTGTCCATTCATCCTGACAAGGTGGTTCTAAAGACTAGACCTTCTTTCCTGCCCAAAGTAGTTTCTGCTTTTCACATCGGGCAGTCCATCACCCTCCCCTCCTTCTTCCCGCCTCCGCATCCTTCAAAGGATGAAGAGCGGCTCCATCGTCTGGACCCAAAACGTGCGCTTTCATTTTATATGGATCGCACACGCCAGTTCCGGGTGGATGACCAACTGTTTGTTGGCTACGTGGGTGCGAAGAAGGGACGGGCGGTACATAAACGGACCATCTCTCGGTGGGTCGTTCTGTGCATCAAAGCGTGCTACTCTTTGGCTCGGAAGGAGCCTCCTGTTGGGCTGAGGGCCCATTCCACTCGGGCCACGGCGGCTACTACTGCCCTGGGCCGGGGAGTCCCCTTGCAGGACATATGCCAGGCGGCTACGTGGGCCTCGCTGCACACCTTTGCGAGGCACTACTGCCTGGACAGTCCACTCCGGAGGGATGGCTTCTTTAGCCGTTCTGTCCTCCAGGACTTTCTGGTGTAGGAATGTATTGGTTCGCAGACCCACCACCGGGGTTGGTATTGCTGGGGTATCTATTCTAAGGTAAGGAATCTAATACTAACGTGTTTCTTTCAGATGAACAAGTTACTTACCTTCGGTAACGATATATCTGTAAGAAACATTAGTTAGTATTAGATTCCTTACCGAACCCACCCATCCTCCCCGTTCTGCGAACTGATACCTAGGGTTAAGGACATCCCTTTCAGGGCCCTAGTTTCAAATGGCACCAGTGTTGGTTCTCACATGGCTCTGCGTGTTCTGGCGCGGAAAAGCTGTGTACAAAGAACTGACGTCAGCGCGCGGAGGCGGCGTCTATGTACTCCAGCGACGTCATCACGACGCCGACGACGGACGCGGAGCCGCAGGGGACGCCTGCAGACGACGCCTACCGACGCGCAGGGGTACTGCTACGCAAAAGTTTCCGGATCCAGACTGACGCCTGGGGATATTCTAAGGTAAGGAATCTAATACTAACTAATGTTTCTTACAGATATATCGTTACCGAAGGTAAGTAACTTGTTCTTCTGGCGGCCAGGCGGCCCTCCACAAAGTCGGTATACGACTGCAGGTGGTACAGATTTGTGGCATGGTGCACAGCAAAGGCTGTGGATCCTCTCTCTGCCCCTCTTTCTGAGGTTCTTCTCTTCCTTCTTTCTCTTGCCCAATAGGGCTCTGCTCTGGGCGCTATCAAGGGCTACCTTTCTGCCCTTTCAGCCTTTCTAAGGCTGCCTGATCAACCATCTTTGTTCAAGTCCCCTATTGTAACTCGTTTTCTGAAGGGCATCACACACCCGTTTCCACCTGTTCCATTCGTGATGCCTCAGTGGGACTTGAACCTGGTTCTTACTTATCTGATGTGCGCTCCCTTTGAGCCACTTCACAACCGTCCTCACCGCCTTCTTACTCTGAAGACTGCTTTCCTGGTTGCCATCACCTCTGCCAGGAGAGTGAGTGAGCTCCAGGCTCTTTCCTCCAAACCTCTTTTCCTTTCTGTCCATCTGGACAAGGTTGTGTTGCGGACTAGACCCTCTTTCCTGCCCAAGGTTGTCACGGCCTTCCACATCGGGCAGTCTATCTCCTTGCCCACCTTCTTTCCGCCTCCGCATCCCTCAAAAGAGGAAGAACGGCTCCACCGTCTGGACCCAAAACGTGCGCTTTCATTCTATCTCGATCGCACACGCCAGTTCCGGGTGGACGACCAACTCTTTGTTGGTTACGTGGGCGCTAAGAAGGGACGGGCGGTACACAAGCGGACCATCTCTCGGTGGGTCGTGTTGTGTATTAAGGCATGCCACTCCTTGGCTAAGAAGGAACCTCTTGTTGGGCTGAGGGCCCATTCCACTCGGGCCATGGCGGCTACTACTGCCCTGGGTCGGGGAGTCCTCTTGCAGGACATTTGTCAGGCAGCTACGTGGGCCTCGCTGCACACGTTCGCAAGACACTACTGCCTGGACAGTCAAGTCCGAAGGGATGGCTTCTTTGGCCGTTCCGTCCTCCAGGACTTTCTGGTGGGATTGTTGGTTCGCAGACCCACCACAGGGGTTGGTATTGTTGGGGTATCTATTCTAAGGTAAGTAATCTAATAATAACCTGTTTCTTTCAGATGAACAAGTTACTTACCTTCGGTAACGATATATCTGTAAGTAACAGTAGTTAGTATTAGATTCCTTACCGCCCCCCCCATCCTCCCCGTCCTGCGAACCGATATCTAGGGTTAAGGTCATCCCCTTTCAGGGCCCTAGTTTCAATGGCACCAGTGTTGGTTTTCAACATGGCTCTGCGTTTCTGTCGCGGAAAAGCTGTGTCTAAGAACTGACGTCAGCACGCGGAGGCGGCGTCTAAGTACTCCGACGTCATCATGGCGCCCACGACGCCGTCGACGGACGCGGAGCCGCAGACTACGCCTGCCGACGCGCAAGGGTACTGCTACGCAAAAATTTCCGGATCCAGTCTGACGCCTAGGGATATTCTAAGGTAAGGAATCTAATACTAACTACTGTTTCCTACAGATATATCGTTACCGAAGGTAAGTAACTTGTTCTATGTGCACCATAGGGGGGTGACAAAGCCCGAATGAGCAAAGCCCAGTAGGGGTAATCAATTGAAAATTAGTACAAGTCATTGAGCAATGGAGCAGTAAAGTGGAACATAACATGGTATGATTCATTTCATATGTGGACGAATTGGCATTAACCTGCAAATATACAAAACGTTTTACTAACAGGGTAGGTGCTCCCCAGTGATAAACAATTGTACCCTTGCTCTTCAGTGTTTACTATTCCTTCCTTTTAGGTACAGTTGTCTGTTCTCACCTTAATTCCTACAACTATGCAGATAACAGTGTACATCCTTAAACATTAGAGAAGTCCAGATGTGTCCTGATCTGCTGGTTTTTCAGCTTAAGGATAATAGACACTTGGATGCTACAGAATCACTTTAACCTCAGTTCTTAGAAAACAGAGTTTCTCACTTGTGGAGCATGGAGGAACTAAAGTGCTGCAACCATCTGACTGAAGGAAATATGACTTTATCCAATCACCTCCACTTAAATAAGTAATGTAGACGTGATCATGGACTTCAACTTTCATATCCAACCACAAGAGAAACAAGATGTGAAATAAATTTGCCCCATGAGAATCCCTCAAAGTTTTTTTCCCGTTCATGGGGATCTCACATAGGGCTCTAGCTTCTGGAGCTCTAGTTTTGTTAACTCTTGTATGCCAATGGACTCTACATTGTGATCTTGAGACAATTGATCAATAAACTAACTAAGAATGCAGTAGCTACTTGGGTGCTGAACCTGAGTAGTTGTGGCTACATCATCCATGGACCCTGGGCCTTCTTGCGCTAGCACACTAGTCTAGATGAATCCGGTTCAAAGTTGTATACACTGCACAACGTGCAATCCACTGAACAGGACCCATCATCCTCCTTCAACCTAAAATGCTGCCAAAAGGGAAGGGCCCCAAATCCAGGCTACTTTAGGCTCTAGGCCATCCTTTCTTTGTAGAAAAAAACTAGGGAAGATTATTCTGGGCATAGATTTGCAAGTTCTGGAGCACACTTCCCAAAAAAATAAGGGTAATCTGCAACTACTATGACATTGGAAATGCTGTCAAGATCTGGCTGTTGCTAGAAACACGATAACGACAAAACTGTTCATACAAGAACTGCTGGTCTGTATATGCAAGCTCCAGTCTTTCATGCCTTCCATTCCTTTGCCCTCAACACATAATGCTTTCTCATGATCCCTGTACACAGATGCCTGACACACTATGATACACCATCCCCTTTTTTAGGTTTTGCCTAGCAAATGCATGCGTACGAAGTACGCATGCGCTAGGAAAAATCTTATGATCTGTGTGTGGAGTCGGGTAACAGCCCCCTCCTCCCATTGGCTAGCTCCATAAATGAAGGCTAACCATTGGGAGTTGGCTCTGTCCGTCAATCCCTGACCAGATTCGGGGGCGTTCCCGAGATTTTTTGGCTTTTGGCTACGTCAGCCGAAAGCCGGTTCTCGGGAACGCCCCCGAGTCTGTTCCGGCATTGACGGCACCCGCCCTCAATACAGTTGCCCGATAGCGCTCTGTTTACCGTCTTCCTAGGTTCCCCTGTAATGGGGGCGGTGGAGTAGATGGCTTCCGTGTCCCTGACTGGTGAGTAAGCTTCTTTCTGCAGTCGCCGCCGGCCCGCGACCAGGAAGCCAGGCAGGCCGGGGGCGGAACTGCGGGACACTCCCGTGACGTCATTCCCGGGCCGCGCTGTGATTGGCTGCCGGCCCGGGACCTGACGGGGAAGACGAGCTGCCCGCGTCTCCTCCTTCGTTCGGCAAGCTTATTGATTGGCTAACAGTGCTTTGCTATATTTGCAGAGTGCGATGCCCTAACTTGCAGTATTTGAATTCACGCAAGTAAATTATGTTAATTCATTTGTGTACGAAAAATCCTAATGTAGTTTGATTTGAAATTACGCACAACACAATACTGCAGAGGAAACACGCCTCAATTAAGCAAAGCGGCAAATAAGCGTTTTCTTGGAAGAGCAGTCTGAGTCTGCGCACGCAAGAGGAGAAAATGAGAGAGAGGTGTTGGATGGAAAGTAGGGTTTTAAACTGCTCCTTTGGTGTTTTTCTGTACCCCCCCTCGGCTTCTCACTTCGCCACATAGGTGCATGTGGTGAAAGGAATACCCAGACGGCCGTAGTTAGACCCGTGGGCAAAGTACAGTGCTGCTTTCAAGTCCTTGTTGCACTCTGGGGACTGCTGTCACTGACAGCAGCGTGAGGCGCACTTTTCACCGCCAACAGTCTGGATTAATCATACCCCGCGGACATCCGCGCCTTTTGGGGTCCAGGCGAACCTATTTCTATCTGTGCCGAGGTCTGTCTGTATGGGAGTAACCTAATTTTCAATGCCAGCCCCGTGATTCCGGGAAGGAATCCCACCAACCCCCGCTTGTTAAAGAAGCGTGAGCGGCTGACCTGCACAAGGAAAGGGGTCGCTGCGAATGGATCAAGAGATCCATTTCGAACAGAAGACAAACTCGTCCTGCATGAAGGCACTGAACTAGGCCCGTCTGGTAGCGTCTGCCGTGGGTCTGTGAGGTGAAAGGTCCGAGTGCTGACTGATGTCGACGTCTGAACCCACAGGGTTACGGAGGGTTCAAGACGACCATTGTCACCTTCAGCCACGGCAAGGGCCCCTCCCGTGAGGCGAGGCTGAAAACAGGCACACAGGCAGCATCTGAATGCAGGGAGGCTTAATCCCAGAAGAAAAACAGCAAGGCAAACAGGCTGTGTTTGTCTACAGCGTCCTGTCCCCAATGTGTCGCTTTGTTATGCATGTGTTCATGGAAATGGAAAGTGGGACTCGCAAATCAACAGGAGGGCGCGGAGAGCCACTCGACATGGGCTCAGTCAGACTATGAGAAACGGAGAGAGGTCTGAGATGCATCGGAGCGAACTGTAAACAAAAAAACAAATCATCGCTTCCGCCCTTGGCTACAAGGTATCGGTGCAATGTACAGAACGGAGGCCGCTTTATAGCTGGTTTGGTATGTTTTTGAGCTTTCTAAGTGTGTTATTTGTCTAATATTACCATTCTATCCTGATACTTTTTCTAAAGCATTCAGAATCCTCTAGAGCCTCGATCGGCCCTTTACGAAATTACAAATCAACCGTACTACATTATGGCATATGCGCTCAAGGGGCTGAAACATTACATTTGGGAATTCCTGTCAACACGTTCTTCAAATTAAGGATTGTTCCCCATCTTTTAGGTCTGCCTGAAGAGTGCCCAAGCTCCCAAATGAGCTCTTCCTACCGATAACACAATTATACAAGTGAAAATTGATTATACCATCTCCAAAACGTAAATTTTTCTAGGTATGGTATAGGTCAATGTGTGCAACATGGCATGTTTACCTACACCAAAGTGAAATATACAACATATAGGCACTGACAATGAAAGGGATACATAAAACCTGCTGAAAAATCATCTTTACATTCAGTTTATTACATTCACTTTCAGAACCGCCTGCTTCTGCGCCCTTTTTAGATGCGACTTTAGAGTATATATGACTACAATGCAAAAACAACACCTTAACTGTAAATAAAGTTATTCAATATAGGTAACATTCCATAGATTCACATGCTCGAATATTTCCTAGTCGGGCGATGCGGAAGATTTCAAGCATGTGAATCTAGGAAAGAGTGAATGCTGGAAAACTATCTTATTAATGCTTCAAAATATGCATTGGGAGGGCTTTAGCTCCACCCAGAGCTTTTGGCTGTTTTGTGTATTATTCAGTCGCACGCGAGAATCTGCCTTTCAATATATGACAGAATGCTTTACATCTCAAAAGTACACTAAATCTTCATACATTATATTATTTTCCTCATAGGTGCCTTGCAAATACAGAGAGGAATGTTTTTTGCTTCTTTATTTCTCTGCACACTCCTTTTTAATGTTTTAGCCTGGATGTAATACTGAATACAGAACCAGTCACTTTGCCAATACTTATTTGTCCACCGGCAGACAAGGACATCAGAGGTTGCGTTGCGCCTTGTATATCCAATGAATTCCGCATGTTTTTACGACAGTTACACAGAGTACATCTGCAGTATTGTTTGCATGAATTAACATTATTTATTGTCATGCATACAGGTACCTGTAGCAAATCTGCCTTTTCAACTTGTCCATCCTCGATTTTTCTGCACCATGGTTATGCGTGATTTAAGACGCCATGCACTCACCTACTGCTAAACAGTTTTTAAGTGCCTGTGCTTCCCCTGGAAATCAGGTCCCGTATACTTGGAACTCCCCTTCTTCAAGGTTGTCTAAATACGCCCTCTTCGCCCGCTTGTGACCTGTGATCGAAGCTATTGCTTGCCCACGGAGGACTACCTTATAGGCCTCCCAGAGCGTGCTAGGGGAGTCCACTGTGCCCACATTGTCAGCAGAGTGCTTAAGCCCACCCAGAATCGCAATACTTGCGTATCGGGGGTTGTGAGTTCCGTAAGGCTCCAGCCCTTCTTAAGACTCAAAGGCCAGCCTCAGTCCATAGCCCAAAAACGGCACAGTCCGGAAAAAAGTCACAACGCTACACAGTGTGGTCCGGAAGATCGGTGCATCTGCAAAGTCTATTCTTCCTCCAATGGTGTCACCTGGCTCGATCCACGGCCACTGTGAGCCTGTTTCTCCGAATCTTCTTCCTCCTCTCTGCGGCGATGGGAGCCATTTTCTCGCCCAGCACGGCCCGTCGGACACCACCCCTCAATCCAGTCCATAGCCACCTCTGGTGTATCAAAGAACCAGGTACGGTCCCCAGCCACCACTCTAAGCTTTGCTGGAAAAAGCATTGAATATTGTAGTTCCTTTTGCGAAGAAGTTTTTTAACGTCAAAGAAGCTTCGCCTACGCCTTGAAACAGCTGCAGTGTAATCAGAGAAAAAGTTCACAGTAGAGTTCAAAATGCGTATTGGAGATGAAATGTGTGCCACTTGCAAAATTGCATCCCTGTCTCAAAAATTAAAGAGTCTGGCCAGTACCGGCCGCGGAGGTGCCCCCGGTTTTGGTCTCCCTCCCGGTACCCTGTGGGCACGTTCCACCTAGAAGAAATGTGATAGTCGCTTGGGTTGTAGTTTAGTTTTAATCAGCTCCTCCACGTACAAGTCCATCGCCTGGGTGCCTTCCGATTCTGGAATACCTATAATGCGAACGTTGTTCCGTCTTGCGCGTCCTTCTTGATCATCGAGCTTGTCAGTAAGGAGTTTGTTCTCTTTTTCAAGGTGGGCAACCGCAACCTGGAGCTCTGAAGTATCTACTACCAACTATTTGGCCACCACCTCTACCTCTTTCACTCTATCCGCCATTTTGTGGAGTTCCGCACGTAGCAGGGATACCTCGGTGGATATTGTGCCAACAGTAGTCTGGACGTTAGCAAGAGCTTGCATAATGTCCTCGAGCGTGATTTTTGAGGCTCCCTCTGCATCTGGCGTCTTATTTTGAGTGTAGCGTCCTTCCGGCGCGGGGAGGAGTTTTTACCATAAGCATATTCGTCCAATTTTTGTTGCGCGGTCTGGTTTCTGGGACCCCTTCCCGCCATGGCATAGTCAATCGGCGGTAGTTCTTGGGGCCCAAGACCGCCCGTAGTAAGAGGTACAAATGGGCTGCTCCCAAGGCGATCAGAGGGCCGGAGGAATTTAAGGGAGGATGTATCGTCCTGTAGAAGTATGGCAATGTGGCGCTGCGCCCCTCCGCAGGAAACAAAAGCTGGTTAAGGGCTTGTACGCTGAAGACGGCAGTATGGCTGAGGGCCTCGTCCCCTGCCTGCGTAATTAGGACCCTCCTGGATAGGCCCCGGAGCAGCGCCAGGCCAAGTGGGGGACCGGGTATTGCATCTACCCAGGCCGCAAGTCTACCGGACCCAATACCCGGTAGAAACGGAGAGCAGAATATATCAATGCACCTCTCCAAGTCGTCTGGTCGAAGCTGTGGGGGCGCAGGGTAAGCCGGATCCGCTGGGGGCCAATTGGAGATGATAGTCTGAGAAGCGTGCGGCAGCCGCAGCCAGGCCCGGGTCTCAAAATGGCCCCTTTCCGGTCAGTAGTGAAGTCGAGTGGCCCCAGGCAGTAGTGGCGCCGTGGACTGTAGGGTCCGTGAAGAGAGTCCGGAGGCGAGAGGTCCTTGGGGGGAGAAGGAGGTGCGTCCAGAGTTGATAGCATGGGGGGTTTGCGCTCAGCGTTGGGCGTCAGCAGCACTAGAGTCCCCGGTCCGGTGGTCGCACCCAGGCTGTTCCTCTGCAGAGGGCGATTGCAGTCGTTAGGAAGAACAGATTTTCACCTGAGTGCCTCCGGGTGTCGCCGCTCAGGCTCGGACGTCGGCTCCAGCTGTCGGAGCCCTTTAATTGCTGGATATGTATGCGGATTGCTGTGAAGGACAAGGATAACCTCGGCGCTCAAAAACTAAGCGGCCATCTTAATCGGCCGTCAGCCACGCCCCCCAACCAATTCCCTTTTAACCATACTTCAAAGGGCAAAGGTGCTGATGTAAATCTAGGCACTTAAGGATCTCATCTGTGGAGTGAAGAGCTATGTAAATAGACTAAGCAGCATCATATTGAGCACCCAGGATATGCTTTAGCCATTGCAAGAGGTACGTAAGTGGTGCTCAAACACCAGTACAATACAATTATTTTTCTCTTCAAAGTAAAGCATCAAATGGATAGTGATGATGTGATTATTTACTCTTTCAGTCTACATCTGTGTTTCTGATTCCATTCTCTATCTAGTGTAAGATTATCCTCTCTATCCTTGGAGTTAAGTATGTAAAAGAGGGGGATTTGGTTAACCAATTGAAATGCACCAGAGTGATGACCCACAGCATAAGTGATCTGCAGAACATGCACTCTGTACAACCAGAATCCATTTATTGACTAAGCACCCAAACACAAGCCTCACACTGTTTCAGTGTGATTATATGTAATACAACAATTGAGGAGCAGTTATTCACTGTTGGTGTGATTGTTATACATCATTTGGTACTAGTTCTTGACATCTGTGTCCTTTTGAGAAATAAGTATTTTTTGCATTATAGCAGGTCTTTTTTTGTGGGGTTATAATATAATCCAGGTGAAGTTTGATCTCTGCATGTTGTGTGAAATTAATCCAAGCATGGAAGTAGAATCTTTGTGTTCGAGGCATGTGTGCTGTAGTTACAAATGCTCTTCATACTCCTGCCATCTAGTGTTTGTTCCGGATGTTTGCAAGCTTTTTCTCTTCAAAGAAGTCTTTCCCAGTCACAAGGTAATGAGATTCCTCCTATCGGTGATAGTGCACATGGGCATCGACTCCATTATTGGATTTTCTTTCCGCCGTTTGGTTCGGCTGTGGTTTGTGGTG
Organism: Lissotriton vulgaris; assembly: GCF_964263255.1. Lineage (NCBI taxonomy): Eukaryota > Metazoa > Chordata > Amphibia > Caudata > Salamandridae > Lissotriton > Lissotriton vulgaris. The sequence continues at coordinate 185,232 of NW_028247114.1, read as the reverse complement.
CTCCGTTCTAAACATTTCTTCGGGATCTCCTCGGTGCGCCACCCACTGTACCCTTGTCGGTATTGTTTTCAAATGTGATTCGCCATTCTCTGCGTGTCGAGACATACGAAAACTATGTCTTCGGTAGAGAAGACATCGTGGGCCTAGCCACGTCAGTCGACTTCCACTCCGTTCCCTATTATCAAGTCTTCTGCCAAAGGAACAGACTCGGTTTCAATTCTGTCCTCAGTGCCACTCCAAATACCCTCGCCTTGACCTGCATAAAGTCTGCAACTTGTGCCTTTCACTGGAGCACAAGGAAGAACGTTGCGAGGCTTGTCGATCATTCCGATCGAACAAGACTTTGCAAGATCGTCTGGCTCGACGAAGGGACATGCAGAGTATATCTTCTGGAATATATATAGAGCACGAAGAAATGGAGGTGATGGTGGCAGAAGAGAAGGGGGCCTTTTCTATCCAAGAATCTGATTCGGAATTGGAAATCGAGCTAGAGTCCAAAAACGTTCTAGCGGGACAGGGTGCTGTGAGTAACAAAGACCCTTTACCCCTCAAACTTCCAACAAACAAAAAGCTTCTGGGCTTCCACTGCCTTCTAGCCATGGTCTGCACTGTGACACTGCTTCCAATGGTCCGCCCTTGGGCTCGGCACTGAAACAGACAGTCAAGCCTTCCAGCTCCGATCCAAGTCGAGTAAAACTGCCTTTGGATCCGAAACCTTCAGCTCTGAAGGATAAAATGGACAAGTCCAGCTTGGCCCCGAAAGGCAATACCCTTTGCTGCTGAGACTGCAGCAAAGGGTATTAACACCAGCATTCTTCTTAGAAGGCATCATAGCTGAGAATCTCCGTGTTTAAACTGGAGGTTCAACAAACTATTCTTGATGCTCCCATTGACAAACCAAATATTTCTGGACCTCAAGTAGATGAGTCACTTGAGAAAATGAAGAAGACACAGAAGTGGTGAAATCAATGGGAGCCCTTCTGTCACCATCCGATAGAGGCTCCTTTCGCTGCTCATTTTATAGAGGAGGATCCAAAGTTAATTCCTCTCATCTCAATGTGTCCTCATTCAGGTCAAACACAACCCTCGCCATCAAGAGGTTTCTATAGAGGCGGGTACAGAGGAAATAATTTTAAAGGCATAGGTAAAGGCACACCAACATGTACCTCTCCATCTCCCAACAAGCTGTGACTTGTCTACAATTCCCCCCGAATATTTTACACCTGTCGGGGGAAGATTACAACAATTCTTTCCCGTTTGGCAATCGGTAACATCAGACAAATAGGTATTAGACATTATCCAACATGCTTAATGCCTGGAGCTTACCAGCAATCCTTCCAATATTCCACCTCGCACTAACAAACTCTCGCTACAACACCAAAAGCTCCTCAAACAAGAAGTACAAGCTCTTCTAACAAAAGAGCTATAGAACCAGCTCAATTAGAACACCAAGGATCAGTAGCTTACTCTCTTTACTTCCTAATCCACAAGAAGGACGGGTCCCTATGACCAATCTTGTACTTCAGAGTGTTAAACCTCTACTTTCTGTCAGAACACTTCAATATGATTACCCTTCAACAAGTGCTTCCACTTCTACAACAAGGTGACTTTATGTCCACACTAGACACATACTTCCATATTCCTGTACGACCAGCACATCGCAAATATCTCAGATTTGTGATAGCAGGAAATCACTATCTATTCAAAGTACTCTCATTCGTAGTGACTACTGCACCCAGAGTATTCACAAGTTGTCTAGCAGTAGTAGCAGCTCATCTAAGAAGACAAAAAAATCATGTCTTCCCATATCTGGACAAATCAAAACTTTCAACGTTTCAAAACTGCCAATACGAACAGTCAAAACTTTCATGCATCTATTAGGGATGATGGCCTCATGCATTGCAATAGTGCCTCAGGCAAAATTACACATCCATCCTCATACGAATGCTTAGCATGTCAGTGGAAATAATCACAGGGTCAATTAACAGATCTAATGTTGATAGACAGCCGCACTCCTAGCTCTCAGAAGGGCGGCCCTGCATCGACCTGATTCCACAAGTCGAACTGATAGCAGATGCATCTCTCACAGGCTGGGGTGCCCATCTCCAGCATCTTACAATTCAGTGTTTGAGACACCAGACACAAGAGTCTCCACATCAATCACTTGGAGCCTCTAGCTGTTTATCTAGCACTAAAAGCTTTTCAGCCTCACTTAATTGGGAAAGTTGTCCTAGCCGAACAGACAATATGACAGCTATGTAATATGTAAAACCAAGGGGTGGGGATACACACTCTACAGATGTCACGCCCATCTCAGACCATTGGGCGTTGGGCAATAGATCACAAAATTCATCTTTTGGCAGAACACCTTCCAGGCATGCACAACCAATTTGTCGACCTCCTCAGCAGGATGCAGCAACAAGTGCACAAGGGGGAACTTCATCCCCTGGTACTCCTTCCATACTTTCAAAAAGGGGTTTCTGCAAATAGACCTCTTTGCCACAGAACTCAAAATGCTCAAACTTTCAGTTGCACCAATCTGAGTCTGGAAGAGATGGTAGTCTCCCTGGGGGAGGCCAAGGCCTCCATCCATTCCTCGTCCTCTATGCCAGCCACATCATGTTTCCATCGAGTCTGGAGCCAGATCAAGGGGTCCGACATATTAATTAGTTTCTTTTTACGTCATGGAAATGGATTTCTGCTGCATGTATTCGTCCAGTACTCTGTCCTCAAGTGGAGAGGATTCTGGAAGGGATTACCCTTTGGGGACTCTCACTCGCAATGCATTCTGCATCTGCATATGACCATTCTTAAAGAAGCAAGAAAGCTTACCACTAGAGCATATTATGCAGTAAAGTGGAAAAGGTTTGTTATATATTGTAATAATAACACATGATCCGCTAGATGCATCTATACAAAATATTATTTATCTTTTCCATCTACAGCAAATTGGATTAGCCTACCCATCTATTCAACACCCCGCAGCAGTAGCTGTATATCTGCAAAACGGACAACATTTATCATTATTCAAAGTTCCAGTAATTAAATCTTTCATGAAAAGCCTTAAAAACAAATACCACCCAGGGTTACCACCGGCACCTGTCTTGAACCTTAACATTGTTCTCACAAGGCTTGTGGGTCTACCTTTTGAGCCATTACACAATTATTCATTACAATTTCTTTCATGCAAAGTTGCCTTTCTAATTGCTATATCATAATCAAGACAGGTTGGTGAGAAACAGGCATGGGCAAGATGGCGGCCTATACTTTGGTCGTGTGAGCTGGTTCTAGCGTCCTCTCCCCTCCGGATGCGCTGCTAAGTCTTCTGTATAGCGCGGGGTTAATGGATCGGCAAATTGTACTTACCGCACTCCATTGACCGCCGAGCGGGAGATGCTCCGTTGGTTTGTTGAATATCGCCGCAGCTTGCCATATTGGATCCTTGTGACGTGGCGCTCAACACGGGACGGCTTGCTGTGTGGTTCCCATTGTCTCCAGCGGTATCAGTGCTGTTTCGGTGGCGGCGCTGCAATGCCGCCAAAGGGCCAAACAAAGAACCTGCCTCGGGGTGCGGCAAAATCAACAACAATAGCCTCAGCGTCGCCGATAGCCCAAAAAACTTTGCCAGCAGAAGAAGCCCCAAAGAGGAGCCTGACAAGCGCCATGGTTGGCAAGACGGCAAAAAACACAACGCTGCTCCCGGTGCCCGTAATATTTAAGTCTCGGGCAGGCATTATTAACAAAAATCCTCAGAGCCCTGCTGCACAGAGTTCCTCCCGCGCTCCTGCTCCCCCGCTCATGGCAAATACAGTGCCTGCAATTGGTAAGGCAAACTGTTTCTCTGCTATCTCCCCCTGTAGTTCCTCCTGTAATCTTGCCAAAGGACATTGTCGAGGGGGCTTCTAAAGCATAACTGTTCAAGCAGAGGTGGGGGCAGCAGCAGAAAATGTTACGGGGAGGGTAATATCCACAGACTCCTCTTTGATCTTGGGCTTACAACCTAAAGGGATGCTGGGAGATGTAGTTCCATCAGTCTCAATGCTTAACACACAATCTCCAGCAGCCCATTCCTTGCACACAGAGCTAGCACAAATTCCGCAGCTCCCTCCCTCATCAACTATTGAGGGCGATACAGACCTAGATAATTTCTACTCCCTATATGAACATACAGGCTCTACAGTCGATGATAATGGACTGGATAAGGATTGGACGGACGACGAGGGCAGTGAGACGGGTGACTGGCGCCCAAATGACGCTTTGAATTCCGTTGGTATTCTAAAGGGGCTTTCCACAGTCCGTAAGGCTCCTCAAGAGACTGGCTTGAACACTGGTTCCTTGGCTTGGGATTATTCATTCTCTGCTCAGTCCGGAGCGTAAGGCATGTTTCAAGACTTAGCTGCCAACAATTTGGACGCTGGGACAGTCCCCCCCCCCCTTCAGGGGAAATGACATTGGCAATAATATATCAAACAATAATGACCCACCGTGAGAAGACCCGCCAGGAGAGCGCCCGTGCGCAGGGGGCATGCCGCAGGGTCCAAAATTCTCTTTGAAGAGTAAATAAGACTTGTGCAGATACTGCATCCAGGGTTGCGGAGGCGGAAACCCGGATTTCTACTCTCGAAGATGACTTAGTCACCCAAAAGTCAACTATAGACTCAATCCAGTCCCAGCGGGACTATATCCAATGGAAACTTGTGGATATGGAAAATCGCGCTCGGAGGAACAACTTAAGAATTTTGGGTGTTCCAGAGGGCTTGGAAGGATCTGATACGCGGCAGTTTGTGGTCAATCTATTTACCGAGGCATTTCCAGAAATCAAGGAATGGGACTGGCAGCTAGAAATCCAATGTGACCATCGTTTTCCGTTCAAACCCAAAAAACAACGGGCAGGTCAAACGGACAATAAACCCCGTGCTATCTTAATTTGCTTACACAATTTTTTAGCTAGAGAAAGAACTTATGATCTAGCCAGGCCTGACAGGCAAAGGTCAGGGAAGGGCTGTCAGTTTTTTGTTAGGCCAGATATTTGTCTGCCCACGGTTCAACGGAGGTGGCAGCTCAGTCAGCTCATTGCCCCTTTTCAGTCTAAAGGGGCACAGGTTTTCCTGCTTTTCCCATCCAAACTTAAAATTATTCATCAAGGCCAGACTAGATTTTTGAGTCTGAAGTTCAGGCAAAGGTATATTTGGACTCGCTGTAAAAGGACTTAATTGCCTGAGTATATTAGCACAGCTTTTCTCTAGCTCCTAGCTCTCAGTGGGACTAATGCTTTTTTTGTGGGGATGGTTTTCTGTATGCACTTATCTTTGTATTTTTTTTGTATTTCTCCATGAGCATGTCCCCCACTGGGTGTATTGTAAGTTGGCAGCCTTTCGGGGGGGGGGGGGGGGTTCCTGCTCATACCAGCTCCTCCATCACTGGACCTCGGTCCTTTGTCTAGTTTGTGGGGTCGTGTGGTGAGGGAGGGGTGGGTGGTAGTAAGTTGTGGAGGGTTGGGTGGGGGGGGGTGGCTGGGGGCGCATTCTAAAAAACAGCTTGAAATAATTACTTTGTCATGGCTTTCATGGTCTTATGTTAAGAATTACTATAATTGTGATGGTTTTTTATAAAAGTCTCAATGGCGTCAGGTAGAATACGTATAGCCTCATTGAATGTCTGTGGTCTGAATAACGGGAAGAAGCGGGCCTTATTTTAATGTATTGCCCAGGCCCTCCATTTAGAGGTATTGTGCCTGCAAGAAACCCACGTGCCCTGGATTAACTGAGATTATTTAAAAATCCGGGTTAGTTTTAATAACCTGCTCCCGGCAGACTTCAATGATAAGGGGGGTGGCATACTATTAAAACGAGGGTTGGGCTCATGTTTGAGAACTAGTCAAGATGCCGGTGGGAGATGGGCAATTGCTGAGCTTCTGTTAAATGTTACATCTTTGACTGTCTGCACTGTATATAGTTCAAATGTGGATGACCCTGCAGTTCGAGATTATCTGAATGAGAATTGGCTCTATGGCCTCATCCTATTTGTTTTTGTGTCGATTTTAACATTAATTTATCAGGCAGTTTTGATTTACTAGGAGGGCAGAAATATGTAGGCCAGAAACCTAGAGTCTTTTGGGCCCTGCAAGCTCTGACCCAAGAACATTATATGACCGACCTTTGGTTTCACCATTATAAGAACTTAGATGGCTATACGTACTTCTCTGCCCCCCATAAAAAAATGGTTCGCCTAGATTACTTTTTGTATCAGATCAACTTGCAGATACTACCTCAATCTCAATTCTTCCTAGAATTATCTCAGATCATCTTTTTTTTAAATTAATTTTTAGTTTATTAGAAAGAACAGAGAAAGAAAACAGCGACAATCCTGCACATCGTCCCACGCAGGGGGCATAAGCATAGGCAATTAGCAATGGTGTTAAGCAATAGCAAACTGCCACCGGACAGAGCAGAAGGGCAATGCCATAGGGCAAAGGAGCAGTCTTGGCGTGAGCACAGTACCAGAAATCCATCCATTTGGAAGCGCAGCAGCAGGTGGAGTAGCCGCTTGTGCACACATAGTTATCGTGAAAGGCCTCGTTCATCTATGTGGGTGCCTCAAACAAGTAAGTAACAAAATACAATAACCCCCCCCCCCACATACCTCCCACCCACCCATAGTGGTGGTGACAACAACACTCATCAGTCATTCAATGTGGCTCCTCTATTAGACCTGAAATAGGTGGAGCGCTCGTATGGAGGATGGGCAAACTGCAGATGGTAAACCTTTTGAAAGAAAGCGGACCAAGGGGCCCCAGCGGTACTGAAAATGTTTGAAGTTGCCCAGGAAGATGTCCGCCACTCGTTCCATGCTAAGCAGTTTCCATAGCTTTGCGTGCCATAGGGAGATCGCCGGGGCCTCCGTTTTTTTCCAGGCTGCAGCTAGAGTAAGTTTGGCAGCTCCAAGACAGAGCCACAGGATTTGTTTGTCCGCACGCGTCTGATGTTCAAGAATGGGGTCTCGGAGGCCCAGTAGTACATAGGCCATAGAGTCCGCCACCGGGTAACCAAGGATCTCTTTAATATGGGAAAGGATCTCTTCCCAGTACGGGCGAATAATCGGGCAATCCCACCAAATGTGGCGGAAATCCCCAAGCAGACCACAGCCCCTCCAGCATCTGTCGGAAGTAGCCGGGAATATACGATGGAGTCTGGCCGGGTACAAGTACCAGTCCATGAGCGTCTTAAGGTGGGCCTCCCTCAAGTCCAACGAATGATTGTGCGTAGCAAAATCGCGCCACAGTGCCAACCATTCCTTGTCTGAAATGTCCCGCCCCAGGAGCTCCTCCCATTGCCCCATATAGCTGGGACGAGGCGACACTGCCGAGGTAAGTAGTAGCTGGTAAAGAAAGGAAACGCCACCTTTCATGGCAGAAGTCCGGAGGATGAAAGTCTCAAAGGGCGAGGGAGGTCTCGTAGCCGCATCGAGGACCCCAGGTGACATGGCCCAATGGAGCAGCTGGACATGGTGGAATCGCTCTGACGGTGGGACTTCATAGTCCCTCATACAATTATCAAAGGAAAGTGGAGTATAGCCGTGAAATAGGTGGGTTAAAGCCCTACATCCCCCCTCCCTCCACACCCTGAAGGTGCCTTCCTGTAGTGCCGGCGGAAATGCCGGGTTAAAGTGTATAGGCGTGAACGGAGATGGAAATGTAGTCCAACGGTCATCAGTGGCCAACGTATCCCAGACCTTCAGGGTGGTACTGGTGGGAATACTAATGTAGGCGTTCTGGGGCCTGTCTTTCTTGGGTTTCCAGGCCAGGTCCCAGATTGATCTACCTGCGACACTCCTGTCCATGTGTAGCCAGTGTTTCTCCGAGGTTTGTTGGGACCATTCCACCATTACTCGTAATTGTGCTGCTTTGTAATACAGATGCATATCGGGAAGACCCACACCTTTCTCCCCCCGTGGCCGTCGCAAAGTTGTGAAAGAGAATCGCGCTCGTCCCCCTTGCCAGACAAACCGGAGCATCTGGGTTTTAAGGCGTCGAAAGAAGTCTACGTCCAGAGGAATAGGGAGCGCCTGAAAGAGGTACAGGTATTTGGGGGGAGGACCATCTTAATGGCGTGAATTCTGCCCAGCCACGATATGTATTTGGGCTTCCACCGATCCATGTCGCCCGGGTCTTTGCCAGCAGCGGAGGAAAGTTCGCGGAATACAACTTCCCAATCGTGGGCGTCAAACGGACCCCTAGATATACGATGGAGCTGGAGGCCCAGGATAACTGGGTGAGAGGCCGCACTTGATCCACCTCTGCAGATGAAAGCGTGAGATTTAAAACATAAGATTTGTCATAATTGACCTTGAAGCTGGCCACCTCCTCAAAGCGCAATAACACACCTCGGACATGTGGTAGAGAGCGTGCCGGGTCCATAATAGAGAGCAGCACATCATCAGCAAATAGGGAAATTTAGTGCTGTTCTCCGGTAAAGAGAAGACCCCGTATCTCCTCGTGCTCCCGCACTGCTAACGCCAATGGTTCAATGCTCAGGGCAAAGATCAGCGGGGAAAGAGGACAGCCCTGCCTGGTGCCACGGGAATGCGAGAAAAATGCAGACAGATGGCCGTTCACCGCCACTCTAGAGCGGGGGTTGCTGTAGTTCGCTTTCACCATCGAGATGAATTTATCCGAGAAGCCAAAGGCAGCTAAAGTGTGGAACAGGAAGCCCCAGCTCACACGGTAGAAAGCTTTTTCAGCATCGAGGCCTAGTAGTACCGCTGGGATCTGGAACCTATTAGCTTTTTCTATCAAGTGGAGAACCCGCCTTGTATTATCATGGGTCTGACGGCCCTTAATAAATCCAGATTGGTCCGGATGTATGAGTGCCGGGATCAGATCTTGGAGCCTACTTGCAATGATCGAGGAGTATAGCTTGGCGTCAATATTGAGGAGGGCTATCGGGGAAACGAAGAGCACTGAGTGGGGTCTTTCCCTGGTTTAGGTATAATTGAAATTACGGCCTCAGCTAGCGAGCCGGATGTGGCGCAGGATTCAGCCATGTCATTAAAAAGGGAGACCAGAAAGTCGCACACTTCGGTGGCATACGTCTTGTAAGAAAGGGCGGTATAGCCATCTGGTCCTGGAGCTTTATGGAGTTTCAGGTTTTTAATGGCATCAAGCACTTCGCTGCTAGTGAACGGGGCAGCTAGCAGCTCGTTCCATTGCTTAGAAACCTGCGGTATGGGCAGATCCCGTAGATATTCCCGCTGGTCATCGGAATAGAGCGTGTCTCCCGCATAGAGCTCCGCATAGAAGCGGCCAAAGAGATCAGCCTTAATCTCATCACGGTGCTGCAGCTCTCCCATCGAATCTTGAACCCCTCCTATGTAATCCCTTTCGCCTCGAAGTTGGCGAGCCAGGTGTCTCCCTACCTTATTCCCCTGGGAGTACGAGAGGTGCCGTAGTCTCAACAAGGTGAACTCCGCTCTATTGTTGTAGTGGGCCCTCAGTTTCCCCCTAACCGCCGTCAAGGGGCGAAGGGTCAATCTAGAAGGATTGAGTTTGTGCGCTTGCTCAAGGGCTGCAAGTTCTATCTCCAACTCCTCGTGCTCCCTTCGTCGCATCTTATTGAGGTTAACATTGAGAGCTAGGCAAGTGCCCCTAACTGACGCCTTAAAGGCGTCCCAGGTGGTGGATATTGACGTATCGGACACAGGGTTGAGAACTAAAAATTCCCTGATAGCCTTCCGTAATTCCTTGCTTGAGGTGTCGTCCCTGACTTCTGCAGCCGGGAAGTACCACGTTCGTTGTCCGTCACCTACCGGTGACCAGCGCAGTCCGATCACGAGTATACTAACCAAACCTGCATCAGCCCTTTGAGTACCAGAGCTATCCATCTCTCTACTCCACACTAAATTAAAGTCCCCCAACAGAAACAGGTGTCCCTCAACAAAGTGTCCTATCTTCCGCAGCAGGCCCTGAAGAAAGCCATTCTGTCCCGTATTGGGGGCATACACCACCACGAAGGTGCTCAGTCTACCATGGACCAGACCCTTCACCATCAGCCAGCGGCCTTCATTATCACTGCGTACATCCATAGGCTGAAAGTGCAGGGCCGCACGAAAGAGAAGAGCCACCCCCCTATGTTTCGTGGAAGCAGACGACCTATATATGAGGGGGAAAAGTTTGTGCCGGAAGCGAAGCTCACCCCTACGCGCCAAGTGAGTCTCCTGGAGACCCACGATATCAAGCTGGTGATCAATCACATACTTCCACACCTTTTGACGTTTTTGTGGGGATTTCAGGCCTTTGACATTCCATGTCTCAATACTAAGAGGCATCATTAGGCAACAATCCCACTCTAGCTACTTCCGCACCACCCTTCCCCTCCCCTCCACATCCACCATTGGTGACCATAGTTAACGCAGTACAATAGGGACTCCATTTCCCCGCAATCCACCCTTGTACCCAAACCCCCCTGCTATGCAACCCCCAAACTCCATCCTACCTCCCCGCCTTCCGGCCAAGCTGAGGTCCTCCCAGATATCCACCCCAACACCCCACAGTCAAAGAGTAAATGCCTGGAGCCCCAGAAGCTAAACTCACACTATCCGAAGACACATCACTTGCATACCGTAAATCAAAAAGCACAGCCATCCATACAATCCTGTCACCCCCACTACCCCCCGCACCCCCCCCTCCCCATACCCCCAACAAACCCCTTTAATACCACCAACCCCCTCAAAGGACTCCTAGTTCTGCCCCCAAACCAGTAGAACAATAGGAAGCAGCAAGAGGAGAAAGAAAAACAAGGAGGAACAATGTTCAGAACATTCCCAGTGCATAGAGGTCTGTAGATTCCTCCAGGGGTTGAGGAAGGGGCACCACAGGGTGTGCCCCAATGGCCACGGACGGGAGTGTCTTCCCAAAAAGTACAAATCTACCCACAGTACCTGAAGACACATGTCCCTCCGGCGCCAAGCGACTGTCGTCTCAGGACTCAAGCCGCCCCGGAGCTATGCTGTGATGTCGTCACCGTTGCCGAGGCCACAGAAGCCACCGCTGCCCCCCTTTCCTGTAGGCTGGTCGTACGATCAGGTCTTCTCCGATCCGTCTCTCGACCCACTCTCTGCCATGAGGAGGACCGCCGTCTTCTCCGCGGTGGGAGCTTCCGCCATATGGGAAGGGGGCCGTGTCATCAAGGCCCAGGAGGTCCCTCGCTACCTGAAGAGATCGGATCTGTGCCATTCTATTCTGCCATCTGAAAATAATGCGGAAGGGGTGGCCCCAGGAGTAGGATACATTGTGTTCCCGCAAAAAGGTAGTCACAGGACGAAACTCACGCCTCTTTTGGAGTGTCGATGCGCCAAGTCCTGGTATAATTGGGGGTGGTGATCTCGGACTGTAACGACGGGATCTCCCGTGCCTTTCGAAGAATGCGTTCCTTCAACTGGAAGTCGTGAATGCAGACCAAAATGTCGGGTGGAGGACCCCCTCCACGTCTAGGCAGACCGACCCTGTGGACCCTGTCCATCTTGATTTCATGTAGGTCCTCATCATCCAGGATCTGCAAGAAGAGTGCTAGAACATAGCCCCGTAGATCACCTGATTCCCCGTCCCAGGGCACTGCACGTATGCGGATGTTGTTCCAGTTGGAACGATTCTCCATGTCCTCCACATGTGCTTGGAGGTCCAAGTTCGGCTCCGTGAGCCGAATCACATCTTGCTGCAATTGGTGTACATCGTTCCCCACACTTAGGTCATGATCTTCCAAAGTAGCTACCCGCTCTCAGATACCGTCCACGTCTCTCCTCACCTCGCGGAGGTCCGAATCCAGTTGAGAACGGAGTTCAGAGATGTCCTCCTTAATGGAAGCGAAAAGCTCCATCACAAAGGCTTTGGTTGCGGGGGCTTCATCATCCTTCGGTTTTGGCGAAACGCTAGGCCCAGGATGTGACCAGTCGGTGGGAGCCACCATGCTATCCAGACTCCTCAGGGGTCCGGGGCACCGTGTGCTACAGTCACTCACCCCAACAGCCGCCGGCGATAACTCTGCGGCCTTCACTCCTCAGGATTGCGCCAGTCCAGGCTCCTCGACAGGCAAGGTGGCTCCGAGGCACAGGCCCCCAGGTAACCCCCTCGGCACCAGGGGGCCCACCGCAGAAACATGGCATCAGGAAGGGTTCCCCGTCGTCCCGCAGGTGCTCTGTGCGATCAAAAGCCTGTGCACTCTAATGGCGGCTCCCCGCAGCAGTGTGACCCACCAGCCGGGGACGGGGAGGGGCGGCATGTCTGTACCCCCGGGCGTCCCCAGCAGGCCTCCAAAGTCTCGGTAGCCCACAACAGCAAGGCAGTTCCAGTTGCAAGTTCGGTTCACTGACCGAGGGTGGGGGGAGGTGCGGCTCGGCAGCGGCACCGATCGTCTCTGTAAGGCGGCGCGCCTGGCCTCCCCCTGCAGGCACCGATGTGGCCGATCGGCAATGCTCCTCGGGTCTGGGGGCTCCCGCGGTAATCACCGGGAGAGGGGGAGCACAGCTCCAGTCAAGCTGGGGCCACTTCTACACACGGCCTTCCTCCGGCACCCATACTTTGTGCCGCAGCGCTGGAAGCCCGGCCCCTTCTCTCACTCGAGGCCGGGGATCTCTAGGCCTCACTCCGCCGCAGCTCACGCGGCAAGATATCACCGTCTCTATGCCTCCGGGGCCAAAATTTCGCAACCGGACTGTGCTCCCTGGCAGCAGGACTCACAGCAGGTAGGTGGGGCGCCGATAGTTCGCTGCTCCGGGGATTAAAACAAAGCTAAGCAGATTTCGGGGCCGGAGGGACTTCACTATACATCTCACTCCGTCGCCATCTTGGCCACGCCCCCAGATCATAATCTTTTGACTATTGATTGCATCCTGAATAGCATCACAAGAGCCCCCAGACCCTGGACTTTCGAAAGAAAATTGCTATTAGAACATACATATCTTGACCACATGAGACCATGGGTGTATTGCTTTGCCCACTTGCGTAATCTGGACTTACGCACACCACTTACTCACAGAGAAACTCCAACACTCCACTGGAGGTAAAAATGAGCTTTATTAATATTGTAGGCAAAGGCAATAAGCCACTGCAACTAAGAAAGTCTTAGGCACTGAGTGAAAGGCAATAAACAATGAATACACCACACTATATACATAAATATGAAACTGTGAATACAGGTATATAAACAGTTAATGTACAAAGCACCTCACCAGATTCATTTGCAGCACCGGAGACTTCAACATCCCTAGGCCAAGCACTGAACACCAGGTCGGGAACCCGCAAGACCGGCAGCTCAGGGAGTAATCTCTTCGGGCACCAAAGTTGTCCCGCGAGTGCGTCCACTCCAAGACTGAGTTCCTGAGCTCCAGCCCACAGACCCCGCTATTTATAGCTTAAATCAACCTGTTCGAGAAGCCTCTAGCAGGGGCTCTCGCCCATCTATTCACAAGTGCTGGCCCCCATCTCTGCATCAGACCCACCCAGACAGACCTGGCCAGATTCTGTTTAGGCGGTGTCGAGGCAAAAGACATTCCTTTCCCACTCTCCGGCCTTGGAGACTGGCACGGCCATCCTCCCTCTGTTCTAGCGATAAGTATGGAATGCATGAAAACACTCTGAAGGTACAACATAACCTCACGAGGCATCCTCACGAGATGCCTCGCTCCTGCTTGTACTGGTTTACGGGAATAACATGTTTATGTTACTGCTAAAGTGTAACTCCAGGTCAAGGCAGCTCAAGATGGAAGTGCGATGCAACAAAATGGAAGATCAGAGCATTGCATGAAATCGAGGTCAACATATGATTTAGCACGTTTAAAATGGCAAATGCAACAACATATGATTTAGCACGTGTAAAATGGCAAATGCAACACACATGGGTTTCTGAATTTTTGAACATTAATGTAGGCACAGCATAGTAATAGTAATATTGTCTGGGATTCATTCAAGGCTGCAATTCGCGGAGAGACTAAAAGCTTTTCATTTCTGCGTCAGAAGTTAATTCGGGAACAAGCTAAAGTGCAGATTGAGGAACTATGCTGTGCAGAGCTCCAGCTTGTAAGTGTGATTAAGGATGGCGGCGATATAGCCCAAGTTCAATTACAAGTTGCGCATGTCAAAGCTTCCCTCCTTGAGTTCCTTGGCCAGAACCTCACCGCCAAATACTTAGTTTCGCTCGACGATGTTCGAGTTTGGCGAAAAACCTGGCAGGGTTCTCGCCAAGCGACTCCAGCAACACAGCTTGGCTAATCTGATCAATAAGATCCAGGACTTCCAGGGCTTCATTCACAATACTCCTGAAGGGGTCTTGATGGTTTTTTCTGATTTTTATCAAGCTTTATATACAGAAGAAGTCAGGGAGCGTAATATAGACCATCAATTTGGAGCCTTTTTCGAAGAGATCAGTACTGCAAAAATCTTGGATCGTCAGAATGCTGCTCTTGAGGCACCCATAGAGTGGGATGAAGTAGAACTAGCATTAAATTCGCTGGCAAGGCGTCCCGGATGCTCAGCTCGGTGTTATTCCAGACTCCTGGCGCTATACAACCATTATCGTGTTTAAAAAAAAAAAGATAAGCCAGAGCTGGATCCTGCCTTATTTCGCCCGATATCACTGATCAACACCGATAATAAAATCTTTTCGAAAATCATGGCTACAAGACTGGCATCGGTGATATCCCCATTGGTATCGACTCACCAGCATCACTTCATTCCCGGAAGGGACACAGCTGACCATGTCCGTCGTGTTATAGCACTATTGGACTGGGCTCAAGTATCAAAATCCCCCCTCGGAGCGATCCTGCTGGACGCCGAAAAGGCGTTCGACAGGGTTGCCTGGGGGTTTTTGTGGAAGGTTCTTCTTGGAAGGGGTTCAGTCCAAAATTTTTACAGGCCCTACAGTCACTCTACATTGCCCCCCAGGCAACCTGGTCTATATCAGGGATGCTTTCAAGACCGTTTGACATCGGCAGGGTGACACAAGACAGGGTTGCCCCTGCTAGCCCCTGTTATTCGCTCTCTATATAGATCCGTTTATAAACAAAATAGAGCTCTCTTCAACTATATCCTCGATTAAGATCACTGCGCTGGAATTTAAAGTCCTGGCGTATGCCGACGATATTATTGTCTTATCTAGCGACGTGGCAACTTCATTTTTTGCCAATAAGAACCTGGCGGAATTGTATGGCCAATTCTCAGGCTATAAACTAAATGTCCAGAAAACTCAGGTAGTCCAATCTACTACTATGGGTCCCTCCGATGCGCCAGTTGTACAAAGCGTAACTTACTTAGGGATTAAAATTACAGCGGCAGTAGAAAACCTACCTATTATTCACACAGCTAATTCTACCTTGCGCAGGCTGGATAATTTACATCTTTCTTTATTTGGTACGAGGAATGTATTAAAAATGTTAATCTTACCAAAATGTTTATATGCTTTTAGGGCCATACCGTTGGAGTTTGCTCAGTCTAGTCTCGCTCATGCAGAAAGATGCTGTAATAGGTTTTTGTGGGGTTATCGCCAACCCCAAAGGGCCTCAAAATGGATGCACTTACCTGTGGACAGGGGTGGCTGGTCAGTGCCCAACCTGGTTCTCTTTAATTGGTCGCTCTACTTCAACACCTCGCTTTGCCTCTTTTTGGGGAGAAAGCTATACTTCTACCAGCTTGTAGGCCTTCCATTTTTGAGATTGTTCTGAGTAAAGATGCTGGGGGATTCTGTTGTCGGTCCTTGAGCCTAGTTATTATAAAAAAAACAAGTTCAAGTTTATTTCCTCTATGTATTCAGTATGGAGGAAGGTACGTCGGAAATGGGCAATCCCTAACATCAATTACTATACACCTTTTGGCTGCTGCTAGACTGCTGCCCTCCATTTTTCAAGATCAGATCACAATTACGTGGAGACTGCACGGCATTTTGGTTTTGGGTGATTTATTTCATAAGGGCAATATGGCTTCTTTTGCATTCTTATAAGACAAGTTTGACTTAGGACCACACACATTTTTTAAATATCTACAAATACACAGTTTTCTGGATAGGCATCTTCATAATACCCCCACGGTGCTTGCTAAAAACACACTTATGGAGCTGATCAGGAAGAAGGCACGAATTGGGGTTCTTTACCAAAATGTAATATCAGGTCTTCCAGATTCTCTGTTTCAAAATACTAAACTGGATAACAAGTTAGGTAAGGTGGGTACAGATATCTCTGTAGCATTGGAATTATATAACTCAGTGCTAATCTCCGGGAGCCTTCGCTCCCAAAGTTATATGGCCCTGCTTGATCTCTAATATACCCCAGCCAAAATATCAAAATGGGGAGATAGTGGCGGACATGGCTGCCCAATGTGTGGCCTAATCGCAGCTAATGACCTACACATGTTTTTTATTTGTCCTAAACTGGGCGTATTCCTTCAGGATGTTCAATCATTTATTAACGTCTGTCTTAAAATTCTGGTGGTTTTATCCCCCGAATTAGTAATAACTGGCTGTGAATCGGATAGTGCGTTGGATAGATCAACTCATATTTCTGACTTTCTATGTATTATGGCGTTAATTCCACTGTGTATAACATCTAAATGGATCAGTCCGGTGTCCCCCACCTTCATAAACTGGAGAGCAAGGATTCTGGCTCTCCATAACTTAGAATTAGCTGTTTTTATAAGAGGGGGTAAGAGGAGGCGGGAGAAAGGATTAAGAATATGGGCTCCCTTTACACAATGGTTGAATAATTGAATGTAGGAGCTTTGGGGCCATAAAGTGCGTACTGTACGGTACAAGTACTTTTCGGTCAGGTGCAGGTTTAATTTCCTTTTTTTTTTCTTTCTTTCACCGAATCTGCCCCGCTTCCTCTTCTTTTTTTTTTTTTTGTTTTCTTTTCTGTTCTCGTATCCTTTATCTAAGTAAGAACAATGTTTATATTTCTTTATTCGAATTGAATAGCCATGACTAAATCTTTTGTTGTTGCATTCTGATTTATATCTTCAAGCTGAACAATAAAACGTTTTTTTTTAAAAGGTGAGAAACAGGCATTAACCTTGGACGAATCTTTCTTTCAACGTCCTAAAGATAGTGGTTCTTTGTTCGAACCCAAAATTTCTTCCAAAAGTAGTTTCTGCTTTTCATATTAACCAATCAGTTGTTACCCGTGTTCTTCCCTCAACCTGATTCAGTAGCAGAAAGACCTCTCTACACACACTTGATGTCAAAAGAGCACCATTATACTATATTGATAGAACAAATATTTACGCATAGCTACTTTTTGTTGCATTTGCTCCACCTCAAAAAGGACATCCTAGCTCTAAATCCAGTATTTCTAGATGGATTTTTAAATGTATTCAAACTTACTTTGTTAAAGCTAAAAGAACTTTAACTATACCTCCTAGAGCACCTTCTACTCGCAAATAGGGAGCATCTGTGGCCTTTTTTGGTAACATTTCCTTAGCTGATATATGTAAGGCAGCTACGTGGTTTACACCATGCACATTTACCGCACATTATTGTGTGGATGTATTAGCAGGTAAAGCTAATGTAGGACAAGCAGTGCTAAAATCACTTTTTCAAACCACTGCAACACCCTCTGGTTTGCCATCGTGTTCGGAAAATACTGCTTTACAATCTATATAAAGCATGTGTATCTACCTGTGCATGACATTTCATCAGTCTGAAGTTAGTAAATGCGTTTGAAAAGTGACATGCATTTTTTGGCTATGTGTTAAGTGGGTTTAATTCTTTGGAATACAACATGGAATTTCTGTATTCTGCAGCAATTTCCTTGAAGAGTAACACCACTGGTGGTCAATAACACATTGTTGGGCTTTAAATGGAAATATATACTGCAATAAAGGACTTTATCTGAAAGAGACACGTTAGTGATAGATTCCTTACCTTAGAATATCCCCAGGCGTCAGACTGGATCCGGAAACTTTTGCGTAGCAATACCCCTGCGCGCTGGTAGGCGTCGTCTGCGGCTCCGCGTCCGTCGTCGGCGTCGTGAGCGCCGGGATGACGTCGTCGGAGTACTTAGACGGCGCCCATGCGCGCTGACGTCAGTTCTTCTTTTTTCCGCGCCAGCTAGCGCAGATCCGGAAGAAGCTCTACCCCCAGTCACTTTTTGACTGAAAAATTTTGATCCTTTTTGATCTTCTCTAGTCGACTGTCTCGACTATCGGTGCCAGGGATGCCCGGGTTCAAGCCTTGTTCTAAGTGCGGCCGACTCATGTCGGTCACGGACCCCCATCGCCGGTGCCTGAAGTGCTTAGGCCTCGACCACGACGATCGAACCTGCGCCGACTGCCGGGCCCTGACGTCGAAGGCTAGGCGGGAGCGGTCCCGCAAGCGTCTCGAGCTGAGGCACTCGGCCCCGCGCCGCTCCAGGTCCCGGTCCCGGTCCCACGGGAGGTCGAGGGACAGGTCGCGAGGTCGGAGTCATCGACGTTCCGGGAGTGACCACCGATCGTCTGGTTCCAAGTCCTCAGGTAAGAGGCATGAGAGGTCGGAGCGACACCATCGGTCCTCCGACCCGCCCCGACGCTCGCTCGATGCGGCCGGGGACTCGGGCGACACCGCCCACGCGGCTCCGCGGGAGTCGCAAGCGTCGCCGCCTGCCCCATACCTTCGGGTCCCTGGGCACGGCGCGTCGCAGGAGGAGGTCGAGAGGTACCTCATGGCCATGAGGGCCCTCCCTCCTCAGTCGGTTCCCGTGGCGCCTTCGGGCCGATCGGCTCCGTCTGGAGGTTCTTCCGGGTCGGGCGCTTCGGCCCCGACGACGTCGGGTGCTTCGGCCCCGGCGCCGCTGGCGACTTCGGTCCCGGCGCCGCGCGACCTCGCTGGATCCGGCTCCGGATCCGGGACCTCGCCGGTCGACCTTACGACCTCACCGGCGCCGTCCCTTCAGGTGTCGTCCCCGGCAGCCGATGTGGTTGCCGCCCCCAATGTTTCCTACGGTCCTACTCAGGAGTCGGAAGGGCGCCGCTGGGCGCCGATTCCGACGGCCTTTGGAGAATTCTATCTCCACGAGGAGGCCCTGGCTGTTGATCCTGGTCTCCAGGAGCCAGGTGACGAGGAGCAGTGGGAGGGGTCCGAGGACCCTCTGGCACGTGATTGCCAGTCAAACCAGGACTGGACATATGAGCTTGGGGAGGCCAGTGGTATTGACACCTCGCCAGACACTGGATTTACGTCGCCCCCGACTGTGGCTTCGGAGGCGGGTTCTGCTTACAGCGTAGTGTTGACAAAGGCAGCTAAGGCCCTGAGCCTTCAGCTCCCCGTCGCGGCCGTGAGGACTAATCTCCTCACCGAGGTCCTCAAACCGCAGTCCGGCTCCGCGGAGCCCCTCCTGCCGTTCAATGAGGCCTTGTGTGACGTTCTTCTGGGCACTTGGTCCAAGCCCGCCACAGGCCCCCCTGTGGACAGGAACGTGGCCAGACGCTACCGCCCGGCACCGGGCGACCCATGCTTTTTGTCCACCCATCCCACCCCCGAGAGCCTGGTCATCCAGGCCTCTAACTCCCAAACCGCATTCCCGTCGGCCCCGCCCGACAGGGAATCCAAGAGATATGAACATTTCGGGAAGAAGGTCTTCTCGTCTGTGAGCCTAGGGCTACGGTCTGTGAACACCAACTGTCTCTTGGGCCGCTACACCCACACTCTGTGGGACACGGTTGCGGAGGTGCTGCCACAATGCCCTGAGGAGGTCAGGGCTAAACTCAGCCAAACCCTTGCGGACGGCCGAGATGCGGCACGCTTTTCTATCCGGTGTGGGCTGGATACAACGGACTCACTGGGCAGGGCGATGGCAACGACGGTGGCGGTTCGACGCCACGCCTGGTTGAGGTCCGCCAACTTCTCGGCCGATGTCCAGGCCACCCTCCTGGACATGCCGTTTGATGGCCGTCGCCTCTTCGGCGACAAGGCAGACCATGCGCTGGAACGTTTCAAGGACTCCAGGGCCACGGCCAAGTCCTTGGGCCTTACGGCCCCACGCCAGCAATCGGGTGCCTTTCGCTCCTTTCGTGGCCACGGAAGGGGCGCCCCACCACGTACCGTCAGCCACGCGCCGCAGAATGTTCAGCAACGCGGTGGCGGACGTGGGAACCGCCGTGGCGGTGGTCGGGGCCAGCGGCGAGGCCAGTCCACACCTCCCTCAGCAGCCCCTGCCTCAAAACCTTCCTAGTCCGAGTTTTCAGGCCCATGTGACGCCTGTGGGAGGCAGGGTTCGCCATCACCTCTCCCACTGGCATACAGTCACTTCGGACAGGTGGGTGCTGCAAATTGTCCGAAGGGGCTTCTCCCTCCCCTTCGAGTCATCCCCTCCATCCATGCCACCTCAATACCACCGTGTGTCGGGGGATCACTTGCAACTTCTGCAAGAGGAGGTTTCGGCCCTCTTGGCCAAGAGGGCCATCGAGCGTGTTCCTGGGCCAGAAGTAGGATGTGGTTGTTACTCCCACTACTTTCTGGTACCCAAGAAGGGCAAAGGGGGCCTACGCCCTATCTTGGATCTGCGGAACGTCAACGGCTTCCTCCGGACGGAGAAGTTCAAGATGCTCACTTTGGCTCAGGTCCTGGCTGCCCTGGACCCAGGAGACTGGATGGTAGCGTTGGACTTGCAGGACGCCTATTTCCACATCCCCGTCCTGCCGGCCCACCGGCGTTACCTACGGTTCATGGTAGGCCAAGAGCACTTTCAGTTTACTGTGCTCCCCTTCGGCCTTGCCAGCGCCCCACGGGTGTTCACGAAGGTGATGGCGGTGGTCGCAGCCCATCTGCGCAGGCAGGGGGTATCAGTCTTCCCCTACCTCGACGACTGGTTGTTGAAGGCGGGCTCGCCCCAGACAGTCGTCAGCCACCTCCAGACTACGGCCGACCTCCTGCACTTGCTGGGGTTCTCCGTCAATGTGCCGAAGTCACACCTGTGTCCCTCGCAAAAGCTCCTCTTCATCGGAGCGGTTCTCGACTCGGCGCAGTTTCGGGTTTACCCACCCGAACAGCGGGTTCGGGATATTCAGGCTCTGATTCCTGTCTTCAGGCCGTTATCCCGGGTCTCGGTCAGGTTGACGCTGCGGCTTCTGGGGCTGATGGCCTCCTGCATCCTTCTGGTGCGTCACGCCAGGTGGCGGATGCGGGCTCTGCAGTGGGACCTGAAG
The DNA here is from genome assembly GCF_964263255.1 of Lissotriton vulgaris. NCBI lineage: Eukaryota > Metazoa > Chordata > Amphibia > Caudata > Salamandridae > Lissotriton > Lissotriton vulgaris. Next base: position 164,075 of record NW_028247114.1, on the reverse strand, counting down.
TTTCAGTGGGCCCAGCATCAGGGCAACCTGTCCGATCATGTCCTGATCTCAGAGGGCACTGCGAAGCAACTGCAGTGGTGGCTCACGGACCGCGACTGGGTCAGTGGCAGACCCCTCTCCCTACCCCAGCCGGAGCACGTAGTTGTGACGGACGCGTCCCTCCAGGGCTGGGGAGGCCACATGGGAGAGGCGGAGATCAGAGGCCTCTGGTCTCCGGCGGAGTCCCGGCTCCACATCAACCTTCTGGAGCTGAGGGCGATTCGTCTTGCACTGAAGGCATTCCTCCCCTCTGTCAGGGGGAGCGTAGTGCAAGTGTTCACCGACAACACCACCGCCATGTGGTACTGCAACAAACAGGGCGGTGTGGGGTCGTGGACCCTCTGCCAGGAGGCTCTGCGCCTCTGGCAGTGGCTGGAACATCAGGGCGTGTCCCTGGTGGTTCAACACCTGGCAGGCTCTCTGAATGCCAGGGCGGACGAACTCAGCCGCCGGTGCATGATGGATCACGAATGGCGTCTGAACTCGGACGTGGCGCAAGGGCTCTTTCGACAGTGGGGAGAGCCTTGGTTAGATCTATTCGCCACAGAAGAGAACGCGCAATGTCAGCAGTTCTGCGCGTTGGAATTTCCAAGGCGGCACTCGCTCGGAGACGCTTTTCGTCGCGAGTGGAGCTGCGGTCTGTTGTACGCCTTTCCGCCTATACCACTTCTGCCCAGAGTGCTGAAGAAGATCAGGCGCGACCGGGCCCAGGTCGTCCTTGTGGCTCCGGACTGGGCACGAAGATACTGGTATCCCTAACTACTCAGCATGTCAGTCGATCCCCCGATTCGTCTGCCTCTTCGGGAGGACCTTCTGTCGCAGCAGCAGGGGACGGTCCTGCACCCGAACCTGTCCAGTCTCCACCTACAAGCTTGGAGATTGAGCGGCGGTAGTTGAGGCCATTTGACTTGCCTCCCGAAGTCTGTGATATCATTCTGGCAGCCAGGCGTCCCTCCATAAAGTCGGTATACGCCTGCCGGTGGAACAGATTTGTGGCATGGTGCACAGCAAAGGCTGTGGATCCTCTCTCTGCACCCCTTTCGGAAGTGCTGCTCTTTCTTCTTTCCCTTGCCCAGCAGGGCTCTGCTCTGGGCACTCTTAAAGGGTACCTTTCTGCTCTATCAGCCTTCTTGAGGCTACCAGATCAGCCTTCTTTATTCAAGTCCCCTATTGTGAGTAGATTTCTGAAGGGCATCACGCACATGTTCCCTCCTGTTCCCTTCGTGATGCCCCAGTGGGACTTGAATCTGGTTCTCACCTATCTGATGTGTGCTCCCTTTGAGCCGCTTCATAACTGCCCTCTTCGTCTCCTTACTCTAAAGACGGCCTTCCTGGTTGCCATCACCTCTGCCAGGAGGGTGAGTGAGCTCCAGGCTCTTTCTTCTTCTCCACCTTTCCTGTCTGTTCATCCTGATAAGGTGGTGTTACGTACACGACCTTCCTTTCTGCCCAAGGTTGTCACGGCCTTCCACATCGGGCAGTCCATCACTTTGCCCACCTTCTTTCCGCCTCCGCATCCCTCGAAAGAGGAGGAGAGGCTCCACCGTCTGGATCCAAAACGTGCGCTCTCCTACTACCTAGATCGCACACGCCAATTCCGGGTGGATGACCAACTCTTCGTTGGGTACGTGGGCGCGAAGAAGGGAAAGGCTGTGCACAAGAGGACCATCTCTAGGTGGATCATCTTGTGTATCCAAGCATGTTACTCCATGGCGAGGAAGGAGCCCCCAGCTGGATTGCGGGCTCACTCCACTCGGGCCACGGCAACGACTACTGCCCTGGGCCGCGGTGTCCCCCTGCAGGACATTTGCCAGGCAGCTACGTGGGCCTCGCTGCACACGTTCGCAAGACACTACTGCCTGGACAGTCGAGTCCGGAGGGATGGCTTCTTTGGCCGTTCCGTCCTCCAGGACTTTCTGGTGTGATATTGGTTCGCAGACCCACCACCGGGGTTGGTATTGCTGGGGTATCTATTCTAAGGTAAGGAATCTATCACTAACGTGTCTCTTTCAGATGCACAAGTTACTACTTGTGTAACGATATATCTGTAAGAGACATTAGTTAGTGATAGATTCCTTACCGACCCACCCATCCTCCCCGTTCTGCGAACCGATATCTAGGGTTAAGGTCATCCCCTTTCAGGGCCCTAGTTTCATGGCACCAGTGTTAGTTCTATCATGGCTCTGCGTATCTGGCGCGGAAAAGCTGTGTTATCAGAACTGACGTCAGCGCGCATGGGCGCCGTCTAAGTACTCCGACGTCATCCCGGCGCTCACGACGCCGACGACGGACGCGGAGCCGCAGACGAAGCCTACCAGCGCGCAGGGGTATTGCTACGCAAAAGTTTCCGGATCCAGTCTGACGCCTGGGGATATTCTAAGGTAAGGAATCTATCACTAACTAATGTCTCTTACAGATATATCGTTACACAAGTAGTAACTTGTGCATCACTTGTCCTTCTATAAGAGTCATCCATGTTTTCATGTACTCTAAATCAGAAAAGAATCCATGCAGGGATACTCGATAATTCTGTGTCCAATTCCAAGAGGAGTTGGTAAATGGGAGGCAACAGATAAAGGATGCTATCTCTATTCTCATATTTTCCCACAGAAAATTGCATTAGTTATGTTGAGCGCTTTAAGGCTCTGCTCATGCGCGAGACTTGTAGAGGAAGTATTCAAGGTACTATCCATGTGTAGCTAATTTTTTGCTTGTGCAGGTTTTTCCTCAGAGGGCATGTAAAGCATGTTGAACATATTTGTGCCATAAGACATCACCTCTGCAGATATTGCCAGGTGCAATTAAGAAGCCTGGTTTGTAAGGCAAGAAGTATAAAAGAATATAAAGTTTGATTTGCTGAATTCATGTCTGTCTTAAAGCCATGGCTCATAACTACTGTGGACAATTAATTCTACATGTTTGATGAGGCCTTTGGGAAGGAGTTTGAAACATATTCCGACACTGGGCAACCTTTTTAAAGGGTATGGAATTACATAACCCATTGGATGCTACCGAGACTCCTTGGTCTGCCTTCAAGGATTATGTTTAAAATGAGAACTCCCCTGATTCACTGCCCTTTCGCAATGACAATGTTTTAGTCCCGCTAGGTGTATATACTTTGCCAGTGGAATGCCTACGTGTAAACCCTTGTGCAAACAACTAGATACTTAAATATGGTACAAAAGAGACTAATACTTCGTTATCTCCTCAAGAACTGGCATCATGAGCCTACAGTATCAAACTGTGAATACCTTCTAAAGAACCTGTATCGCCTGGGGAATAGTTGAACATATTTGAAATATACAGAAGTTGATTTCCGAATTGTTTTATATGGCTAATTCTGTTTTGTATGTTATTCAGCAACTTAAACTTAGCCTATTTTATCGAGTATATCAAATATCCAGCTACGAATTCTCAACATGTTATTTCTTTTTTTGAATTGATGTTACTCTTGAAAATATACTTGTGTGGTAGCAATTATTTGAAGGCTTTCAAATGTGATTGTAAAGGGTGGAAAAGCTGAAAACATAGGCTAAAGCAGGCAGGAATGGGGCAGACAAACTGTGTGATCCAATGCCCTCTGGCAGTTCTTGCCATGCATCCATCTGGCTAATTCAGTTCATGTTTAGGGTTTTCCTTTTGAAAGTTTCATGAAAACCCTAACCACAGATTTAGTAATTTCTGGGTTTGTAGCACTTGCGAGATCCACATTAGATTTTTGTATGATTTGATTTCTGATTTTTTTCATTGACTTCAGGAGATGTTTCCTTATTCATTTCCTTTAATTGGGTCAGATCATGAGCAGTTGTGACAATAACTCTTAAGTTTTCTGACCTCCATTATTGGAATCTGGGGAAAAGATTCATAATGTGGACTATCACAGCGGAGGATTTTCTACATTTATATTATGTACCCCATATGCAGAAATAATGGATGAAGAGGTATAGGAATGTTTTCTGTTTGTTGCAACCAATTTTCATACTCTGAGGTTGTCCCTTTTCCCCATTTTCTAGCAGATCTCTAGCTTTTCTTAATGACTGGTAGTTCGATTGATAATCATTTTCAGTCATTTCCAATGTCCGTGCCTTTACCATGTCCTTTAGTTGGTGTGCTCCTGAAAGCGACTTGCCTATCTTTAGGAATCTTAATTCTGGTGAGCAGATTAAGAAAAGATCGGAGTATAGTTGCACTGTATGCTGCCATTGTGCCCTGTCACTTGCTGAGTTGCATACATGGAATCTCTTGCATCCATTGTATATCTGTACAGCTGACAGTTCACACACAAAATGTTTTTGCAGTTGAGTGATAGTACATTTTCTAAAGCAATCCCTATCTTTTGACTGGGCAGGAAAAGGCAACAGCACTTAGTTTTGCTCTTCCTTTCACAATAGAAGAATCAAATGGTTTGGGACACAATGTAGTCGTGCATTGCACCACCTTTGTACTCTACATTTAGCTTGAGGTTGAAAGGATCTGGTTTAGTACAAAACAAAGTAGGCTTTAGGACGTTTTTGTACGTTTCAAGATTAGATACAGATGTATTACCTGGTGGTTCATGACCAAAATCCTTTTATTCGTTTTAAAAAAAATGTTTTTAATGGAGACTTCCTCCAAAAGTAGGTCTAATTGTAGGGTCAGTTGAGCGTAGTCCTGCCCTCAACTTCTGTACCTGAAACCAGAGGTCATAAAAAAGTCACCTCAACCTCACTGCCCAAAGTGCTTTGACTGAGTAGCTGGCTCCTGATTATTAAATGGGTATTCCTGCTTTTTGCCTCACTGTACTTATATTGACCTTCTTCCTCTGCAGAACTTCAACCAGCATTTGTTAAATTGTACAACAGCTTCAATTGTATTTGGGTTATGGGTGCATTGACTTGCCTGATGCTTACTCTGCAACCTTCTGATATGAAATTGATCTTTTGGTCTCTAATGCTTGCTTCATCTGTTTTGTTCTTTCTTTCTGTCTGGAATCCTGCTGATTGTTAGAATGAAAAGGTAAGAGTTTTGCTCCACCTCTTGCCAGCTCCCTTACACTCTTGCTTTCATTTGATTCCATCACCCCCAGCAAACTGTTCCCCTTTCTTTTTCCCTTCTGCCACACCCCTTATTTTTTAGTCTGCATTTGTTGCATGTGGTGAGCATACTGTTCTGCACTTTCCTTACAATTGCACCCTTTTCTTTTAGATTTGTTGGGACAGTGCAACTGCCTGGCTAAATGTGTATTACTATCCCTAAGGCGTAAATCTTCCCCCCAGAAATAAGTGCCATTGAATGTTAAAGTAATATAGTGTACCGCCTCAGTCATTTTGCCCAATTTCAGTTTTATGCACCCTTCTATTATTCTGTCGACCTGTAGCACCTAATATTTCATGATAGTTTGTTTCTCACTATGCCTGTGTCCCTTTCTAATGTGTAATCTAGATGCATGCTTACCCTAGGAGTCTTCTCTGCACTTTATCTTTGTATAAACTATAGCTTGCATTTCTGTATGAAGCTTCCTTAATTCCGATGAACCCTAATTCTTCTTAATATAATTTTGATTTAGCGATTGTGCTATAACACAGACTAGATCCTCTCATCCTTTAGAGTTTAAGCCATGTTTAATTTTCAGATATTGCCTTCATCAGACTTCCACTTTACCCTTCCATGAATATTTTTCAGCCGTCCATCAGTAAGCAGTTAACGTACATCAGCTTCCACCTACTCACACCCCTCCGTACCCAAAGGTCGTAATTCGCGTTTTACTTCATCTTAATAAAGCAATTCTTGCCAAATTGCTCAAACAAGTTTACATTCTTCCTTTAACTGTAATTATCTAAGTAACAAAGACCTGCGTTTGTGACTTTCACATGGAAGGTGATCACCTTGTATCTTGCTACTTTCTGAAAGCATCCTGGTCTACCGGACGAACTTGCCACCAGAAGCAACCTAAAGCATCACCACAATTTGGTGCTACTTTTGACCAGATGCGAATTACGAAATCACTGTGCACTTGGATGGACATAACTATTCTTTTTTATTACTTGAACTTAAAGCTCGAAAGTTTGGTGGAGTCCCATAAATGAATGACCTTATAAACTTTGATGTACCTTGCAAATCTCATCTGCAGGACAAGATTAAGAAAAGTATGGTGTAAATAAAAACTTGTGGCAAATTTTATATAGATCTGCCCCTCTGCTAGTCACCCATGAACTAAGTGAACACTTCTCCACTCAGTGAGTCATGTCACAATTCGAATCAAGCTTTACCCAGCTGATGAGTCCATAAAGAGGGCGAAGCCGATCCTAGGTTGCTTGTGTTTTGGTTCAGAGAGGACCTGGCTTAGCAGTTCAGGCTGGACTGTTCAGATTGGGGCAGGTTCAAGACAGATTTTATATATCTGGGTCCCAACTGAGGTGATATGGCGTGCAAAATAACAATGGATTGGGGTGCGGCCCCCAGTAATTACCAGTGGTTGAGATTCATTCAAGCATTCCATAATCTTTTTTTTTTTGTATACTATAATCAATTATTGCTAGGGCACAACTTTAGGTAAGATTATTACAGAGGCCAAATTCAGCCTTGGAAGCAATATACATATTGTAAGATCATGTCTAGTAAATCTTTCCAGTTCTGATAGGTTCTTCTATCTGCAGATTCCTCACCTTGTGAATTTCCCCAGGTGCCAGACTGAATCTGTATACTTTGATAGTGCATCTGTAGGTGGCGTCATTAGTCTCCATGTCTGATCTCGCTGTCAGATGTGATGTTGGGCCCTTACAGTACTACCACCTCTGCGTGCTGATGTTTTTTCTTTTGTTCCAGTACCTCCCGACTGGGATCCTGGCCTAGCAGTCCTGTCTCTTGGCAGAACTTTCCCTCAGGTAATTTTATTTCCTTGCAGGGTGAAGTTATGGGCCCTAAAACAGCAGATTGAGAAAACACAAAAAAACTGAAGAAGTGAAAACATGGTTATCCATCGTCCCACTGCTCCCATCGCTCAGAGTTGTGTGACTGCCTGGTTACTTCTAGGCCTCAGAGCCACGCATGTAGCAAACTGCAAAAGCTCAACCTTGTGCTTTCTCATCGGACCGCCACATCAGACTAGATCGTCATTTAAAAGAGGTCATAGCAATCCTCTCTAGTACCCCTCTTTAGTACTCTTTAGCATACCTCTGGACCTCCTTTTTGCCCCAAGGATGCGTGGTAGCTAGCCTCGCAGGCTCATCGGCGTCTTCTTTCCCAGCACCAACTGTGAACTGTCTCTTTAATCCGAGGTCAGTTCTCGCGCCTAGACCGATGCCACAGACTAGACTATAGAAACTGGGACCCACAGTGAACACAGATCTGAAAGAGATGGAATTGATCGGAAACATGACCTCCAGGATGCCCACCATATATTTTTCCTTCTCGGATGAGCATCAGCAGTTTTATGAGCAGGATGTTGAGCACAAGATGTTTTATGATGAGGGCAATGTGTTAGAGGACCCACAAGATGCTATTGGATTTGATACCCCCCTTCCCCCCGACATAAGCTTAAAATCACCTAACCCTATGGCTACTCAAGAATCCACATCCTCTGCAACAGTCATTAGAAGGATGGCCGAAAATCTCGACCTTAACCTACCCATGCAAGCAGTAAGGAGGACTTAAGTGTTCCAAGAAGTTCTTAAACTAGCAGCTACCATTCTGGAAACTCTGCTTTGTTTCAATGAGACTGTGGTAGATGTGCTGATCCGCACCTGGACGAAACCAGGATCTTGCCCACCAATCAGCATACAAGTGCCAAGACGCAAGCCTCTTCCTGGGGATCCAGACTTCCTCACTCAATAGCCCACCTGGAGAGCTGGGTGGTTCATCCATCATCCAGCCGCCAGAAGCCAACTCTTTCCCCATAACTCCACCCAACAGGGAAGCAAAATGCATGGGGAATTTTGTGATTTATTTTTTTTTTTCCCCAGTGCCAGTCTTGCCCTGCAGTCTGTCAACCTCCTGGTAGGATATTAGCACACCTTGTGAAACAGAACAGTGATGTTTTGCCAACGTGGTGTTTAAGCACCATGACTGGATTTGCTCCCTGATCTTTTCTTCAGACGTCCAGCAGTCCTTTATGGACATGCAGTTCAGTGGCTCAAAACTTTTTGGGGTAAAGAGCAAAGCCACCATTCGCTTTCTGGCCCTAGCTCAGCCATCTTGGCAGCGCCCCAAATAACACCCGTATATAGGATTTAACAGGGGCTCTATGCAGAGGCAGCAGCATTATGGGCCTCAGTAAGAGGAGGGCTCCCAGCCCTTTCGACGGCGAGGTTAGGGAACGAGTCAACAACATTTAAGCCCACAGTGGAACTTTCTATCCAGACCACAGCCCCTCCGCTGCTGCAAACCTAATTTCACTTACCCTCGGTGGCACGCGATTACCCGATAGGAGGTTTAATCACCTTTCACCTCCCAGATGTAGGAGCATCACTTCCGACCAGTGGGTGCTCAAAGTCATAGAGCTTGGCTACTCCCTACCCTTTTTGTCTTATCTACTGGATATGCCATGCACACCGCCACACCTCCTGGAGAATCACTTGTGCATACTTTGTGAAGTAATTCTAGCTAGGTTGCTGTTATTCCCAATATTTTCAGATGTGGAGAAAGTACGGAGGCCTTCACTTTATCCTCTGAACCTCTTGGTCCAGAAGGAAATGCTCGCCCTAGCCCAAGTTCTGTCTGTCCTCGACCCAGGTGGTGGGGTTGGATTTTCAGGATGCCCATTTTCACATCCCTGTTCCTGCAATCCCCGAGGTATTGCCTGTAGTTTCAGGTAGGCCAGGAGCTCTTTGAGTTCACCATGCTCCCCTTTGGCCTTACCAGTGCACCTTGGGTGTTGATAAAGGTGGCGTTGGTGGTTGCAGCACATCTATGGAAGTTGGGAATATCAGTCTTCCCATACCTAGACGACTGACTACACAAGGCATACTTGTCTTAAACAGTCCTACACCACCTCCAGATGACAGGCGTGTCTTCAGCATATTGATAACGAAACCCAACAATGTTAAAATGTTGGCAGACTCCTCAGCAGCCCCCTTCATTGGAGCCATCCTGGATACAATGCTTTTCTAGCTTTCCCTTTGCTTCAAGTCCAGGATATTCAGGCTATGATCCTTTGTTTCAACACTTGACCTGGGTCTCAGTGAGAGGAGAGTGCCTCTGAGGCTTCTTGGCCTCCTGCTTATGGACTACACCAGGTGACACATAAAGCTCTGCAGTGGGATCTAAAGTCTCAGTGGGCTCAACACTAAGGCAACCTTTCGGACTATATCAAGCTGTTGAAGGAGCCAGCAAGAGAGTAGCAGTGGTGGCAGCTCAACAGGAGTTGGATCAGCGGAAGACCCCTCTCTCTACCCCACCCAGATATAACCGCTGTGATGGATGCATCGTTGTTGGATCGGGCAGGCCATCTGGGAGAGGTGGGGATCAGAGGGCACTGATCTCCAGCGTAGGCTTGACTACATCATCTGGTGTAGAGTTGTTAGCAATTCACTTTACACTTAAGACGTTCCCCCCGACTCTCAAAGGGAAATGAATACATGTGCTCGCAGACCACATGGCCGCCTTGTGGTAATGCAACAAACACTGGGCGGACTGGGTTCTGTGCCAGGAGGCACGATGCCTCTGGAAGTGGGTGAATGCTCAGGGCATCTCCCTGATCGCCCAATTACCTGGCAGAATCTTTAAACACTTGGGCAGCTTATTTCAGCCACCGGTGTGTAGTGTATTACAAATAGCAGTTGCCCTCTATGCCACCTCCCAAGTCTATCTTCCAGCCATGGGGAGAACCCTGGCTCGATCCGTTTGCCAGTGCGGAGAACGGAGTGTGTCCAGGCTTTTGTGCAATGGAGTGTCCATGATTCTTTCCACCTGCATTGGGGATTAGGACTCCTGCACTCCTTTCCATTCCCTTGCTCAGTGGTGACAAAAATCATGAAGGACCAAGGCCCAAGTTACCTAGTGGCTTCGGCCTGGGCAGGTAGAGTGTGGTACCAGAACTTCTGGCCATGAGCATTTTGCCATCCAATATGGCTGCCCCTATGGGAGAATCTTCTGTTGCAGCAATGCAGCTGGGTCCTGCACTGGAGCATGCCACACCTCCACCTCCATGCATGGAGATGGAGCGGCGACAGATGATGAATTTTGATCTCCCTTCTGGAGTGGTTGGTGTCATCTTGACAGCTAGATGTTTATATCCACAAAATGTTTTAACACAGGAAGCTGGGAAAAGTTTGTTACCTGGTGTTCCAACCCTGGAATGCAAAATCATTTATCATTTTGCTATTTTGTCTTTCCTTAGTCTAGCAAAACCTTGCTGTGATACTTGTTAGGCTGTCTTACAGTCCTTTTGGCCTTTAATGTGTTTGCCAGATCAGCCATCACTTTTAAAATCATGTGTTGTGATACATTTCTGAAAAGTGCTGGACCACATGTTCCCGCCTACACCTTTTGTGAAACTGCAGTGGGACTTTAATTTGATTCTCACTTATCACGTTTACTCCCTTTGAAACAATGCATAACTGTACTCTACACCGGTCTTCCTTATTTCCATTACCGAGGCAAGGCACGTGAGTGGGGATATGACCCAGAGTCCATTTAAACATGTTTCTGCAAGTCCTATCTGGAAACAACAAATTTGTATCACAAGATGCCAGGTTACAATGGAAACAATAGGTTTGGTTTTCTGGACATTCTTCAGCTACATTTCTAGTGCCAAGGAATCATTTGAGATCCACTCTAACCCCTTCTAAACTCAAACCCACTTGTATTACCTAAAATTTGGGGACAGAATTGATATTTCATGTCAGTCTTCTGGGAAGTGTAGGCATGCCTCAGTACAAAGCCTACCTGGTAGTGACGTCTTTCAACACCGACACCTCTGAATACTGCTTAAGCAGCTTCCTATTTGAAATTGCTGTGTCAGGGCAGCAACAAATATCGTTGTCCAATTTTTCAGGATAGCAAGGAATCACTCTTAGACCAACCTTTTCCTCCCCTTAAGCATCAGGGAGCATTTCAGTTCAACTCTTTCCATAAAGAGAGTAGATTAACCTATCGACTTGGCTCTTTTAGCCACGTTGCTCCTTATGCGAAAGCATGCCAGTGGAATAAGACCTCCTTTCCCCTAGTGTAGCTATGAAAATATAAGTTGCACCCCTTGAAGCAAAGTTATCAAGTGTTTTTTTAAAACCTTTATTTATCACATAACTAACATCGTAACACAAGGCAGCACAGCATATGATAGGACATACCAAATAAGACATAGTTCAAACAGTTTTTCCTGAGGACAGATTCATCCAAATCTTCATCCAAACGCAGGTGGGTCAGTGAGATACTAAGCTGGTGTGGTGGTAAGACTAGTGTGAGCCATTGTTCCTTTGGTTTTTCTCCCTGCTAGTTAGATGCTGTCTGATGGGATTCAATATGTCACAGGGTCGAGACTTCCTTGACTGGAGTCCTCCATAGATGTCCATCTGGATGTGACTGGTTACTAGGTCAAGCTATTAAATGTTAACCATTTCTAAAGTGCAGAGAGAGATTTAACTTTCCCTATTGATGAGATTGGGAATTCTAGGACCGGGATGGGAAGAATGTATTCAAGGTGTTGTACTCCAGGATAAAGCTATAACACTTTCTTTGTTTTCCGCAGCTTGTCCCTCAGTTGGTTCGCATCCTAAAAAATCTTATCATGTCGGGTTATTCTCCAGAGCATGACGTATCAGGAATAAGCGACCCATTTCTGCAGGTGAGTTCTGGCTTGAATTGTTGCAGTCCTTGATGTTCATGGAATGGTGACCTTTAGTAGGAGGAGGTTAGGGGTACAGTGAGTTTTCTTTTGGTGGGGGGGGGGGGGGGGGGGGTTTATGGTAATTGCCCTAGTAGGCCTGAATCCAAAATGGGGTAAAATTGATTGACTGCATGGATAGCGGGGGAAAAAAAGTCAGTTGAGTGGGCACCAGGTAGATGAGTTTCAGATCAGTGGCCAGAGGAATAGGATGAACATTAGTGGTAAGAGAGTCTACTTATTTCCTCCAGAAATGTTCTTAGATAAAAGTAAGTTTTACTGTTCGACATCAACCATAGGAGAGGGGCCAGTATATTCCCCCGATGTTGAGTGATTCCACAATGCCCCAGTACATGACCACCATCTTTAGATTTCTTCCAGCTGGTGGGTCTGGAAGTGAACAGTGGAGATATAAATATTTTGTAACTTCAGCAACTGATAAATGACAAAAAATACTTTAAGATTACCAGAACTGATGTAAGGACACTCGAACATAGACAGCAATTCCTATAGTGACAAATACTTTTTTTGCTGCAAGTGTTAAAAGATAGATGTTTTCTCGAAGTTTTGAACTATAGGAGTGGCAGGTCGGAGAATTACTTATTTTCAGTTAAATTAGTTCTGTTTTCCAGACGTGTTTCCAGTGTTATTGATTACAGAGTTAACTTTGTTAAATGTGTGCTCCAACTGTCATAAAAAACTTGCAGTTAGTAAGTATGAAGTTTATACCTAGTTTGTGATCTTGCGGTAGTTTGGTGCTTCTTATTCAGAAATACAGCCTAAATCATTCAAAACAAGTGGGCAAACAACGCCATGCCATTTTGACTTCAGTCTGAATCGCCTGTAGAAATAGTTCTTAACCTTTTGTGTTTTGGTTACCCCCGCTTAATCATTACTGAAATCCGGGGATATCCATTAAATCATTGGAATTCGGGAAACCTCCATTGAGTCATTACTGGAAGCCGGGGACCTCCGCTTAAACAATTTCAATGATTTGAACCTCGGAACACTACACCTAAAAACAAACAAGCATTCATCAAACAAATACACAAATTATAAAATATTTTTTTTAATCCGCAAATATATGAACAAATCAAAAGTTTCATTTTAGTTGGAAGGTTGGTCTTTTTTTAATTCAACTTAGCCCACCCCATGTTCTGTTTAATGCCTTTGTGCAGCTCTGATGTATCCATCTGAGGACACCAACTTAATTTTTAGTCTCCAAATTCCTTATTTACGGATCTTTTTAAAATGATCAATCGTACATTTTGCTTCTCTATTTATACACACTTTATCTGTTAATATTTCATTTTATAGGCGGCCATGGACCCCCATGGGTCGCTGAACCAGAAATTAAGAGCCGCTGCCCTATGAAAGCCATGGGTTTTACCTCTAGGATTAGTCACTCATTGAAGTGAAGAAGTAAAAGGTGAATATTTGCAGATCAGATGTTGAAGAGACTTGCCTGTTATTGGTCTGTCCGAAGAACATTTTATTTGACACCTAAAAGGTCTAATTGCTGATATTCTTTTACCAACCTTTGCAGCTGAGAAAGGTAGACAGAAAGGCAATAGAGTCTCAGGTTTCATCATTGTAAATATCAGTGCAGAGAAGTAAAGAAAAGGTTAGACAAACCTATAATAAAAAAATGCCTTTCTGATGTACAGATAGGCAGTCTTTACTTTACTTCGGAAGACTGATAAGGATCAAGGAACCCCAAACGCACATCTCCTGTAACAATGTTGAAATTATTCCCAGGACTTTGCCTTTGAAAAGCAAAATAAACACCTCAAAGTGGAAATAATAAATCTGAGTGAACAAGCAATAATAGAAGCATTATGTTCTGGGAATACCTTTTTGGCATTATGGAAGCACCAATAATGTTTACAAAATGTCTGTTGTCTTGGCAGCACATTCAAAGTCACAAGCTATAAATCTGCATCCATCCATTTTAGACCAGCTGTCAAAAGGATGTTATTTGTTCGAGGCATGTGAGCTGTAGATCACATGCTTTGCATACTCCTGCCATCTGGTGTTGGGTCTGGATGTTGGCAAGTTGTTTTTCTTCGAAGAAGTCTTTCCAGTCACGAGGTAAGGTGATTCTTCCTCTTAATGAAACTGCGCATGGGCATCAACTCCATGTTTATATAGGTTTTTTCCGCCATCGGGTACGGTCGTGAATTGCTGTGCTCCGGTTCAAAACACTTCTTTGGGTTCCCCTCAGCGCGCAATCCACTACATCTGCGTCGGTATTGTTTCGTTCCTGTATCCTACGTCTCCGCATATTGTATCGGTCGAAGAAAATATCTATTTCGATCGGAAAACTCATCGAAGGCTGTGGGGGCGTAACTGCGTTGATCCACCTCACAGTCGATGGAACAGACTCCATTCAAATTCTGCACTTGTGCCACACAAAATATCCGCTCACCGACTTGCACAAAGTGTGCAACTTGTGCTTATCTCCAGAGCACAACAAACAAGACTGCGACGAGTGCAGATCCAAGAAAACCCTCTGCGATTGTCTGGCTCGACATCTTGAAATGCAAAGCCAGAACTTTGAATACATGCAGGACATCTTCAGTGAAGGATCCGAACAAGAAGAATTTGATACTCAAGGGGCCCAAGAGAAACGGGAAGAGCAGACCTATGAATTCCTGAATCTGACTCAGAGATGGAAGAGGACATACCGCAGGGTCAAGGTCCCGTGAGTACCGAACATCACTTGCCCCGAAATCAAACTCCAATGAAGCACAGCATGCTGGGGGACCTAGCAAGACTAAGAGACACTTGGGAGAAGGAGGTAGGAACACTTGAGGATATAGATTGGGACTTAGTGCTGATGCACCCACGCGAGGTGGCGATTCCGCCTCATTCAATATAACGTGCTACATAGGACCTACTATGATAGGGTGAGATTACACAAAATGGGGAGAGTAATGGATGCTAAGTGTCTCCGTTGTCAGACCGAAGACGGGGATTTCTATCACACAATATGGTCCTGTGAAGCTGTACAAACCTACTGGAACCTCATATTTACGGAACTTAGAGACATACTGGCCGTGCCTATTGTACGGGAGCCCAAACTGGCCCTCTTAGGAATGACTAACGATGTAGACCTCCCGCGTCCCTTGCTGGTGTTCCTGGTTCTAGCCCATATGGTAGCGAAGCGAAACATCGCAAAATACTGGGGAGTAACGAACCCCCTGACTGTAGAGGAGTGGAGGAGTGGGCTAGACCTCTATATGGCGGCTGAACGGGTGACATATAAAATCACGGGGCTTCCGAGAAAGTTCAGAAAGGTATGGTCTAAGTGGCGACACTATCATGGGCTTGATGGGGGGCTGGGGGAGGGAGGCACATGATGCCTAAAAGCACTGCTGGGGGTGGTGGGGAGGGATAGGGACGCACGCACAGAGTTTTTCTTTACCTGTTTACTAGGAGGGATGGATGATGTACACGTACAATATATTGACGTAACAGCAAAGTGTCAGTGGGGAGGGACAGGAGTGGGTCTATGGGATTTTAAGCGACCAATGCCATGACTGTACTGTTGAGTTATTTCAAAAACTGCAAATAACAATATTTAAAAAAAAAAAAGTTGCGCAAACGGCTGACTGTGGCTGAATGTTGACGCTACGCCAGCAGATGATTTGCTTTTTATACTTGCTTATTGATGCAACAATAAAAACAAATTAAAAAAAAAACTCCAATGAAGCAAAAGCCTTTGGTTCCACCTCTGGGCCAAGTGCTGCACCGGGTCGATGTTTCTGATGCCCCGTCTCCCCGCTCAGCACCAAAACTCATTGTCAAGCCTTCCGGCTCTGGTTCGAGTCGGCCTAAGTCCGGCAACTGGCCGAAACCTTCGATCTCACAGCGGAAGACTGCGTCTGAGTCGAAACCCTCTGTGCCGAAACCGAAAAATGCTCCTTTGAAGCCGCAGGATCTGATTCTCGCACTACCCCCCCCCCCCCCCCCCCCCCCCCCCCCCAATTGGATGCTAAACAAAACTAACTTTACATCGACCCTGAAACAGGACATCTTATTTCCAAACTGCCTCACAAAAGCAAACCTTAGTCAGGTCATACAATATAGGATTCCTTTAAAGAGGGAAAATGTTGGTACTAACCCTTCTCCTCAGCCTCTTCCACCACGTTCCCCTACACCTTCACCACCTTCTCCAGTATTGGAACATTTACTTATCACACAATACACTTCTCCACCATCACAGCATGACGACGATGACGATGATGATGATGATGATGATGATTAAGATATTCAATTACCTCTAGATCCTTGGAAAGACTACACTATTGATCTACCTACAGACAATGACCCAGACCTTTACCCTGCAAAGACTTCTCTTCCTGACAACAATGTTGGATATTTAGAGTTGCTTGCTAGAGCTGCACAATGTCACTGGGTACAACTACACAAAGAATCACTAGAAGATTTCTTGTTCAAAATTATTGTAGTACACAAAGATCTTGTCGGGCTCTCCCTATGCTCAAATGCATGATGGGACATGCCGATGACCTCTTCAAAGACCGTGTTTGTGCTTGCATTCTGACTCCCAGAATAGATTAAAGGTATAAGCCTGCTTCCTCTGATCCAGTCTTTATTAAGGCGCAGTTGTTCCTTGACTTGCTTGTTTTCTCTAATGCCCGTAAACGGGCTAATTCACAGACCTCGAGGGATGCCCCTCCCTCCGGACAAAGAGTCAAAATTAATAGCTGCCTCTGGCAAGCAAGCGATAGCTGCCCAGGTGGCTAATCATTGGTGCATTGCCAACTCCCAGGCCCTCTTAGCCAGGCATGCTAGAGCACACTGGGACGAAATGGAGCAATTGCTCCAATATCTCCTAGATGAGCACAAAGCTAAAGCACCCGATTTGGTGCAAGAAGGAAAGCTCATCTCCAATTCTTCTATTAGATGTGCCTTAGATGCTGCCGACACTGCAGCTAGAGATTAAAACTGGTGTGTTACTCAGTAGACATGCCTGGTTAAGGATTTCCAGTTTCAAACCTGAAGTCCAGCAATTCATCTTATACACCCCGTTCGTTTAAGAGCATCTTTTCAGGCCTGAAGTTGATCAGGCATTAGACAAAAAAGGAAAAAAGACACAGAAGTATCGAAGTCTATGGAAACTCTACTGTCTCCTTCTAACCGGGGCTCCTTTCGTTGCTCCTTTTATCGTGGGGGTCTAAGACCACATCCTCAGGCACCAATGTTTCCTCCTATAAAGGCAACAATCAACCTTCCTCCACAAGAGGTTTCTTTAGAGGAGGATAAAGAGGAAACCACAGCAAGGGTAGAGGAAAAGGCTCCACACTCCGTAACTCCCCTTCCTCTAACAAGCAGTGACTTACCTACCCTTTCCCCCGATCATCTACCACCTTTCAGGGGACCTCTTCTACAATTCGCCCCATTTGGCAATCTTGGGTGTTAGGAATTATCCAGCAATGTTTTTGCCTGGAACTTACCTCCAAACATTCCACCTCGTTCTCACAAACTGTCACCAGAACATTTGCACCTCCTCAAACAGGAAGCCCAGTCTCTCTTGCTAAAAGGAGCCGTAGAGCTGGTACCATTGCAGTATCAAGGGTTAGGCGTTTACTCCCTGTATTTCCTAACTCCCGGAAAGGATGTCTCGTTAAGACCTATTTTGGACCTCGGAGAACTGAACCTCTACATACTGTCAGAACATTTTCACATAGTGACACTTCAAAAATTGCTCCCACTTTTACAACAGGGCGACTTTGTCTACTCTAGACTTAAAGGGCGCATATTTTCATATTCCAATTCACCCTGCTCATCTCAAATATCTGAGGTTTGTGATAGCGGGACAGCATTCCCAATTCAAAGTACTACAGTTTGGTGTCACCACTGCTCCCAGAGTGTTTACCAAATGCTTGGTTGTAGTTGCACCTCATCTGAGAAGACGGCATATCCAAGTCTTCCCCAGTCTGGACGACTGGCTCATCAAAGCCTGCACTGACCAGAAGGTTCTCCAGCACACTCAAGCCACAATTCACTTGCTGCACCAACTATGGTTTACAGTACGCTGAAGTTACATCTGCAGCCTTCAAACACAGACTTATTTGGGATCCACCATAGACACTCAAAAAACTCTAGCCTCTCCCAATGCAGCCAGAATTCACAGTATTCCATCTCTTCTCACTCTGTTTCAGCCCAACCACTCATTATCAGCTAGAGTCTTCGTGCAGCTGCTGGGAATGCTGGCGTCTTGCATCATAATCATACCTCATGCAAAACTTCACATGCGTCCCCTTCAAGAATGCTTACAAGTCAGTGGAGCCAGTCTCATGGACGATTAAGTGATCTAATGTTGGTAGATGCCCACACCCATCGCTTTCTGTAGTGGTGGAAGCCACAAAATGTATCCAAAGGACGGCCCTTCATCGTGCTAACAGCAGACACATCGCTCCCTGGTTGGGGGGCTCACTTACAGGATTACACAATCCAAGGATTGTGGAGTCTAAAGCAAAACAAAATCTTCATATAAATTACCCAGAGCTACAAGCAGTGTTTTAGCTCTCAAAGCCTTTCAAACTCATTTCGTAGGCAAAGCTGTCCTAGTCAGCACGGACAACATGACAGCTATGTACTATATACAAAAACACGTCCAGATCCAGATTGACGTCTAGGGAATATTCTATGGTAAGGAATCAGCGGTTTGGTAGTCACTACCAAATAAGGCTTTACCGAAGGGAAGTAACTTGTTTTTTGATGCTTGATATTAGTCCCCTGCTGGCCAAAGGCACCATGGACTGGGTGCCGGAATTGGAAAGTGCCATTCACGCTACTTCATTGTTCCTAAGGGGGACGAAGTACTCGGGCCTGTACTGGACCGCTGGCCATTGGAAGCCTTTTTGAAGGAGAACTTAAAAATGGTCAATCTGGTCCGATCTTTTCATCTCTGGATCCAGGAAACTGGTGGGTGTCCCTGGTCTTGCAGAACATGTGTTTTCTTAATTGTCTTGCAGTCCCAAAGAGGCTCCCTGAGGTTCACGGTGGGATTGGAACATTTTCAATTTGGCCTTACCGTAGTTAACAAAAGTGATGGTTGCTGTTGATGTGAGGTCTTGAAAACCTGTGTCCCAGCACCTCGATAACTGGCTGCATGCGGAGGACTCACCACAGTGAGTCAATGACAACATTTGGCCTCCTTGGGGTTTCAGTGAAGAAGCTTAAGTCCCACGGAGCCTCACATCGAGTATTCCCTTTACAGGGACTATCCTGGACACAGTGGCATTCAAGGTCTTTGCACTGCCACCATCTGTCCATGATATTCAGGATGTGATCCTGACCTTTTGGGCTCAGTCATGGGCCCTGGTGAGGATGGTTCTGAGGCTTTTTTGGCTCCTGGCCTTGTGCATCCCCTTAGTCTCGTTTGCCATATGGCACATGCAGACCATTCAGTGGACCTGTAGTTTTCAGTTTTCGCCTCTGGCTGTATCCAGTTCTCACAAGAGATGGCTTGGGACATCTAATGATGGTTCGTTTAGGGCCAACCTGACAATAGGCAGGCCCCTCATCCTCCACCTCTCCCAATTTCTGTTCTAAAGGATGCATCGTAACTTAGTTTGGGGGGGTGTGATGGGCTTCTGGGAGTGGTGGAGATAGGGGGTCTAGGATCTCCAGCAGAGAGACAGCTCCATGTAAACCTCTTGGAGCTTTGGGTGGTCTGCTTGACCCTGATTGCTTACCTACAGACCCTCATGGGAATGCTGGTAGAGTTACTTCAAGACAACACAGCTGCCATGTGATACTGTAACCAGCAGGGCAGGTGGGTTTTAGTTTCCGGATTTTATGCCAGGAGGATGTATGTCTCCGAAGGTGTCTGGGCCAGGTGAAGATCTTCTTTGTAGCTACCACCTAGCTGGGTCTCTGAATGCCAGAGCAGATGTCGGCTGTATAATCTGAATTGTGTCTCCACCCCAAGATGAAGAAGAGCATCTTTGATCAGTAGTTAAACTCGTTTGCCACTGTCAAAAATACATGTTCAAAGTTTTTGCCTGCTGAAGTGTCTTCCAAAAGGGTCATTAGGATATTCATTCTGTCTGCAGTGGGTCACCGGGCTCCGTTATGCTGTCTCACCACTAGCTCTCCCACCTATTTCTGAGGAAAGTCAGCCAAACCGGACACAAGTCATTTTAATGGCCCCAGACTGGGCCAGCAGTGTGTGGTACTCAGAGCTCCAGAGTCTGAGCATTTACTGTGCTGTCTATCAACGCTTCTAGTGGCAGATTACATACCTTTGAATTTCCCCAGGTGTCAGACTGGATCCGTAAAATATTTTGGAAGCAGTACCCCTGTGCGCTGATAGGTTATGTTGGTTGGCTCCGCGTGGCACCATCTGCGCCGGAAATGATGCGTCACCTACATAGGCGCCACCCCGGTGCACAGACATCAGGTCTTTACTTTATGCGCCAGCCAGCGCTGACCCGAGAGAAGAGCTACTGCACCCACAGTTTTTGACAGGATTTTTGTGACATTTTGTTGATATTTGTAAAAAAAAATTTAACATCCTGGTGTGTCGAGGATGTCATCGAGGAAGACTGATTTTAAACTCTGTGGCACCTTTCACCGCAACATTTCGTTTACTGACCCGCACCTTGTGTTTGTGGTCTCAGGAGTGCGACCACGACTCCCAAGTCTTGCTCAGACTACTAGGCCATTGCGCCAAAGGCTTTGAGGGAGTGGCCGCTGTTGTTGCTAGCGGCCCGGCATGGACTCCATGGACATAATGGTCCCGCTTGAGAGGAAGGTCTTGGGACTGTTCCAGGAGTCCAAAGTCCTCTTCATCACACTCTAAATTGTCGGGGCACTCGGGTAGGCGGCACAAAAATACCACTAGAATTTGAAGCACTTCTCGTTGGCCGATGCATCAAATGAGAACATTACGTCAGAGCCTGAGTTCTTTGAAACCTGCGCATGGGCCTGCTCAGAGCCTCCCCGGTTTACTGGGAGCCGGAGTGACCCCATCTAAAATTAAGGAGTTCTATGAGATCAAGCGTCTCATCTTTGAGCGACCCGACCCCTCCAGCGCGCCTTCTGGCTCCATGGGGTCAGAGAGGGTCCCATCTGGTTCCGTTCCGCTGGCTCCGGCCCTGATGGGCACCCGTGGATCCGGGCTAAGGCTGTTCGTGCCACTACGAACTTCCCCAGCGCCGATGTTCTCGGTGCCAGTCCCATTGTGATCCTCAATGACAGGGAGCTGCAGCGACTGCAGATTCCGACAGGACCCGTGTCCTAGGTTGGAGATAGAGCCCTATTCTGGAGGGCTAGGCCTCTGGGAGTGGTTGCTGGACCCTTTAGAATACCAGTATGATCAGGATATGGACTGATGTGAGCAACTGGGTGATTCTAGCTGACTGTATACGTCCCCGGCATGCTTTCTCCCCCTACCGTGGCCAAGGATTAGGAAGCTACATACGCAGTGGTGGTGAGGAGGGCAGCCGAGGTTCTAAACTTTTTGTTGTCCTTGGTGCAAGTCAAATCCAGCATCTTGAAGGAGGCGCTGCAACCGGGAGTCTCTGCCTCTGGACCCCTACTCACATTCAATGAAGCGCTCACTGGCGTCCCTCTGGGGACCTGGTCTAAACCAAGCACAG
The DNA here is from genome assembly GCF_964263255.1 of Lissotriton vulgaris. Classification (NCBI taxonomy): domain Eukaryota; kingdom Metazoa; phylum Chordata; class Amphibia; order Caudata; family Salamandridae; genus Lissotriton; species Lissotriton vulgaris. Next base: position 142,601 of record NW_028247114.1, on the reverse strand, counting down.
GGGCTCCTGTGAATAGGACTATTGTCCACTGCCCTGCTCCAGGGGATCAAATTTCCTCACCCAACACCCTACCCTAGAGAGCTTGGTGGTCCAAGCCTCCACTTCCCTGCCGCTCCCCTGGACAGGGAATCCAAGAGGCTGGACAGCTTGGGAAAGAAAAGGTTTTCTTCCACCAGTCTTGCATTACGGTCAGTGAACATGGCAAGCCTATTGGACCGCTATTCCCACATGCTATGGGAAATCGTTGCGCAAGTGCTGCCACAGGCCCCGGAGGAGAACCGGGCCATTCCCTTTCAAGCAGTTACAGACTGGAGAGATGCAGCGAAGTTCACTATACACTGTTGCTTGGATATGACCGACCGACTTGACAGTGGCCCTCAAACGCCCCACCTGACTGAAAACATCTGGTTTTTCAGGGGATGTCCAGGATTCTCTCATGGACAAGCCCTTCAACAGCACCTGTCTCTTCAGCGACCAGGCAGATGTAGTGCTGGAGCGCTTTAAGGACTCACGGGCCACAGCCAAGTCCTTGGGCCTCTCGGCTGCCCCAAGTTCCCAGTCTGCCTTTTGCCCCTTTTGTGTCCACGGGAGGGATTTTCAACTGTGCCAATCCTAACCCAGCAACCTAGCCACGCAAGCTTAACAGCCTCTGCATGGAAAAGGGCATGGTTGATTCTGGCCTCATGGGTTAGCTAGCCAGCGGTCTGGTCCATCTGGTCCAGCCACCTCACTCCCAGCAATTGTCTTTTACCTCACCCCCAGCAGCTGCACCCTCCAAACCTGCCTATGTTTGCCCTTTTAGATCATGCACATGCAGTTGGTGGCAGGATCTGCTATTGCCTCCACCACTGGCAGTCCATAAAATCAGACAGGTGGGTTCTGCGTATTGTCTGTAGGAGCTACTCCCTCCCCTTGGAGACTACTCCTCCATCCATGCCTCCATCTTACAACTGGCTGACTGAGGATCATTTGTCCCTGCTCCGCGAGGAAGTCATGGCACTCTTGCCCATTTATTTATTTATTTATCACATTTGTAGAGCGCTCTGTTACCCGGAGGTGTCCTGGCGCTGGCTTGATTGAGCTAGTATGAGTGGGTAGGATTAATGGGTGAAGAGCCAGGTCTTAAGCTCTCTCCTAAAGGCCATCAGGTCCTGAGATTGTCTAAGCGCGAGTGGCAGTTTGTTCCAGGCCTCTGCCGCCCCAAGGGAGAAGCTCCTGCCTCCCCAGCGAGCTCTCTTAATTCTGGGGACAGTAACCAGAGCCAATTCCCCCGATCTCAGAGTTCGTGCTGGTTTATGCCAACGAAAAAGCAGTTTCATGTATCTAGGGCCCATATCGTGTAGGGCCTTTAAGACCATGCATAGTGCTTTAAAGGCAATTCTCTTACGAATTGGCAGCCAGTGTAGAGTCACCAGGTCCTGAGCTACCGATGCGAATTTGGGAGTATCGGTGATCAGGCGGGCAGCTGCATTCTGCAATAGTTGGAGTTTATTAAGAACACTCTGCTGGGCGTTTAACATCAAGCTGTTACAATAGTCCAAGCGGGAAAGCACTAGACCTTTAACAATAGTTTTCCTGTGTTCCTTCTCCAAATACGGGAGAATTTTTCTGATGGTTTTGGGGGTATAGTGCAGGGAGGAAGAAAGTGCGTTAATCTGGGGTTTGAAGGACAAGGAATTGTCCACCAGTATGCCCAAGTTTTTTACTTTATCCACTGGAGAGGGGAGAGGTCCCATTTCATCTGGCCACCATCTCGGGGACCAGAAGTTATCCCTAGCTCCAAAGAGCAGTACTTCTGTCTTCGTGGAATTAAGTTTTAGACAGTTTTGTGCCATCCAGCAGCCCACCTCATGCATGCAGTTTTTAAATCTGTCTGCTGTGTTGTCGGTGTTGCCGGGTAAAAGTGACACCACTATCTGTGTGTCGTCAGCATATGCTGTGAGGTGAAAACCGAACGATCGAATCACCGGGGCAAGGGTCGCCACATAAACATTAAAAACGGTGGGGCTAAGTGAAGACCCCTGGGGAACTCCACAGGGCAACACAAACGGATGCGATTCATAGTCTCCTAGGGCCACTGACTGGGTTCTGTCGGAAAGGAAGGCCTGTAAGATTTTTAGTGCCTTTCCCTGAATTCCACAGGCCCTCAACCGGTCCACCAACAATTTGTGGTGGACCGTGTCGAAGGCCGCGGAGAGATCCAGCAGAATAAGGGCCGCTCTGCCTCCTGCATCCATCACCTGCCTGATGTCTTCCACTGATTTGATCAGGGCGGATTCCGTGCTGTGTTCCACACGAAAGCCGTGTTGGGAAGGGTCAAGATGATCCCCTGTCTTTAAAAAGGCGCTTAGTTGTGCATTCAGGCTGCCTTCCATGATTTTGGCGGGGAGGGGAAGTCGAGCGATCGGTCGATAGTTATTCATCTCGGTGATGTCTAGATTGGTTTTTTTTAGCAGGGGCAGGATGGAGGCTCACTTCCATCTGGATGGGTATTCTCCTTTCTCCAACATCTGATTAAAAAGGGGGGTGAGTCCACTTGCAATGACGTCTGGAGCTAGTTTGGCTATTGCAGTAGGACAGGGATCATGAGGAGAGCCTGATTTTATTTTTAGTAGGCGCCTCACCACTTCCTTTTCAGTAATGGGTTGAAAGTGTTGAAGTATTACCGAAGAGCTGACTGGCTCCGGGCCCTCCCTCGAGGGAGGTGTCTTAACTAGGCTGTCTAGGGAAAAGAAGATGTTTTCTACCTTTTCTCGAAAGAAGGTGGCCAAATTTTCACAGAGTGGAAGACTAGGGGGAATTGCTGTAGTTTTAGGGTTTGCTAAAATGAGACCGTTTGGAATAGTTCTTTGGGGGTATTGCTAGCTTCTTCTGTTTTGTAAGGAAAGCCTTTTTTGCTTGCAAGATTCTTTCTTTATAGAGTCTTCGCTCAGAATTAAGGATTTGCTTGTCTGAATCACAATAATTCATTCGCCAGATTCTCTCCAGTTTTTTACACCGTATTTTATGTTCCCTGATTTGTTCTGTAAACCAGGGAGCCATAGAGTGGGTACCCATGCCAAAAGTAGGTTATGGTTGCTATTCCGGCTTCTTTTGGGTCCCCATAGAAGGACAAAGGTCTTTGTCCTGTTCTTTGATCTCTGAACCCTCAACTACTTCCTGAAGGAGAAGTTTAAGATGCTCACATTGGCTCAAGTCTTGACTGCCCTGGACCCAGGAGTCTGGATGGTAGTGTTAGACTTGCAGGATGCTTATTTTCTCATTGCCATCCTGCCTGTTTATCGGCGCTACCTGCGGTTTACAGTAGGCCACAAGCATTTTCAGTTCCCCAGGCTCCTTTTTGGTCTTTCCAGCGCCCCTCTGTGTTCACCAAGGTGATGGCGATAATCGTAGCTCATCTATGCAGGCTAGGGGTGCTAGTCTTCCCCTATACCAATGACTGGCTGCTGAAGGCGGGCTCGTCCCAAGCTGTCATCTCCCAACTCCAGGCTATGGTGAACCTCCTGCATTTGCCAGGTTCACCATACATTTGCTGAAATCACATTTGGCTCCTTCTCACACTCCCTTTTATCAGAGCTGCTCTGGACACATTGGAGTTTCAGGCTTATCTTCGCGAGCGGTGAGTCCAGGATATTCAGGCTATGATACAGATGTTTCAGCCTGTGCCCTGGGTTACGGTGAGGCTGACTCAGAGGTTGCCACAGTGACTGGGCATAGAGAGTCTGGTATCCCCAACTTCTGAACATGAATGGTGATCCTCTGATTAGGCTGCCCCTTCGGGAAGATATTCTGTCGCAGATACAGGGGAGGGTCCCCTTCACCCGTACCGTTCAACTCTCCACCTTCTTGCATGGAGATGGAGCAGCGGCAGTTGATAGATGTCGACCTTCCTCTTGAAGTTTGCAATGGCACCAGGCGTCCCTCACCCAAGACGGTACACGCCTGCTGTTGGAAGTGATTTGTATCATACTGTACAGAAACCTCTATTGACCCACTTTCTACTTCCCTTCCAGATATTTTTCTTTTTATTCTTACCCTTGCCCAGCAGGGCTCTGCTTTGGGCACTTTGCAGGTTATCTTTCCACCCGGTCTGCCTTCTTGCGACTGCCTGACCAACCATCTTTATTTAATTCACCTATTTTAAATAGATTTTTGATGGGCCTTGTACATATGTTCCCCCCCCCCCCCTTCTGCTTTTATTCTGCCTTAATGAGACCTTAATTTGATCCTCACATTCCTGATGTGGGCCCCTTTTGAGCCTCTTCACAGTGTCACCTCGGGCTGCTCTTCATTAAAACAGCTTTTCTTGTGGCAATTACATGTGCCCGGAGGGTGAGTGAGCTGCAGGCTTTATCTTTCCAGCTTCCATTCTTCACCTTCTATCCGGACAAAGTGGTGCTTTGCACTAGGGCCTCTTTCCTGCTGAGTGGCGACACCATTTCATGTGGCGAATCGGTCCACCTTCTACGCTGCTCCACATCCTTCTTAAAAAGAGGACCGACTCTGCCGTCTAGACCCAAAAAGAGCGGTGTTCTTTCCGCACGAGAGACCAACTCTTCGTGGGGGTATGTTGTTCGAAAGAAAGGGCAGTGTAGGATGTTGGCGCTCTATATGGTATGCCACTTGGTGGTAATACTACGATTAGAGTCAGAGAGTCCCCTAAAGTGTACAGGGCTCAATGCAAACCCAAAGATGCTCTATTAGTGGGAGTGTGGGCGAGCAGTCTTAGGCCTGGCACAGAGGAGTGTAAGACATTTATTGCACACACATGACCAATAACTGACACCCAACTTAACAAGCATTTACAATGCAATAGGTCTCGCAACTGTGAGTTTTAAAGCTATTGATATTGTAAATGGCAATGCCTTTTGAAAAATTAACAGGTATTGTAATTTATAATAGTAATTTTCCACCAGTACCATAACTACCACGATTATTACTATCACCACAGAGTAGTAATTGTAGTGGTGGTTATGGTACTTGTGGTGGTTGTAGCTGGGGTGGTATTGTTACTGGTGGTGGTGGTGGTACTGGTGGTGTTAGTGGTGGTGGTATTGGTGGTCTACGTGGATTTTATTTCATTACGTATGCTACTGCTGGAATATTTTTTAACAAAAACTAACAAACATCATCATTTGCAACGCCAATAGCTCAAACTTTTCGTAATGCCAGCCCTATTGCATTGCAAATGCTTGTTTTATGTTGCAGGCATGAGGTGCATCATCTACTTCCCAAAATACAATCTTAAATTTGTAGACACTTTTAACAGTCCTATGGTAGGAGGCAGTTGTTCAGCCAGTGTAAGGCTAATAGCTCACACAACTTTGCATTTTGATACCTGAGGTTTTAAATTACAATAAACGTAGTAGACCTCCGGCAGGAGACTTGAGTTACCAGTAACTGTGGAAAGAGCAATAGATTTAGAAACTGGAGCTTTATTTCACCTTTTCCATGGTGTGAAGGTCACGTAACTGTTTTATTGCGTTCGAATGGGCACAATGGGGCTTATTTACACGTCCCTTGCACCGCCGGTGCTTCACTTTTTGTGTGGGAAAAAGTGACACCGCGCGTTGCAAGGGGCTTGTAAATAAGCCCCAATATCCTGTTTCTCTGGCTCTAAAGCAGGTTTGCTGACCTGGTTCTCTGCTCTACAACGGCTCTGTTGACCTGGTTCTTTGGCTCTAGAGCAACTCTGCTGACCTGCTTCTGTGGCTCTAGAGCAGCTCTGCTTACCTGGTTTCTCTGGCTCTACAGCACCTCTGCTGACCTGGTTCTCTGGCGCTAGAGCTGCTCTGCTGACCTGGTTCTCTGGCTCTAGAGCTGCTCTGCTGACCTGGTTCTTAGGCTCTAGAGCAGCTCTGCTGACCTGGTTCTCTGGCTCTAGAGCAGCTCTGCTGACCTGGTTCTCTGGCTCTAGAGCAGCTCTGCCGACCTAGTGTTCTGAAAGAAGGGTGGGATTTGTAATCAAATAAGACTGCATCGAGAGAGCCCCCTTTTTTTCTAAATGCTGGACGATGCCCCCGGTAATTCTGGTGGGTGTAAAAACTGTTTTTGAAAGTGCAGAGGAGATCTTTGTGAGGAAATACGTTTTGTCCTTCGTGCGGAGAGCGGGAGCAGAGCGTGTCCATAAGTTCTGTCCTGCATGCGGAGAGAGGAAGCAACCTAGCAGGGCCATATGCATGCACATCTTGTTTAAGCCGTACGTGCACATCTGCTGTGTCTTCAGCTAAGCTGTTAGACATACGTGTGCACATGTCCTGTCTTGAAAGCGTACACATATCCTGTGCCACTTCCCCCCACCAAACCGACAACAATAGGTCTCGCGAAGGCGAGCAGCACACGCACTGTGTCGCTAGACGAGACCTGCAAAAAGAGATCCACACCATTTGTAGAAAAAGTCACTTTGTTTGTACCGCAATAAGGTAAGTATGTTTTTAAATAAAAATACTTTTCACTTTCAAAAGTCTACAGTGCAATTTCTGAACAGTTCAATGTTATCCTGTGGAGGAAAACAAAGTGGTTATACAGGTAAGTATCCAACTTACAATACCAGTCTTCAGGACGAAAGGTCAGCAAGCGGCAAGGATCAGATGAGTATCAAAACTACACCACCAGCGGCACAGGAGCGGCCGGGTGCAGAGGTCAGAATCTGAACTCCGGCCCAATGCATTTCAATGGAGACCGGGGATGCTCAAAGTAAGTGGTAACAGGAAGGTAAATCAGTTGCAGGGGCCAAGCTATGGGAGTTTGATCAAACAAGGGGGCACAAGGTGGCACCACACATACACCCCCAGCTGCACAAGGGCAGCCGGTTGCAATCTCATCATTGTGTGCCCAGTGCTTTTCGATGGTGACTGCTTTGAACAAACAGGCTGCAAACATCTCACCGGAGGTTGCAGAAGGGAGACCAACGACAGCAGAAGTAATTAGAGATGTAGTGGTCGTGGGGGCATGGTCAATTGAACTCACTAAAGTCCAGGGACTTTAGGTGCAGGAGTGCCTTTAGACATCGGAGTCTTCTTACCGAAGCCGGTCGCGGTCAGGGGGAGCCTTTGTATTCAGGCTCCTGGCTTTGACGTGGAGTCTAGTAGTGTTCAGCCTATGCTGGACTTGGACAGGATTGCTGGGGAGCCTGTTCTGGGTTGGTGGTCCACCTGGATTTGGGCCAGAACCGTCTGGTGCAGAGTGGGAAGAACTCGCTGATTCTGAGGGCAGTGGAGTCTTTTGTGTTTGTTTCTTAGGGAAAAAAACGCTGTCCTCAGGAGTTCTGGTCTTTTTCAAAGTTCAGACAGTATTCCTCTGGTTTCTGGAATTTGTTGGTTGCAGGACAGGCATCGTGGTCTCGCAGCATCTTGGAAACTGGAGACAGGCCGGTAGGGATGGGGCCAAGTCAGTAGTAGTCTTCAGGATTAGCTGCATGGCGTAGTCTTCGTCCTTCGTAGGTCACAGGTAGCTAGCTTCGAGGTCTTAGGGAGCCTCCTAAATACTAGATTTAGGGGGTGCTTTAAGGGAGTAACCATAGAGCCACTGGGCCCCTCACCTGGGGTGACTACACCCTCTATTATGTCACCCTCCTGTAGGAGGGGGTATAGTCCTAGCTCAGATTGGCAGAGTCCTCGCTTCTTCAAGATGGAAAGGTACTGAAAAGAATGGTTAACTTCGCCTTCTCCACCTGACAGCGCGACGAGGTGTGGCCTATGTAGGTGACTCGGACACTACTTTGGATGCAGACTACGCCACGCAGAGCCAACCGATGCCGCTTACAGGCGCTCAGGGGTACTGCTCAGGAAAAATCTTCCGGATCCAGTCTGATGCCTGGGGAAATTCATAGATAAGTAATCTGTAGCTCGATATTGTCCCTACCAAACAAGACTTTACCGAAGGTAAGTAACTTGTTTGACAAGCAATGTGTACATAAAAGGGCTATTGTGAAGAAAGTCTCACAGCAATGTGGAATAGAAATTGAATAATGATTAATGGGAAGTGTTAGGAAAAACAATAACAGGAGTCTTTTAAAGAGATGCATACCATACGAATCAAAGTAGTGTAAAATTTTACTAATTTTCAGTGATCTGTTTACTGTTTCAGGTACGAATACTTCGGTTACTGCGAATTCTTGGTCGGAATGACGACGATTCTAGTGAGGCAATGAATGATATCCTGGCACAGGTATGGTCTAAGTCCTGGAGATTGTTTCCTAAGGGTGCTGGGTTTAATTAAATATGTGAGCCTATCATTAGCTTGACAGTCAGAAAGAGGTAATGTAAGTGAATAGTAATAGGATTGAGCTTCCTTTTTTTTTTGTGATTTTTTTTTTGTGATTTCTTTTTACCATTTCGAAATGGAATCAAGTATATTTTTGGAAATATTATGTTCGAGGCATGTGAGCTGCAGATTCTACACTCTGCATTAGAACGCCACCTGATGTTGGGCTCTGATGATTGCATATTGTTGTCGTCTTGGAAGAAGTCTTTGTAGTCACGAGATAGGTGCCTCCTCCCTTGCACAATAGTGCGCATGGGCATCAGCTCCATGCTTAGATTGTTTTTTCTGCCACTGGGTTCAAATGCAACTTTTCCGCTCCGGTTCGAAATCTACTTTCCAAGGACTTCGATGCCTAAAACTTTCTAAAAGCAACTTCAACATCAATATCCACAGACTCAATTTCATCAGTTCGATTCCTGTCGTCGACGCGGGCCGTTTCGCCTACCCACGTGGTGAGGCCTACAACTCATGGAAAGGACACCATTCAAAAAATGCCCCGTGTGTGGAGCAAAATTTCCACACAGCGGCCATCACGAGGTGTGTAACCTGTGTTTATCACCTGAACACGACGAGTCGAGCTGCACAGCTTGTGAGTCCTTGCGACCCAAGAAGACCATTCGAGAACCGAGGGCCCGCCGACGTGACATACAGAGAACCAATGGATATCTTCGACGAAGGTCCATGTGTCCCCGAGGAAGATTCTGATGATCTCCAAATCGTAACTGAGGCAGACAACTCCGATGACTCCATACCATCAGGTCAACGCGTGAGTACGACTGCCCCAACACCTAAACCAAAGGCTAAGGTTAAAATTCCGCCTTCGGGGCCCAGTAGAGACCGAGACATTGCTTTGAAAGCCCGCCCTACGCCAAAGGACTATACAACAACTCCTGAGGCTAAAGACTAGCAGAAACCAGGCCCGGAGTCGAAGAAATCTGCTTCGAAAGCGATTTCTCAAGAAGAGCTTTTTCGACCTGAACCTTTGCAAAAAAGGATATACATAGATCCAAAAACAGGACATGTTTCCACTATGCCACATAGAAAGAGGGAGATAGATACAGCACCTTCAACTCCAGTGCCTGTCAAGAAGAAGGACTCTGCCTCATCACCTATGCACCCTTCTTCTCCTGTACCTCCTCTTTCACCTTCTATTCCTTTTAAAACTTCACCTCAAAGTTCACTTGCTCATTCACCACAAAATTCTCCACCTCAATCTTCACCTCCACAGACACCTCCTCAGAATGAAGATGAGTATAACATAGGGGATGGGGGAGACCCAGATGAGCCCTTTCCATACCCTAGTGATGTACCAGACTGGGAATATCCAAACCCACAAGATGTTCCAGATATCCCTGACCCACACACACATCCATCCAAACCATCTCCTCCTGAAGATAATATTGGGTTTGGACATCTACTTAATAGGGCTGCCATCTATCATAATGTAACTATGCACTCAGATGAGGCAGAGGAAGATTTTTTGTTAGACACTTTTGAACACTCTCAATAATATGTTCAAATATTACCCATGATTAAAGGGGTCATTAAGCATTTTAGATTCAGAAAGCTGTCTTTTTACCATCCAGCTGGCGCCGACAAGTTCGCTGTCAGGCCTCCTAGTATATCACCCCCCCGGCCACTTTGGCCCCTTCGCTAGTGCCCTCCTAGAATCAATATCATCACTGGCCCAGTCTACTTCCAACTTCACTATACTAGGAGACCTCAACATCCATTTTGACGACCCCCTAGACACGGGCAGCCGATTTGATCCTAGATCTGGCGACCTATGGCCTCCAACTGACCAACTCCGGAGCCACTCACATCAAGGGCCACCTGCTAGACCCAGTTTTTACCAATATCCACACCCTTCAAGCCAAAGCGTCCATTCCCTTCCCGTGGACAGACCATTTCTTGGTTCCTCTCTCCTTGCCAGGAGCTTTCAGGAAGCCCCACAAGCCCGCCACCTACACCAGGGACAGGGCATGGTCCAGACTCTCTGCAGAGGACTGGTCCAGAGCCTTGAGCTCTACGACCCCCAGTCCATCGGAGGACCCTGTCACAGCGGACAGAAAGTTCAGGGAGTGGATCTCCACCTCCCTTGATTCTATCCTCCCCATAAAAACCAGTGAGGATAAAAACGGAAAGACAGGATCAGCCCCTTGGTTTAGCCCGGAACTCAGAGCTCTCCGCAAAGAATGCAAAAAAGCGGAGCGACTGTGGAGAAAGGACTGGCTCCACTCCAGCAAGGACACCTACCGCAGGTCGGTGAGAACCTATAAATCCACCCTGAAACTCACTAAAGCCTCATACTACGATGCTAGAATAAAAAATGCCACCAATTCGGCGAGAGAGTCCTACCTCATCGCCAAAGAGCTTCTGAAAATACCAGCACCCCCCTCTTCCAACAGGTCCCCTCCGGGTTGAAGCGACGAACTGGCAACCTATTTTGATTCCAAAATCTCCCTTATACTAGCCTCACTCCCACCTCCCAGTCTGCCTAACCACAGGGACACTGATGTACCTGTTACCCACACAGGTAACATCCCACATCCACAGCTGACCGCATTTAGGGCGGTATCTCTGGACGAAGTAGGAAAGACTCTGGCCAGGATGAAAAGCGGCTCCCCCTGTGACCCCGCTCCCATCAGATTCCTGAAAACAGTGGCCCCTGCCATCGTGTCCCCTATCACAGAGCTGATCAACATCTCACTGGCCCAAGGCTCTGTCTCTCCGAGCTGGAAGGGTGCAGTAGTCAAAGCTCTTCTAAAAAAACCTCAACTGGACCCCACCGATCTGGCAAACTACAGGCCGATCTCTCTTCTCCCGGGCATTAGCAAAATGGCCGAGAAACTGGTCAATGTCCAACTGTCCCAGTTCCTCGAATCCAACAACCTTCTGCGTCGGTCCCAAACTGGGTTTCGTCCCGGCCACGGCACAGACACCGCCCTCCTCGCAGTCATCGAGGAGGCAAGGTGCATATTGGATTCAGGAGGGTCAGTGGCTGGATGTGCGAGTCATCACTTCAGCTCAACGGATCTAAAACCGAAGTCATGCTCATGGGCAAGAAATGGGCTACTATCCCTCCATCGGTCTGGCCCGATGTTTTTGGCGAGGTGCCCACCCCGAAGAAGGAAATCAAGACCTTGGGAGTCTGGCTTGAACCTGATCTGTCCATGAAGACCCAGGCAGCCAAAACAGCAGGAACCTGCTTCGGACTCATGCGTTCCATCCGTAAGATCCTCCCACTACTCCCTCCCCTATCAAGGAAACTCTTGGTTCAAGGTTTGATACTTGCTCGTCTAGACTATAGCAACGCTGTTTATCTAGGAGCCCCTGAATCTACCCTGGCACAACTCCAGCGCACCCAAAATGCGGCTGCCCGGCTCCTTATGAGTCTCCCCTCCAGGTCCTCTGCCAGACCAGCGCTGAAGGCCCTACTCTGGCTTCCAGTGTGACAGAGGATGGAATTTAAGGCTCTGTGTACCGCCCACAAACTTCTCAACGGTCTAGGCCCTTCGATCTTGCGAGACATGGTCACCCCATACAAGGCTCCCAGACTCCTGCGCTTGGACAATGAGCGTTTGACCAATGTCCCTAGATTCAGGAAGGTGCGCACTGGCGGTCGACGCTTCGCAGTAAAAGCGTCCTCAGGATGGAACTCGCTCCCCCGGTGCCTGCGGCTGGAACCCTGCCACCTTCGCTTCCGCAAAAAACTGAAAACTTTCCTCTTCCCCAAATAGGACCTCTTCCCTCCCTTGGTCACCACAAGTCCTTACAGCGCGGGGATGCCTCCGGGTCACCAGGCGCTCTACAAATCGTTAAATAAAATAATAAATGCCCCAGAAGTGTTTAAAGATCCTGTACGAGCTAGGATCATAAACCCAAGAATAGAAAAAAAGTACAGGTCTGCTCCTGGGGATCCTGCTTACATTAAAGGACAGCTACCCTTAGATTCCCTAGTCGTTTCAAACGCTAGAAAATGAGAAAATGCAGACATCAGGTGAGGCACCACCTCCTGATAAGGAATCAAAAATAGATGCTTCAGGCAAAAGGATAGCTGCACAAGCTAGCAATACATGGCGTATAGCTAACACACAAGCCTTTCTCGCAAGATACAACAGGGCTCATTATGACCAGTTAGAAACCCTTTTACAACATCTACCTGACCAATATAAGGCACAGGGAATTGACCTTATACATAGTGTAAGCTTATTTCAAATTCCTCAATCAAGTGCGCTTGTGATGTAGCAGACACTGCATTTACTCCAGTATTGGAACTTTCATAGATTCACATGCCTGAATCATTCCCCGTCGTCGAGACGGGAGTCTCCGGTATATAAAAAAGCAGTGCTTAGTAGTATAGCAAACTGAAAAGAGGCCTAGGCCCATTTCCCTTTTGCCACCCATAGCCTTTGTTATGTAAAAAAAGGCCCAAGCATTTCCCTGAACCAATCAGAGCTCCTCACCCTCTAGAACACTCCTGAGAGAACCTTCTTATGTTGTTGATGTCCGTCTTTTCTGGTCACTAATTAAAGCGCCGGGACACTCCTTTGGAGTAGCCGAGCGCTATAAAAGACCAACCTAACATCATCTTCTGCCCCTCAGATTTTTCTAACCACGTTGTGCTAGGGAGTCTCCTTTTGAGCTCTGCTCAAACTCTTTACTTCTACAGTATTCGGACTTAGATTTGAGGTTTTTACATCAACCATGTCTGATAAGGAGAAAAAAGGATTATTTAGAGCTTGTTCCACCTGCTCCAAGAAGAGGCTTTATACAGATGACCCTCACAAGGACTGCATCTACTGTCTTTATCCAGACCATAGGGCAGCAGATTGTAAGGTATGTCGTACCTTTTCGAATAAAACCTTGAGGGATCATGGGGGAAGGCTACTGATCTGGCTCCAGAAGGTCAAAGCCAGGAAGGAAATCCTCTCGTGAGAGTAAGGAGGAATCTGTGGCGTCTAAGATCTTAGAAGAGAAGTAGATCTCCTCACACATTCCTCAGGGGAAAGACCTGAGAAGGCCCCAAAAAAGACCACCCCAGGGTCTTCAGGGCGCAGCCCCTCAAAATCCCCTTCAGTCTCATCTAAGGGGAAGAAGGGTTCTGCTGGTGAGGTGAAAGGAGCAAAATCCACCTCAGATCCACCACAGTCACCTCAGAAGATCAAGATTACCATCAAACGGTCTTCTTCTACGCATTCTGAGGAGAAGGGTGCTGTTTCAGCTCATTCGACGGGACCGTCAACAAAAAAGGGACCATCGACGACGACAAAAACACCTCAGCCGTCAACGAAAAAGGATAATGATAAGGCTGGTGAGAAAACAGCGTTGACGATTTCAGTCGACGGCGATATAGTCGACTGTTTCACTGTCGACGAGGACGTCGACGACCGTGTCAACGGCGGCGTCGACGACGGCAGCGTTGACGAGGACTGTGTCGTCGACGGCAGTGTAGACGACAGCGTCGACGAGGACGACGACTAGGATAGCGTAGACGGTGGCGTCGACGACGATGACTTGGTCGACGGCGATGGGAATCTCGTCGACTGGCTCGTCGACGAGGGAAAAAACACTAGAAAAAAGGTTGGTGCCTTGGAAAAAACCTATAACACCGGAGGTTACATCTCCAAGCAAGGTCTCCCCATTGTTGCCATCTCACCTACTGGAGGAGGAAGATTCGGAAGATGATGAGTATGGAATTGCCAGTAGCCCTTCGCAATTACAGGTCAAGTACCAAGAAGACGATTCTGAGGAAGAATATGGGGGTTATCAAGAAGAACCCCAGGAACAGCACCGATATAGTCAACAGCAACGGGAGGAGATGACAAGTGTGCCATCCTCTTTGTTGAAGGATCTCCAGGGAATGTTGGAGGATTATAGGAAGAGATACCCAGCGACTCCAGTCGCTCAACAGATCCTTGAGGCTGCTCCACGATCGGTTCCAGGGACGCTGATTCGTAGGAGAGAGATTGTACCGGAACCTACTGCTAGGTCCCCACCGCCGACGACCCACCACAATACCTTGAATGAGGATCATGAGGATGGGGAGATTGCGGACACAAGTGCAGAATGGCATGACTATATTGCCCCATCACCTTCAACTCCTCCACAGAGACCAGTAGATTCTCCACCGGAGGACATTGGTGGATTTCCTAATTTGATGGAAAGAGCCACTAAGAGATTTGCACTGACCACGACAGAAGAGAAAATGGAATGTTTTCTATATGATTTCAAGGACTTCTATCGGAAATCCGTACGATCCCTGCCTATAGTTTCTCATATTTGGAAGGAAGGATTAAAGGTCATGGAGACGCCAGCAACGGTAACACCAGTTCTGGCCAGACTGGAGAAGTATAAGGCACCAGTGGATGCTCCATCTTGCCGTTTGGGACATCCCAAACCGGATTCTGTTATCACTCAGGCGGCACAACAGAAATCAAGGAAACCCATCTGCTCCGATTGCAGCACCTCCAGACAAAGAGGGCAGAAGGTTGGATAACGCGGGAAAACGGTTTTCATTAATGTCAACTCTGCTTGTGAGAGCTGCTAATGCCCTCGCTATCTTGGGAAGGTATGACAGGCAGATGTGGTGTGACCTGTCTTCATATGTTAACCTGGTGCCGGATCCAGAGAAGCAGAAGGCGAAGAAATTTCTCATGGAGGGAGAGAGGACTTCGGCTGAAGTCATAGGCTGCGCTATGGATATAGCTACCACGGCATTTAGATCATTGGGAGGAGCTGCGGTCCTGTGCAGGCAAGGATGGCTGTGAGCAACAGCATTTAAGCCGGAGGTACAAAACAAGATTTTAGACCTCCCTTTCACTGGGGAAGAATTATTTGGGAAACATATTGTTGATACTCTGGAGAGTATCAAGAAGGATACTATTACGGCAAAGGCTCTGGGAACACTGCAATACAGGAAACCCCCTTTTCGTGGCTCCAGGGGTAGAGGACAGTCCTCGTATAGAGGAGGATACCAAAAGGGGAGATATTCTTCCTCTTATCAGTCCTCATCGCAGCCTTACCGTCAGCAATACAACCAGCGTCAATCAGGAGGATGTACAAAATCAACTCCAAGAGGACGGGGTGGTCGGGGAAAGGACAACACCCGTCGACAATGACAACCTCCATCTTCCGGCTCTGTCCGATGCTCCCCTGGGTGGAAAGATTGCCCACTATCTTCACAATTGGTGGAAAATAACAACGGACCAATGGGTCCTCAAAATAGTTCAATTCGGTCACACCCTAGAATTTTTTCAAGCGCCCCCTTGTACGCCACCGATGCACCAGAGAGCCAACCATCTGCATCAACTCCGGCAGGAGATTCGGACAATGCCCCGAAAGGGAGCAATAGAACCGGTACCGGTTTTTTCTTATCAAGAAAAACAGGTTCCAGTGGCGCCCCATTCTTGATCTCGGATCCTTAAACACCTATCAAGAAACAATCTTTCACGATGGTATCTCTGCAGGACATCCTTCCGTTATTAAACCCAGGGGATCATATGACCACATTGGATCTACAAGACGCGTATTTCCACTTGCCGATACATCCTGCACACAGACAGTACCTTCGGTTCTAGGTAGCCGAAAGACATTACCAATTCAGGGTACTGTAATTCGGCTTGAAGTCAGCGGCAAGAGTTTTCTAGAAATGTCTGGCTCCAGTGATGGCTGTGTTGAGGAAGCAAAAACATCAAATATTTCCTTACCTCGACGACTGGTTAGTCAAAGCACCATCAAAGGTGCAGGCCAGAGCGTCGACGCAGGCCTGCATAGAGTAATTCGCCGATCTAGGATTGACTCTTCACCAGGGAAAGTCAAACCTCCACCTAACAAAACTAATCACATTTTTGGGGGCAATATTGGACACGGAATGCAACAAAGCGTTTCCCTCAGAGGAAAGACAACTGAGGATTGTGTCCCTCTTCCACGACTTTGTAAAAAGAAAGTCTCTTTCAGTCCGCAGGTACAAATCCTTGCTGGGCACGATGTCCTCTTGTATTCCCCTGGTGCCTTACTGCAGGCTAAGGATGAGACCATGGCAGGAACAGATCGATCTACAATGGCGTCAGGCGGAGGGATCCTTCGACGATACAATAAGGGTGACACCAGTGATGCTACAGGCAGCAAAGTGGTGAACACAGAAAGCAAATGTGTCTCAAGGACTGACGTTTCTGGTAAGAGCGGCTCCACTAGTGGTAATGACGGATGCGTCGTTAGAAGGATGGGGAGCTTTCCTTCAGGACCTTCAAGTAAGCGGTCGTTGGAAGGCACAGGAGCAGCAATTACATATAAATCTGCTGGAGCTCAGAGCGATCCGCTTGGCATTACAGGCTTTTCTGCCAAGGATAAAAGGTTTGCCGTGTTGGTAAGAACAGACATCACCACGGAGATGCATTATGAAAACAAGCAAGGGGGGACGAGATCTCTCTCCCTGTCTCAGGAAGCCCAGGAGATATGGAAATGGGCTCTTCAGCAAGGAATATCATTGGCAGCAGAACACCTCCCAGGGGATCAGAACATCAAGACGGATACTCTCAGCAGGCTAAAATCATCCTGCCACGAATGGGAGCTAGACCAGGGGATCCTGAACAGCGTCTTTCGAAGATGGGGAACACCGATAGTGGACCTATTTGCTACAATGGAAAACAGAAAATGCCAGTACTTCGCAAGCTGGCTTCCCCAGAAGGGATCTTGGGGGAATGCGTTTTCCATGGCATGGTCCAGCATCTTTGCCTACGGTTTTCCTCCAATTCCTCTTCTCCCCGCGTACTGGTGAAGATCAAGAAAGAGCAGTGCAGGCTGATCCTAGTAGCCCCGTGGTGGCCCAGACAACACTGGTTCACGGAACTACTGCTGCTGTCGGAGGACCGTCTAATTCGGTTGCGCCTAATTCCATCGCTTCTGACAATGTCCAAGGGGCAGGTGCACTATCCGGACCCGAAATCCTTGCGATTAGCAGCCTTTCTCCTGAACACTGTGAGTTTAGCCATCTGAACATCTCACACGAATGTAGGGAGATCCTGTCCAAGGCCAGAGCGGAGAGTACCAACAAAACCTACAGGATGAAATGGAAGAGGTTTTGTCTGTTGCGTAAGAGACATGATGTTCACCCTCTTACTGCTGCACCTCATCAAATTATACCTTACATTCTGCTGTTAGCAAAGTCAGGATTAGCACACGCCTCAATCAAGGTGCATTTGGCTGCGTTATCCCGCTACAGGAGATCATAGTCAGGCCCATCTTTATGGTCCTCAAGGATTATCAAACAATTTATGAAAGGAATATTCAGAGTCTTTCCACCAGTAAAGCCTCCACCACCATTATGGAATCTGAATATTGTACTCTCTCAATTGATGAAGCCACCATTTGAACCTATACACAGGGCAGACCTGAAGTTCTTGTCCTGGAAAGTGGCTCTTCTCATTGCATTGACTTCAGCGAGAAGAGTAGGTGAACTATAAGCGCTCACGATTCAGGAGCCTTTCTTGCAGTTCCAGGAGGATAGAATGATTCCCAGGACAAACCCGAAGTTCATTTCGAAGGTGCCAACTGATTTTCATTTGAACGAACCATTGTTGTTGAAACTTTTCTTTCCTCATTCATCGACAGCGGCAGATAGAGTATTGCACTCGCTGGACGTTCAGGGATGTATGAAATTTTACTTGAAAGAAACGAAGGCATTTCGCAAGTCTTCTCAGTTATTTGTCGCCTTCAGCGCACCCAGGAAAGGTTTCCCACTGTCAAAGAGGGGAATTGCCAGATGCATTTCCAGTGCAATTGTCTACTGTCATCAAGCTGCTGGAAAGCCTTTGAATGCACGAGTCCGTGCACATTCCACGAGGGCGGTGGCCACATCCACTGCACTGTTTGGAGGAGTGTCAATCCATGATATCTGCAGAGCAGCAACCTGGGCATCTACGCACACCTTCACCAGGCACTACTGCTTGGAGGCAGCCGCAGAATCTGATGCGGCGGTGGGAGAGGCGGTACTGCGGAATATCATCCAGTAACGGTGAGCCTTTCTTGCATCCCTCCATCCATAATTTCTCTGATTTACAAAGTCACGTTTTATATAAGTGTGGATATATGTATAGAATATTAGGCTTCATTTCTAATGGCATTGCATGATTATGTAATGTATCAGGAAAATGTGCTTTGTTTTTTTTCTCTGCTCGCTATTCTGATTCAGGCATGTGAATCTATGAAAGTTCCAATACTCGAGTAAGAAAACAAGTTACTTACCTGTAACTTTAGTTCTCCAGTATTGGAATCTTTCATAGATTCACATGCACCCACCCTACTCCCCTGAGAGGCTCACCTCGGATTTAGCACAGGAACTGTGTTCTTTGCACAAGTGCGCGAAAAATCTGAGTGGCAGAAGGTTCTCTCAGGAGGGTTCTAGAGGGTGAGGAGCTCTGATTGGTTCAGGGAAAGATTTGGGCCTTTTTTACATAACAAAGGCTATGGGTTGCAAAAGGGAAATGGGCCTAGGCCTCTTTTCAGTTTGCTATACTACTAAGTACTGCTTTTTTATATACCAGAGACTCCCGTCTCGACGACGGGGAATGATTCAGGCATGTGAATCTATGAAAGATTCCAATACTGGAGAACTAAAGTTACAGGTAAGTAACTTGTTTTCATAGAGAAGTAAACACTAGTGTCCTCCTTAGAAGCCATTAGTGGCTACGCATTTCAGGGTTTAAGCAAGAGGCGCAAACAACTATCTTAAATCAACCATTCAACCAACAACATTTGTTTGGTCCAGAGGTAGACGTAGCACTTGAGAAAATGAAAAAAGACACTGATACTGCAAAATCTATGGGAGCTCTGCAGTCCACTAAACCAAGAGGCTCCTTTCGCCGCTTCTTTTACAGAGGAAGCTCCAAAGAAACTGGAGCAGACAATTGAACTTCCTTTAAAAACAATACGCAAACATCCTCCAATAGAGGATATTTAGGCTTTCCTGATTTCAGTTTCTATTTTTGGTCAATATTGGTGGGGTTTTTTCAGTTTTTTCAATACCTTAAAAAAACAGTGGTTACACATTTTCGCGACATTAAAAACAACAGAAAGTGTTTTTCAGGTGTTTATGGAATTTTAATTGAATTGAAATTTAATTATTGCTTGCTTTATGCACTGATAGTGCATGTGTATAGATAGCTTGTGCAAAGGGTATATGAAGTCCAAATCAATTTTTAGTGCACCAGAATGGGCTACAAAGTCAATAGCATTCTTCATTACCTCTGAAGATTGTAAAGATGCTTTCAGCATATCATCTAGCAAGTTAAAAGAATCTCTTACAGGGAAGCACTTCAGCTCAGGTATCAATTTTGACAGACTATCATACACTTTTTCACATACGTAGCTGAATTACTGCAAATACAAACAGTATCACTTCAATTTTTTGGGAACTTGGTAGGAACTTTTTTCAGCAGCATTCCAAGTGACACTGTGTTCCATGTTTACCAAACGTCTGCTGTCATGTTTTTACTACTATTTCAGATGCTTGGTCAAGTCAAGTCAGGGATTTATATAGCGCGCTACATACCCATAGGGTCTCAAGGCGCTTGAGGAAGGCGGGGGGGAAATTACTTGTCGAATATCCAAGTTTTAAGTTGCTTTCTGAATGCTAGGTGGTTCTGAGTAAGCCGAAGGTGAGTGGGGAGAGAGTTCCAGGTCTTGGCTGCCAGGTAGGAGAAGGATCTACCTCCCATGGTGGCTTTGTTGATGCGGGGAACAGTGGCCAACGCTTGGTTGGAGGATCGTAGATTACGGGATGGGGTGTAGAAGGACAAGCGTGTGTTGAGGCATTCGGGTCCCAGTTCGTACAGTGCTTTGTGTGCGTGGGTTAATAGGCGGAAGGTAATTCTCTTATTTACGGGGAGCCAGTGGAGGTTTTTCAGGTGATCAGAGATGTGTTCTTTATGCGGGATATCAAGTATGAGCCTGGCTGAGGCGTTCTGGATGCGTTGGAGTTTTTTCTGGAGTTTTGCGGTGGTACCGGCGTATAGGGTGTTTCCGTAGTCCAGGCGACTCGTGACAAGTGCGTGAGTGACCGTTTTTCTAGTTTCGGTGGGGATCCAGCGAAAAGTTTTTTTGAGCATGCGAAGAATGTTGAAGCAGGATGATGAGACAGAGTTGACTTGTCTGGTCATTGAGAGTGAGGAGTCCAGGATGACGCCCAGGTTTTGTGCGTGGTCCGTCGGGGTGGGAGCTTTTCCAAGGGCCTCTGGCCACCAAGAGTCGTCCCAGGCGGAGGGGGATGTGCCTAAGATTAGGACTTCTGTTTTGTCTGAGTTCAGTTTCAGACGGCTGTGCTTCATCCACTCGGCTACTTCTTTCATTCCTTCGTGTAAGTTGTTTTTGGCGGTGTTGGGGTTCTTGGTGAGTGAGAGGATCAGTTGGGTGTCGTCAGCGTAGGAGATGATGTTGAGATTGTGTTGGCGAACGATGGCTGCGAGGGGGCTCATGTATACGTTGAAGAGGGTGGGGCTGAGTGATGATCCTTGCGGCACGCCGCAGATGACTTCAGAGGCCTCTGATTTGAATGGAGGGAGTCGGACTCTCTGAGTTCTTCCGGTGAGGAAAGAGGTGATCCATTCCAGAGCTTTTCCTTGGATTCCGATGTCACTGAGGCGCTGTAATAGGGTGCTATGGCAGACTGTGTCGAAGGCTGCGGAGAGGTCAAGAAGGATGAGGGCGACTGTTTCTCCATTATTAAGTAGGGTTCGAATGTCATCTGTTGCTGCGATGAGTGCGGTCTCAGTACTGTGTTTGGCTCGGAATCCGGACTGTGATGGGTCGAGGGATTTGTTGCTTTCGAGAAAGGCGGCAAGCTGGTTGTTGACAGCTTTCTCGATGACTTTGGCCGGGAAAGGAAGGAGCGAGATGACAGTATACTTTTCACATATACCTGTCACTACATCTTGCATTGAATGTTTAAAGCTTGGGGTGTTAGACAATTCACTTACAATCAATACTGACTCACTAGGAAAGGGTGCTGATGTATCAAACGATTTCACCCATTCTCTGTCTCTGGGTAAATGTGATGGTACATATTAAGAAATATTCTTATAAAACCAGCCATTTTACCTATCAGTGAAATCAAATGTTGCCAAAATATCTAATACGATTTTGATATTTCTCAATTCTCAATGGTTTATAAAATAACTGAATAATAACTAAAACATGCTTCTAACGACTGCCTCTTTAGACCAAAGACCACAAAACTGAAAAAAGCAGAAGGAAGAATAGACAATGTTTTTGTGACATCTCTCAGTAACAAAACTAAAGCAGAATAATGTTAGCCCAGTCTTTCTTGATGCTACCTTGCATAACAAAGTTACATTGTATCGGCCCCTTCAGGAAGAAATAAAAATTTCTTTCACTCATCTTTTCCTTTGTTTGAATGGCACTTAGTTTGTGGTTGCTAAGGTGTTTTTTCAGTGTTTATATGTTTACACAGGTGATGGCTATTTTCCTTTCGGTGGGGTTTTATCAGTTATTATAGGTATAAACCTAAAACCAGATAGCCTAAGGATATTTTAGAAGAAGCTACAGAGGTAATAACAATAAGGGAAGAGGTCGAGGTAATAACAACAATCGAGCCTCTTCCACCACTAATCAGTGATTTCCTTCAGCTTCACCCAACAGCATACCACTCCTTTGGGGGGAGATTAACACAGTTCCTACCTGTCTGGAATTCCATCACAACAGACAAGTGAGTAAGACAGATTTTCCAGAATAGTTACTGCCTAGAGCTTACAGCTACCTCTCCAAATATACCACCCAGACAGCGTCCAATGTCCACAGAACTTCTAACGCTGCTCCAACAAGAGGTTCTCTCATTGCTGCAAAAAGTTGTAATAGTTAGTTCCATTGCAACATCAAGAAGCAGGGGTATACTCACTCTACTTCCTAATACCCAAACAAGCATTTGCAATGCAATAGGCCTCGCATTAGGAAAGTTAGAGCTATTGGTCTTGTAAATGACAATTTATTTATTTATGTGTTGGTTTTGAAAATGGCTAAATTAATAGCTTTGTCATTTACAATGCCAATAGTTATAACTTTCGCAAATGTGACACCTATAACTTGGGGTTGCGCTAAGTGGTGCTTCTGAGTGGTGCTTCTGAGTGGTGCTTCTGAGTGGTGCTTCTGAGTGGTGCTTCTGAGTGGTGCTTCTGAGTGGTGCTTCTGAGTGGTGCTTCTGAGTGGTGCTTCTGAGTGGTGCTTCTGAGTGGTGCTTCTGGGTGGTGCTTAGTGATAATGTGGTGACGCTGAGTGATAATGTGGTGGCGCTGAGTGATAATGTGGTGGCGCTGAGTGATAATGTGGTGGCGCTGAGTGATAATGTGGTGGTGCAGAGGGCAGAAAGGCACAAAAAACGAGTAACAGAGGGCAGAAGGGCAGAAAAACAAGGGAAAAACGAGTCTAACAGAGGGCAGAAGGGCACAACAAGTGGACAAATCGGGATTACAATCGATTCATGCTGGTCACCCATAAGCCTAACCATAGAGCTCAAGTACTTATCACAAGCTGTGTTGGCCTCAGCAATACATCAAAATCAAACCTGTGAGTATGTTTGAGCATGTTCAACATCAATTCTACTCTGAAACCAGAAGCTTTTGAGTTCCCATCTTAGTAATGGGATATCTGTAAGGATAGCTCAGTCCGTTAAGCGCTTGCTTCAGAGAGGTGCAGGGCAAGAGTAAACCTCAGCAAGCAAGGCCGATTTAACCATCATTCAGAGAGCAGTAAATAACATAGGGTAGGAATACTACCTGTTCTTTATAACGCTTAGGAAGGATAGTATGTAGTACTACAGAAAAATGATTACCTACAAGCTAAGAAATGTACTTGCCGTTCAAGTATCCTACTCCTATTTTTAAAACTCCTAATTTTATATAATCTCCATAATAGGTCGAGCGTGATGCGCATGCGAATGAAAGGCTACATGTATTCTGCAAAACATTACTATTCGATAATATCCAAGTTTTTCAAGCCCTTGTTCTTACACTGTTGCTCCCCGACATTTGCGCTCATGCACTTCCAGATTAAACACTGCAATTAGTACAAAAGCCCCCCGTGTGCCACTGCGGGATTGGGGGCTCAGGAATCCTACCACCCTCCCGGGTTAGCCCCTGCCACAGACCATGGATTCTGTGGTTTTAATCTGGCCTGACTCTCACTTACATTATGCCTTTGTTTACACCAATGTTCACTGGCATAACCATTGACGTTGCTGGCCCATCTGGGATGGCATTTTGTGGACCATATCTACTTGAAAGGCTGAGCGGTGAGGGGGACGGGTGTAAGCATTCTTAATTTGTTACTTTCAGGCGTACGGTTTCTGAGCAACTGGGCTACTATATTAAGGTAACTTTTTTCCGTTTCTATAATACACATTTGCTGCAGTAGATAGAGCACAACACTTAACAGGTTGGCAAGGTCCAGTGAACGCTGGTTTAAAGTCTCAAGTATGTGTCCATTCGTTTTTTATGGGGGGGGGGGTAGTTGAACGCATACGCACATTCGGGGTAGACTCTTTAGGGCACTAAAAGTACCAGAATGCTTTGTGTTACATGAAACCCTAGCCTGCATATCATCCTTCTGGCGAGGTTGGTCGATTGCTAAACCATTGTAATATTAGACTGGCTCAGCAGACTCCATACTGGAGCAAGGAGGGATGCGTTAACAAGAACCCCCACAACCCACTAAATTATTTTTTTTAATACAACAGCACCCCTGCCAAATACGAGAAATGGGAATAAAAGGAGGCATAACTCACTGTTATGCACAGATCGAGATCACTTTAGCAGGTGGACTTTAAGAGTTTTGTTGTTGTGCCCCCGGATAACATGCTAGGTAGTGAGGCGCGTGGAGCACCGCAAGGCGCCCGTATAAGGACACAGACACACACAGAAAAACGCACACAAACACACCAGCGTACTGAAACACGCACACAAACACTTCTGTATACGGACACAGACACGCTCACACGGATTATCAGACACACACATGCGTACATCAACACGTTCACTCAGGCACTCAAGCACATCTGTGCCACTTCCAAACCAGCATCCACGCACAATCATATCTACACTCCTACAATCTGACAGTCATGCACCGCAAAACACACATAGATAAAAAACCCTCAACGCTGGAACCTAGACAAAAGCACATGTGCACAGTCACTGAGAATCACAGTTTCCGAAAGAAACACACACTCATCTGCACACAGACATCTGTTTGGACACAGACACTCACAACTACCCCAACTCAAGTAAGTTAGTGAAAGAGTGAAGGTGCAGCGACACTTCTATGGCGTAGGTTGCACTAGTAAGTTTCCAGGTGCCCACTGTCCAGTGACAGCCGGTGTCACTCCAAGAGACACACAGCAACCCTTCTAATCACAGCTGCCGGGAATGGGCTCCGGCTGACACATCCCTCTGCGGGTATACACTGGGTGCTCGTGCTGCATATCTTTTGTGTGCAAGGAGGGGTTCCGGCTTGCACAGACCTCTGCGCGTGCTCTCTCTCTAAGTTTGCCAGGGTGTGTGTGTGAGAGAGACACGGAGGGTGAGTCCGCGGGTGCAGACAGGGCTGTGGCACAGAGCGAGGGGAGAAGTTGTGAGCAAGCAAGAGACATTTATAAACTCAGTTACTACGCCTGTTTGCTATGCATTAACACCCCACCCCTCCGAAATATGAGAGAACGTCACACTGCTCACAAATAAATAAATGTACATATTACAGCAAACTGCCCCTTGTCAAAGTTCATGTGCTTAGCATACGTTTTGCATCTTATCACACTTCTATTTATGTATCTGACGTACTTGCAAAGCGCTACATAGTAATAAAACTAATTCAAAGCGCTGCACAAAATATGAACCCAAAGGAAGAATAAAAGATTGGTTACATTTAGTAGTCAAATGGTTTTATGGAACAGAAGAGTAAGGAGAATGTTAGGAAAAAACAAGGAGTGTTCTTTTCAATATAGGCAGGAGGAGGGGATAAGTCGTGATTTGCTTAAGGTCACCCAATGCAGCTTGCGGAGCTGGAACCTGTCCTGCAAAACTTCCTTCAAAGAACCAACAAGCTGGGGGGGCGTGGCTAGCAGCCAACGATGGCGGCCGCAGCTTAGAGAGGCTCCCAGGTAGAGGTGGCTTTCCGCAACAATCCGTACAATTATCCTGATCTACACCGGCTACAAAGGGTGGACCGGACCCGGAGTCCGTGCAGCGAGCGGCTACAGAACTTTTGGGCGCGGCGGCGGATCGAATAAGCACACTCCCGCTGGCCGGAGACGGAGGAGGAGCCGGGCCTACCCTCGACCGCGAGGCCGCGGAGTCACAGTTCAAGCAGACCCGGCCGGAAGCGACCTGAAGCCGGGGCCGAGGGACAGGAAGTGTCGGCTCATCAACTGCGTCACTCCGAAGAACCACGAAACTCCCCTCGGCGACCCGAGCTCACGTGCACACCTTGCCGTCGCCTGTTGACACTCCCCGGGAGTGCACAATCCTGTCGGAGGCGCAGACGGCGCCGCGCACGTTGGACTCAACACCGCCATTGCCCAGCGAAGACGACCAGGAAGGCCGCTTGGCCGCCCCAACGATAACTGCGCCATGTCGAACAGGGGCCCCAAAAACACATCGACCCAGGCCAAATTAGACAAATTTGCGTACGAGAGACACTCGCCCCCCCAGGACCAACGCAAACCCGTCGGAAAAGTGGCGGAGGCCGAGGTGGCGAGAAAGGCCACGCTGGATGATGTCCTGGCGGCGTTGACGCAGGTACAAGAGACTGTGGGGGCCACGGCGACTGAAGTCACCTTGATCAGGGCGGATCCCCAGAAAATGATTGAGAGGGTCAAACAGGTCGAAGTGGTCACTAAATCACTGGTCGAGGATGTGTCCGAACTACAGACGGCAGTGGAGCGCTTACAAACTGATAATAAACTGCTCAGGGACAAGCTGGACGACCAGGAAAATCGCTCACGGCGCAATAATGTCCGCATTTTAGGTGTGCCGGAATCGGAAGACACAGGGGCGCTGGACCTGTATGTGGAAGACTTGGTGAAAAATTGACTCCAACCCAAAGGCCTATCCAATTTCTTCTCGGTCGAAAGGGCCCACCGCGTTCCGGGGGGAAAACCCAGGACGGGAGGCGCACCACGGCCGATACTGGCTAGACTTTTAAATTTCCGGGATCGGGACGCCATTTTGCAGGCCGCAAGAGTGGCGCCGGCCATCCAAATTCAAAACTCGAAAATTGCCTTCTTCCCGGACTATACAGCGGAGGTGTCTAGAAAGAGGAGAACATTTCTGGAAGTCAAAAAAACCTTGAGAGAGAAAGAACTGCCGTACTCAATGGTATTCCCGGCTAAGCTACGGGTGGTAGCGGAAAAAAAAGTGTGGTTTTTCGATTCCCCGGACACGGCCCGGGACTGGCTGGAGGGCTGGCACACCGTTGGACGACAGCGCAGGACACATCGGCCAGATCAAGATCGCAGGGGAGGCAGCAGGAATGGTTCGCAAGCATCTGGCCGAGTGGAAGGTGCAGAACGCTCGCCCTCCCATGGATTTGAAGGGGGAGGCGGAGAGGAATGATTCCAGCTACGGACTCTGTAATTCACACGATCGCCGATCGCCGAACTGACTTGTTGTTTTCATAGCTGCACGTTGACTCTGGCATGGCAACCCCGAGAGCCTACAGGGGAGCCGCCAACCCGGGGAGACGCTCTCCCCCCTACACGCAAGTATTCTGGTTTTGGGATGGGTAAAGCACTCTGCTCAGTTGGGGTGGCGGGCAGTTGGAAGTCCGTTAAGCAGGGGGGCAGGGAGGGGGGTTTGTTTTGAAATGTTTGTTTGGAATGCACGCCAATGGTCTAGGACGATGTTTCGTTTCTTATGGGAATCAAGGCACATTGCTGGGGACGGACTGTGATATTATGCCCCCATGATGCCTCTGAACGCCTCGCTGCGCGACGACGCAGCCGATAGACTGGTTACATCCCTTGGGCAATACAGCACGTACCTCATAATCACCAATGGCTAACAATTCAGTGCCGACAGGGGGGGTGACTCCCTCCGACGCACAATGCCCACCTCTGACCTTGATGTCCTGGAATGTGAGAGGTTTGGGGGACAAGGTTAAGCGGGGGTTGGTTCTAACTGCTATTAAGCTACTGCGACCTACTGTGGCACTGCTGCAAGAAACACACTTGGTAGGGGGGGCTACGAAGGCCTTGAATAGACGTGGTTACAAAATGTGGGCCCACTCTGGTTTCACGTCCGGCTCCAGGGGGTCCGGCATTCTAGTACAGAAAAACTCACGATTCATGCCCCTATCATCTAAAACTGACGACCAGGGCTGCTTTGCGGCCGTGCAAGGACAGTGGGAGGGGAAACTCTTTAACTTAGTGTCAGTGTATATTCCACCGGCTTTGCATTCGGTCCACCTCCCAAGACTAGGGGACTTCCTTCTAACTCTCCCCGAGGGTGAGATCATTCTAGGGGGGGACTTCAACGCTGTCATGGACACACAACTAGATAAACACCCCACACCGACCCCGACAGGAGGGGAAACGTATTTTCGACGATTTACCACGGCCATGGGCCTGACGGACATCTGGAGGCACTTGCACCCGGGCATGCAGCAATACACCTTTCACTCCGCAGTGCATGGCAGCCTGTCCCGTATTGATTATTTCCTGTCGCTGGGGGATGGCCTCTGTCATGTAGATACCCTGGTGATTCACCCCCGAGGTATTTCAGACCATTCACCGCTCACACTGACACTTTCCCTACAGACGAGAGCACGTAAACGCATTTACCCCATGCACGCATCATATTTTAAGGTTCCACAGGTTCGCAAAGCCCTCAAACACGCCACGAAACAAAACTTCCTTGAAAATACACACTCATTGCGCTCCCTAGCAACACTTTGGGAGGCCTATAAAGCGGTTCTACGGGGCCAAGCCATTAACACCATAACCGGGCACAAGAGGCAGCAGTCACAGGAGCTGGCCGATCTGGAGTGACATTACAGGAACGGTCCGCGGCTCACGAGCTACACCCTTCCCCCTCCACCCTACACGCACTCACTCTCCAACAGCAGCTGTATAATGATCACCTGCGTCTGGTAGTTAGGGGACACATAGCCGACACTCAGAATAGGATTTACGAAGTGGGGGACAAAGCAGGGAAAATGCTGGCATGGCTCGATAAACGTGAGGGCAACTCCAGGGGGATCCAGCATCTGAAAGATGAGCAGGGGGTGCCACACTCTGATCCTAGGCGTATAACAGAACTGCTTGCGACCCATTTTGAGCGAGTATATACCCCGTCGCGGAAGATTACACCTGAAAGTGCCAGGGCACTCTTAGCGCCGATTGAGGTCCAAACATTATCACTAGAAGCATCAAGTGAGCTGGAGGCAGACATTACAGCCGATGAAATCCAACTGGCCATTAAAGCTCTGAACCCGGGCAAGGCAATGGGACCGAATGGAATACCCATAGAATGGTACCAGATGATGCCGGAAACCCTCCGCACACATTTGTTGGGGATGTTCAAGACATGTTTAGAGAGGGGTTCCCTTCCGCTAGACCAGCGAGTGGCAACTATCGTACCTATCCCCAAGCCGGGTAAACCACCAGAGGACTGTTCCTCTTATCGACCCATTTCCTTATTGAACGCTGAAGTGAAAATTCTGGCCAAGCTCCTGGCGCAAAGGATCCTGCCCCATCTGTCATCGATCATACATCCGGATCAGTCCGGATTTATGCCGCACAGGAACACAGCGTTGAATTTGCGGCGACTTCATGGTATCCTAGCTAGAACTGACATCATCAACTCACCGGCAGTAATTCTAGCACTTGACGCCAAAATGGCGTTTGACCTGGTGGAGTGGGAGTACCTTTTCGAAACACTGAAGCATATGGGGTTTGGACCTCGCTTTCTTGCTTGGGTCAAACTGCTCTACACAGACCCAATGGCTCACTTAGTGGCTAATGGCCACATTTCACGCACATTCCCGCTGGGAAGAGGCACGCGACAGGGGTGCCCTCTGTCGCCCCTGCTGTTTGCCATCTCTTCTGGAACCTCTTGCGACTCTCATACGAACCTCTCCCCTCCTCAAAGGTATACCAGGGACCGGGGGTTGGGAAGACCGTCTGTCCCTATACGCAGACGATATGTTGCTCTATCTAACTGACCCTGAGGAAGGTGTACCGGCTTTATTGCGCATTTGCGACACGTACGGCAGGATCTCCGGTTACACGCTAAACTGGTCCAAATCAGAGTTATATGTCTTGCAAGGCCCGGCCCCAACTCTCGACAGCAAGTGCCCGCTGAAACTGGCGGGATCATCATTTAAATACCTAGGCATACATGTCACTAAAGACCCAGCAGAGTTTATGGATAAGAATCTAAAACTACACTTGGAAAGGCTTAAACGGGATGTTGGGTTCTGGTCAGGCCTGCCGTTGACACTTCTAGGTAGGGCGGCGCTTTACAAAATGATGGCGTTGCCACGCTTTTTGTACGTCCTCGAAAATTCGCCTTATCCTGTGCCCCCTAAGTTTTTCCAGAAAGTTGCGGCTTTGGTTTCCAACCTGCTATGGGGTAACCTCCCGGCACGCGTGGCACAATCCAAACTGCATAGAGACTGGTATAGCGGGGGCATCGCGCTAACGAATCTGAAACTGTACTATTGGGCTGCACACCTTAAGCAAATTAATCAATGGATCCACGCACCGCATACTGAGCCAGCATTTCAATCGGACAGGGTGCAGTTGGGCACAAATAGTCTGTTGGGTCCGCTATATGATCACCGCAAGATACGGACACTAGTGGGCCCCACTAAACTAACTGTTCAGTCATGGCACGCAGCTACGGCAGCTCTGGGCTGGAAAGGGAAGGTCACCAAGATGACTCCGCTGTGGGACTCTCGCGCACTAGGCAATCTAAGGAACACTAAGGGGTTCACACAGTGGGACACGATAGGAATTTCCACGGTGGGTGATCTGTGGGAGAGGAATGAGGTGATCCCCTTTGCCCGGTTAAAAGAATTATATGAACTCGGTGACAGGGAACTTTACAGATACATTCAAGTCCGGCACGCACTGCTCGCAGCCCTCCCAGCCGACACACCACTGCCCGAGTCTTCACCCTTGGAAGATCGTCTCCTCACTGATTACATGTTGGAACGGGCGACGTCCCTCACTTACCGTAAGCTACTCAATAATACCCCAGATCCTACACTCCACCTGAAAGAGAAATGGGAAGGGTAGGTTAGCGACATGGATGAACATGAGTGGAACGAGGCACTTGGGTCCCCTAAGGAAGTAGGCATCTCGGCGCGCATGCGGCTAGTGCAATTTAAGATCCTACACAGGGTTTATTATACAAGGACCATGCTACACCGCATACGCAGGGCGCCCCATCCTTACTGTCTGCGAGGGTGTGGGGAGGAGGGCACGTTCTTCCATACCATATGGGACTGTCCCAAGATCCAGGAATACTGGAAACAAATACTCAGCACACTTTCACAAGAATTAGACCACTCCATACTGCCTGACCCGAGAAGGTGCTTTCTAAATATATGGGAACCTACCGACTTGTCCAGATATGAACAACTTTGGGTCACAGCGGGGCTAATGGTGGCGAAACGTGACATAGCACAGCGCTGGGGGGCGGCAGAGCTACCAACCAAGTCCCAGTGGTGCCTGAACATGGATCGAGTAATGTTGACCGAGCGAGCAGTATACTCCACCCGAGCCTGCCCAGGGAAATGGAATAAGATTTGGTTGAAATGGAATGAATATAGAGGGGACATCTGCGAACCATTGTCAGAGGATGATCAGGACGACTCCGATGACGAGGGTGAGGAGGGCTGAGGCCAGGCGGGGTAGATGGGTGAGATGGAGGCCTTAACCGCTTCATGAGGCCTTACCTTAGAGTTAGAACTGTGAGTCAAGGGGGATGGGGACATGTGTTGTAGGTAAATGCATGTACTTAATGGGATAGGATGTTGGATTTACCTTCTCCCAAGAGACACTTGTAACTTGAACTGCACTGATCCGTACCAGACCGTAATGTCATTCCTACCTGTTTACCGTTAAGAGTTTGTTATTTTACAAAAAAGAGAAAATTCCATCAAAACCTCATTCTCTGCTTATAATACTTGCTTAAACTGCACTTTTATTTTTTCAGCAAGCTCCGTCGGACAATTAATGTAACTGTTGCATTACTATCCATTTCGCTGAAACACACTGTGAACAACGATCTTGAAATGGCGGCCGGCCCGCAGGGTTGTAGGCACTCCGCTGTGTACTATGCAAAGTGCAATAAAGGTTTTGGAAAAGAAAAAAAAAAAAAAAAAGAACCAACAAGCTCTTGGCATTGCTGTTGGGAGGGGGGGAGGAGAAATGCGAGACACGCCCTGGCGGGCGTGAAAAGTGTGAAGCAGGGGGCGGGGGAGGAGAAATGGGAGACACGGCCTGGAGGCTGTGAAGTGTGAAGCAGTGGGCGGGAGAGCGGAGCCCTTTGAAGTGAAGCTCTCGGAGGCAGGTGGGAGCAAATGGCAAGCGCGTGCATGAGCACATTCACTCGACGAAATCCGCAATGGTTTAGCCCTTTTTTTGCCCCTAATACTCCTGTCTATTTATTCCTTGCCGAATATAATAGACGAGGCCTAAAAAGATGCGACACTAAGGCCAATTCTAGACTTGAGGCCTCTCAATCTGTATATACACTCAGATCATTTTCACATGAAAACTTTACAAGTGCTCCCATTGTTGCGACAAGGCGATTTCCTCAATACACTAGACCTCAAAGACGCCTACTTTTACATTCCTATACATCCTTCTCACAGGAAGTATCTCAGGTTTTTGCTAGAAGGACACTATTAATTCAAAGTCCTTCCATTCAGGGTCACAACCGCACCACGAGTGTTCACAAAGTGCCTAGCAGTAGTAGCAGCACATCTCCGAAGACAACATATCCATGTCTCCCCGTACTTAGAGGATTGGCTCATAAAAGCCAAGTCATTTCACCATGTGTTCAACACAAATCTCAAACAATTCAGACACTGCACAACTTGGGGTTTACAATAAACCACACCAAGTCACATCTACAGCCCTCTACTGTACATCAATACCTAGGGGGCTACCATAAACACCAATACAGCTCTAGCTTATCCCAGTCCAGCCAGGATACAGAGCATTCAAGCCTTAGTTACAAGGTTTCAAAACTGCAAGACTGCAAATGCGCCCATTGCAGGAATGTCTAGCACATCAGTGGAATCAGGCACAAGGACAACTGACAGACCTGGTGTTGGTCGACAGCCGCACACATCGCTCTCTGCAGTGGTGGAACACCAAAAACTTGTCCAAAGGGCGGCCGTTCCTCGAGCCTGTTCCACAGATAGTACTGACAACAGACGCATCACTGACAGGATGGGGAGCACATCTGCTCCACCACACAACTCAGGGAAGATGGACTGCTCAACAAAAGGTGCTTCACATCAATCATCTAGAGTTGCTGGCAATTTTCCTAGCACTAAAGTCCTTCCAAGTGCACATACGGAACAAAGCTGTCTTAATCCCGACGGACAACATGACAGCCATGTACTACATACAAAAACAAGGAGGCACACATTCCCTGCAGCTGTCCCAGTTCGCACAAAACATTTGGAGATGGGCCATTCCACAAAACATATATCTGCTTGCCGAACACCTTCCAGGAATTCACAATCAGATAGCCGATCTGTTAAGTCGACAGACACAACAGATTCACGAATGGGAACTACATCTACAAGTTCTTCAACCATTCTTTCACAAGTCGGGTCATCCAAACATAGACCTGTTTGCCTCACACGAAAACGCAAAATGCCCAACCTTCGCCGCCAGGTTTCCACACTCGCTGTCCAATGGCAATGCAATATGGATGAACTGGTCAAGCAGATTTGCGTACGCTTTTCTGCCAATCCCACTAATACCACTAGTAGTACTCAAGCTCAGACAACAGCCTCTCAAACTGATCCTGGTAGCTCCCACATGGGCACGCCAACCGTGGT
Organism: Lissotriton vulgaris; assembly: GCF_964263255.1. Taxonomy (NCBI): domain Eukaryota; kingdom Metazoa; phylum Chordata; class Amphibia; order Caudata; family Salamandridae; genus Lissotriton; species Lissotriton vulgaris. The sequence goes on along the minus strand of NW_028247114.1, from coordinate 109,250 downwards.
TCACCACACTGCTGGAACTCTCTCTAGTTCCACACCAAAAACTGTCTGACACCAGCCATGCTTACGCAGAACCATGGAGACATCAGGCATCCAAATCCAGGTCAACTGAATCTGGCGATCAGGCTCCTGAAGTCTTAGAGCTTGGTTACCATAACCTTCCACCAGACTGTATGAATATCATTAAAGAAGCCAGAAGACCTACTACTAGAGCTTGCTATGTTGCTAAATGGAAAACATTTGCCCAGTACTGCACTAATAATCAAATTGATCCTTTAGATGCTTTCATCCAAAATATTATCTGTTACCTTCTCCATTTACAGAGATGTAATCTGGCATATTCATCTATACGTTTCCATCTTGCAGCTATTGCGGCATGTCTACAAAACAGACAACATATGTCGTTGTTTAGAGTACCAGTAAGGAAAGCTTTTATGGAAGATTTAAAAAGAATTATTCCACCACTGTCCAGTGTGGAACCAGTGTGGAACCTAAACATTGTTCTTACCAGGCTCATGGGGCCCCCTTTTGAACCTTTACAGAAATGTGAACTGCAATTTCTCACATGGAAAACAGCTTTCCTCATTGCTATTACCTCTCTTAGGAGAGTTAGTGAGATTTAAGCTTTCACTATACAAGAACCTTTCTTACAATTACACCGTAGCAAAGTGGTTATTAGGACTACTCCTAAATTCCTTCCTAAAGCAATGACTCCTTTTCATCTAAACCAATCTGTAGAGTTACCAGTGTTTTTTCAAAACACAGACTCTGTAGCAGAGAGAGCTCTACACACACTAGATGTCAAAAGAGCTCTTCTGTATTACATCGATAGGACCAATTCCTTTCGCAAAACAAAGCAACTATTTGTAGCTTTCTCTCCACCACATAAAGGCAACCCCATTTCTAAATCGAGAATTGCAAGGTGGATTGCTAAATGTATACAAATATGCTATCACAAAGCAAAACGCACATTAACAGTTTCGCCTAGAGCGCACTCCACACACAAACTAGAAACCTCCATGGCTTTCTTAGCGAACATTCCCCTAAAAGACATCTGCAAGGCAGCAACATGGTCTACAACACACACCTTCACAAAACATTGTGTTGTTGTGCAAGCTAAGCAGGAAGCTGCAGTATGCCAAGCTGTCCTCAAAATCTCTTTCAAACTACTGCAACCGATACAGGTGACCACCGCTAAGGGGAGATACTGCTGCACAATTGATGCAAAGTGTAGGATCTGCAGCTCATATTCCTTGAACGGAAAATGCTACTTACCAGTATGCATCTGTTCTTGGCATGTAGAGCTGCAGATTTCTACACGCCCTCCCGCCTCCCCGGGACCTGTATCTGATCCAGTTTTATCTTAATTAGATATACACGCATGGACATCCCTTCTTTATTTCTACTAACTCCAACATTTCCCATCATGGCGAAAAACAATCTAAGGATGGAGCCGAAGATATGAGCCAAAGATATGAGTAGTTACCCAATATAGGATCTCTGATGGTGTTATATGAAAAGAAGGACAGGGAACAGAGTCTGTAATTTATAGAGTGCCTGATGTAATGCTTATGATTCGGGTGAGGAGGGAGAGAGCCAGAGGGTGGGGGGCTGGGGAGTCAAACAGTGGGGCATGGGTGAAGGCACGTCCACATCGCAGAGGACATGGTCCTTAAGCCTCGTTGTGGGTGGTGGAGGGGTGGGGGATGGTGAAGGGTGGGGTGGGCACGAGGATGGGGGGTTGTTGGAGGGAATTGGGCAGGAAAAAGGAAATAATAAATGAATCTAGTTTGGGAAAGAGTCTTTTTGATAGGGCAGTCAGCGATGTTTTTCTGATTAAATTGTGGACAAATGGAAGAAAATCGGACATGGCTAGATTGCAGGTAGGGGGATTAGGGTAGGCACGTTGAATGTGAGGGAGTTGAACTCACTGGAGAAACGACGACTGGTCGCACAGGAACTACGAGCTCTCCAATGTGAGATAGTATGTTTGCAAGAGACTCGTATAGTATGGTCAAAGAGACAAATGTTAGAAGAACTGGGATTTAACTTAATTACCTGTACCAAATACTCGGGTGCTGCGAGAGGAGTGGCAATTCTTGGCAAAAGACATATAGCCAATACTGGTAGGATATTATCTGATGGGCTAGGTCGATGGGCAATTGCAGAATGTATTGTGGGCCATACTAAATTTACGATTTGTGTAGTATATGGGGCAAACTTAGATGAAGCAACCACTCTTGAGTTTTTGAATGTTGAATTAGCAACTTGGCCCACACCACTGATCCTATGCGGGGATTTTAATATAAACTTAGCACCTAATATCCTAAACAAAGAACAGTTGAGGTATACTGGCAGGAAGCTGTGTGTGTTTAAAGCATTACAGGCATTAACGGGCGATCATGGGTTAGTGGATGTGTGGGCCTCTTTAAGGGGGGGGCACCTGGATACACTTTTTTTCCTTTTCCCCATCGGACGCTAGTTCGTTTAGATTATTTTTTTACTTCTCAATCACTGTTAAATCAGACAACGATTCAGGTATATCCGAGAATCACCTCGGACCACGGGCCAGTAGTTCTGTCCATAGCAGGTACAGCATCAATTATGCGGCCAAGGGGCTTCTCTTTCGATCGTGAACTGCTGTTGGAACAGCAATTTATCGACCATATGAAACAATGGATAATCTTTTTTAATACTAATCGAGGGAGTAGTAGTGTGGGATGTGTGTGGGACTGCTTTAAGGCTGCTTTTCGTGGAGAGGCGCTGAGTTTCGCTTTATATAACCAAAAAAGCTGGCAGCCAAAACAAAAGAATTAGATCAGGAGCTGATAACAGCCGAGGAAGCTCTCATGCAGTGTATTCAGACTGGGATAGATCCAGCGGATCAGATTATGGCAGTGGCACGGCTTAAGGCAAGGTTAAACTTGAGTTGGTCTAAAGAGGCTGCAAAAAAGTTTTTTATTAAGAAGCAAATTCATTATGAGTATGGCGAGGAAAGTGGCAGATGTCTCGCCCAAAAAGTTAGATCAAGGGAGACAGCCCAGCGTATAGACGAAGTACTAGATGTGAATGGTGATTTTGTTAAGGACGATCAGGAAATTTTGGAGGTGTTCAGACAGTTTTATGAGGCTTTGTACCAACATGACGTATATGATGATGTAGGTGCTGCTACTTTGATCACTCAATATTGTATGCGGGATCTTCCGGCGGAGGAGATGGAACTGTTGGAGGCTCCCACTTCACTAGAAGAAATGGAAAAAGCAGTACATGGGTTGGCGATGGGGAAGGCGGCGGGGCCAGGTAAGCTGCCGTTGGAAATATATAAAACCTTTTTACCTGCTCTAAAGACAGATCTCTTGGCAACAATGCTAGCAGCACAGAAAGGCGTAGCCCCTAAAACATGGAATGAGGCATGTATAGTAGTGTTCCATAAAAAGGGCAAGCCGGCGAATATGCCTGGATCATATCAGCCCATCTCGCTTTTAAATGCAGATGGGAAAATATATTCGAAGATCTTAGCCAATAGACTCTCCTTAGTCATTTCAGGACTAGTATCGACAATACAGCATGGGTTTATCCCTCAACGCGGTACAACAAATCACGTTAATCGTGTGATACCTTTTTTTAATTATGTGAAAGTTACTCGGGAACCATTTTGTTTAATTTTATAAGATGCCGAGAAGGCTTTTGACTGCGTTACATGGTGCTTCCTATGGGACGCTATGAGGAGTCGCGGCTTTGGACCACAGTTCATTAAATCATTGCAGACACTTTATCATCGACCTGTTGCTCGTATTAATGCTATGGGACTCTAGTCGGCTGAGGTACAAATTTGTAGAGGTACTAGGCAAGGTTGCCCTTGTTCTCCTCTTTTATTTTCTTTATATATTGAACCTTTTTTAAGGATGCTAGAATCCAGTTTGGGTATACCTCCTTTACTTATACAGTCCTACCAATTTAAGGTACTAGCATACGCAGACGATGTGGCAGTAGTCACGTCGAATCCAGCTATAGCGGTGCAGGCAATTGAACAATTGGCTGTAGTATTCGGTAGGTCATCTGGCTACAAGTTGAATTCCGCCAAGACTCCGTTATTAAGTGCAAATATTCCGAAGTATGCTGACCCAAGGCTATGCCAAGAGGTTGTGTATTTGGGGGTTAAGCTTCGAGCATGACCAACCACTCTGGTCAAAGCAAATTGGGATCAGCTTTTGGTCGGAGTAAAGAAACTATTAGATCGTGCCGAATGCTTGCACCTCTCCCTAGTGGGTCGATGTAATCTATTAAAAATGATGATTCTCCCACAAATTTTATATCTCTTTCGTTGCATACCCTTGGAGGTCCCTAAGGCTAGCTTGGCACAACTGCAAGCAACCTGTACGCGCTTCATGTGGTCAGGGCGTAAAGCACGACGGGCTAGGCGTTTCATGATATTGCCAAAAAATCTAGGAGGCTGGTCGGTACCGGATTTTTATTATACTATTATGCATGTATGCTACAATGGATGGGTATTTTGTTGACCGGGGCAGCTCCGGCGCAGCTCGCAGAATGCCCCTCGATATATCAAATGCTATTGGGGGTAAAAGCAAAAAATTGCTTGTTCTTGTATCTGGAATGGAGCTATTACAAGCGTACGTCGGGGACATGTTTGGCTTCGAGAAAATTTCATGATACACACCATTGGTATCGTCAATATTTTTACCAGTTGATCTATGGGATAGAGTGGTGTATAATTGGAGGGGGAGAGGAATAAGGGTGGTGGGAGATCTTTATTCTGATGGTTCTCTCAAATCTTTTGAATAACTACGGGCACAATACCAGCTTCCCAGAGAGAATTTTTCTAAATATCTGCAGATTAGGGAGTATTTGGAGAACAGTGGTATCACTTTCCAACCAAATCCCCTGATTGAGGGTAATACAAAAGGGGCAAAGATTGGCATGCTATATAATCTTATGTTAAGTACTAAAGCTAATGACCTTGAACAGCAGAATCTTAAATGGGGGGCTAAATTAGACAGGCAGGATATTCAAATTTAAACTTCTTTGGGAATGGCGAAATATTTATTCCTGTCTGCAAAGCTCTCTACGCAACATTTTAATCACTTTTTAATTTATATTATACACCGGATAAGGTGTCAAAATGGCCTGGGGATGCGATTGGGAAATGTTTTCGCTGCGGTTTTATTTCCGCAGATGATGTACATATTTTTTTTGCATGCCCATCTTTGGCTCCCCTTTTGTCTAAGATAGAAAAATGTGTCTCAGAAATTGTAGGTAACCTAATTCAGTTGTCTGCAACACAGATCCTCCCAGGGGTAGAAATGGGTCTTCTGGATATTGGAATATCGAAGCAGCATGCTAAATTAATATTTGTAGCAACATCGGTTTACAGACTTTGTATTGCATCGTTCTGGTTACAACAGGAACCATCCTCTTTTGAGGTATGGCGGTCTAGGTTCTTTGCAGTACATAACATGGAACATAGTTTTTATGCTCTCAAGGGCACACGGAAAAAGAAGCTTGGTGAACAAATATGGGGCTTAGTCACACAATATCTCGAGTCTTAAATAGGGTTCCTTCTCTTCTCCTGTGTCATCTGGTAGCTTTAAGTCAAATGTCTCAATTCTTATTGTTCCATAGTTTAATGCGTTTTTTTTGACTGCTCATAATGTACTTTTTTAAGTTCGCTTGGTGTAAAATGTTTTGTTTTGATTTTTGTAGTATCTTAACATGCTTTGATTTGCTCTGTGATAATGTATACTGTATTAGAATGACTCATACCAACCGACTCATGTATTTTGCAAAAATAAATTTAAAAAAATGAAAAAAAGAACAGATCTAGTTAATTTTTTTCTTTAACCCCTTCCATGCTCATGACAAGCTCAGCTCGTCATGCAGTACAGTGCTCCTGTGCTCATGATGAGCTGAGCTAGTCATGAACAATGGGAATAAATGAGTTCCAGCACAGGAGGAAAATCTCTCAAGCAGCGATGTGGTTAAAAAAAAAAAAGGCAATTCTACTTTGAAAATAATAGTTTAATAGGTTAAACTTTCACAAATAATTTTACAAATATTATTAAAGGGAAAAGAAAAGCAAACCAGTGCAATGTGACTAAACAGGTTATTGCCTGCCTATGTTGGAAAACTGACACTGTTCCTCTAAGGAAGTACAATACATCAGTATCTCAGCATGCCGTTTCATAGGCAATTTCTTATTTTTATCCGAATCCTGTGAACAGGATCCTGAAGCACTGAGTTAAGACTTTCAGACTTTAATATACATCTTTTGGGTTCCGGCTTAACTGAGACTCCACCTACTTGAGAAATCATTTGCATTACTGCTGCCCAGTAGGGCCCTATCTGTGGACACTGACATATAGTGTGGTAGAACGTTCCCTCCTCCCCGCATCCCCTTAGGCAAAGCAGATCTATGGTACCCCCTATTTTGTGTAAGGTTACTCTGGTATAATACATGCGATGTAATATCTTTAGTTGTACCCGTCTCAGTTGGGAGGGGATTAACACTTCACGCGAGGACGAAAGCGCCTCCCGCCAGTCTTTGTCGTCTAGTTCCTGCAGTTCATTAGACCATTGTATGCGTAGGGATTGCATCGGATCAGGTAGATTGTTTGCAAGCTTGCAATAAGTGAGAGAGGTAGCCTTCTTATCCATGTATTCAGTCAGCAACCTATCCTCCAAGGTGGTGCCTCTGGAAATGTGTTGTCAGGTGGTATTACTGCCATGAGTGCATGTCTGATCTGCATGTATCTAAATATTTCAGAGGACGCTAACCCATAAATCATCCGCCGTAGAGATGCAGATAGAATCCCACTTATGGAAACCCTTACTATTCCGAAGTCTACCCAATCTCTGTGCTTCCCAGAGTGATATTAGCTGAGTTACAACTCCGTTCCAGCCTAGTTTTCGGAGTGCAGTGTACCAAACCTGCCTGGACTGTATGTGCCGTGGGACCGAGTAATGGGGTAGTTTGCTTTGTAGTGTGTAATGCTCTCATGAATCCCCATTCTCCCAACCCATATCTGTCTGCTTTATACGCAGGGTCTGTTTGCGGGGCATGTATCCGTTGATTAAGTACTTTCAACTGTGATGCCCAATAATATAGTTGTATGTTCGGGAGCGCTATGCCCCCATCATACCAGCCACGGATCCATTTGTCCTTGACAATGCGTGCCGGTTTTTTCCGCCAGAGTAAACTAGAGACTTCCGCCGCTAAGTCACTTGGTGGCACTGGAAACGGGGTATTATACAGGGCGTAGAGGAATCGTGGAAGCGCCATCATCTTAAAAAGTGCTGCTTTCCCAAGCAATGTCAATGGTAGGGATTGTCAGTGTATCGTATCACGTTTGACACGTTCAAGAGTGGCACAAGATTTTTTTTAATAGTCTTCCGACCTTGGCATGACATGGATACCCAAATATTTAAAACTCCCTTCTGTTGTCTGCAAATTACACCCTTAGGGAGTTGAGGTGGGGGCCATGAAGTACATACATAATCGGTTTGGACCAGTTGGTGTAGCCGGAGACCTGACCATATAAGTCACAGATATTTAACAGCACAAGGATGAAGCGTCTGGGAGATGCCAAATATAACACATCATCGGCACACAGGTAGTTGCGATCCTCCCAACCAGCTGCCCAATTGAGCCCTCGGAACGTCTGCTCCCATCTAATCCACGCAGCCAGCGGCATCAAGACTAGGACAAACCGCAATGGCGAGAGGGGACATCCTGACGTGTTACACGCCACAGCGGAGAATCCTCTGATATATGGCTGTTTGCTGTTACATGAGCCAAAGGTTTGGAGTACAGCAAGTGCACTCAGGCACAAAATCTGGGACCAAAACCAAAATGTTTCAGGACCGCGGAGAGAAGGGGCCACTCCACCATATTAAACGACATTCGGGCGACTAAGGAGAGAATGGCCGATTCTTGGATGAAGGGTATTTGCGCTATTACCCCATGTAGGCGTCTCAGATTGAGGGCTGTATTTCTACAAGGCATAAAGCCCGATTGGTCCGGGTGTACTAGTTTCAGACTTTTTTTAATGACCGTTCTTAAAGCGATCCCTAAATGCTTTGCAACTTTGAGTATGGATAGGCAAGGACAGAGAGGAGGGGGGATTGCGATTTTTTTCAAGGCAGTGAAACAGCTCTCTTCTAGTTCAAAATGACCAACAAATGTATGATATCAAGCAGCTTGATCTATTATCCACCAGGTCTTGCCTCTAACTTTGTTTCACGTTTAACTTACGTGGTGTCACCCTTGGTTCTGTGTTATTCTAACTTCACAATTGTGGGATACCTCCATTTGCATTTTGAGGTCTCCTGTTCAGCAACAGCATCGGTGATTGCAGTTTTGGAGAGGATGCAGCTGGTCCAGTGTGCAACTTCCCCCACACATAGATTGGAGCATATTCTTGATCCTGTTGTTTCTAACCTGGCCTGGTTAACTGACTACCCTGTCCCTCTCATTAGGTCTGATCATATTGCCATTCCTTTCTCAGTGTCTTATGAGAACGTGTCCACCAGTTTTGCCTCCGCATTGGCGACACAGGTGAGGAGGTAGGCTACAGATACTATCCCTAAATTCTCTGATGCTCTGGGCACTAGTAGGCCCACTTTGGACAGTCATACAAATAGAGCAGACACACAAGTGAACAATTGGATGAATGGAGCTCTAGATGAAACCGCCTCATTAGATAATCGGATCTTCCCTAGATTAATGCGATTAGCCATTGGTTCTTTGAGGATTTGCTGGATCTAAAAAAAGTGTAAGCATCTTGAGTGCAGGTGGCATAGAGAGCATGATCCTGTCTGTAAGAGGGACAACATGGCTGCACATAAAATGTATCCCTGTCCTATCAAGAAAGGGCGCCGCAATTTTTACACAAAATTCAATCAGCCCAAGGCTTGTCCTGTGAAATCTTTGCCATAGTGATGTCACTGTAATCTCTATCTTGAGTGTGTCAATTGCTCTTGCTAAAAAGGGGTGCAATTTTCTGACCCAATTCTTAATGGAAAAAGGGGCCAAAATATAGGACTCTTTTTTCCTAAGAAAGTTAGAGATGCCAGCGGCCCAGAGGATAGCTCTGAGCTATTGAACTTAAGGCCTATTTAGCTGCCCCTGCTTTTTGTTTCAGTGAAATCAGGATCACAGTTGGACCCGGCCTCTCCATCCATTCTGGAAAGAGGGGTATAAGTAATACTACCTGTAATGGGTTAGCGCTGCGTTTGATACTGTGTACCATAACTCGCTGCTGAAGAGACTCTGGAACAGTGGAGTGGCCCATAAAGCTTTGAGCTGGGCTGCCTCCTTTTTGCAGGGGTGCACTTTTCAGCTAGTATAAAAGCTGTACTAGTCAAAAGTGTTTCCAGTGAACCAAGGAGTCCGCAGGGCTCGTCATTGAGGCCTACATTGTTAAATGTGTACTGCTTGCGGTGACCATAGAATGCTATGGGTTTACCATCCTCTCAAATGTAGATGACATGCAGCTTATAATGCTGTCCCAAAACCCTTCCAACATGGCTTAGTCCTTGTGTCTCTGCTTTTCATAAGTTGCGAGATGGATAGTCTGTAAGTGCCTTAAGCTCCGTGCTGGAAAGACTAAGGTGCTGACTCTGGGCATGCAACCCGACATCTGGTCTATGTCTTAATGGCCAGCGTAGTTGGGCCTGCTAAGGTTAAGAACCTGGGAATCTGGCTGGTCAGTAAGCTGTCTTATGACAGCCAAATAATTGCAGTGGTGTGGAAATGTTTTGGAATTCTTATGATTCTCTGCTCCTGCCTGAACCAGCCAGAAAAACCTTGGTCCAGGCTCTGATTGTGTCCAGGCTTGATTACTTTACATGCTGTACTTGGTAATCTTCTTTTGAACTTTCCTAGGCCTGTGCTATTGTCATAAGGCACGTACAAAAATGGATTTCAGTATCTTCAATTGCTGATCAGACCTTAAATAACAGCTGGAAACCTAAGACCGGCTGGAAAAAGGCTGATAGCTGTTCTAACATTAAAAGATCACGCTCAGGTGAGTGCTCTTTCGGCTACCTGCTACCGAACTGTGAAACTCTACCTCTGACAATTCGTAGGACACAGTCACAATGTGTTTTTAGGAAACCACTCAAAACTTGTTAGGTCGAGCCTAGACGAAAGCAAAAGCGAAGCTTTTGCTGTCTAGGGCTTGACAACTTATGTTATCACTCTGTGGGGAATGTGGACAACAGACTGACGCGCGCTTCCCCTGCCGGAGATTTGAACTCGTGGGCGCGCTTTGGCGTCTTGGCTGCTTGTAACGTGCATCGCGGTGTGCGCGCTACACTCACTCATGCGCACATACACAGCCACACGCATACACAGACACACACACACACACTACATACACACACGCACCCCCCTTAAACAGACCCACGCGCACACAGACACACGCACAGACACACTCGAACACACACAGACACATGCGCGTACCCCCCCCCCACCCCCCACTCACCGGGCTCTTTCGGCGTGTTTCGTGTCTCCTCCGCAGCGCTGGTCTTCACCCGGCCCCCTCCTGGGACCCGGGACTTCAGATGCTGCACTCCGCTTTGGCGCCGGGCTCGAAACGCGCATGCGCGGGCAGCCCCCGCCCTCTCACTCAGCCCGGGCTGCTTTCTGTTTCTGTTCTGAGTTGCTGGTTTTACAAGCATCCCGTTCGGTGCTTTAACATAATGGCAGCAGCGCCACTGTCTATAGAGGCAGGTCGTCAAAAAAATAAATGAGTGTGGACGTTATTTAAAATGAAATGGCGAAATGAGGCGTTTTATCTTCGCCTGTATTCACTATTTTCTTTAGTAAATTTCAAGTACTTTAGGCACGACATGCGTGTCTGCAACATTCAGCACACTGTGCGTGCTTTCACTTTTATTATAGCATCCAGATTGCACTTCTTATTTAATACGGCAGTCAAAAACATCCATTTCTAATTTTATAACAGTGCCCCGCATTTTCACACAACAGCCCTATTCCTTCGGGCATTGCTCTGCCCCGGAGTCGAATGACCCTTCTGCTCAGTAGAGACAGTCAGAAGCTAGGAGCAGCGATGCAGGAAGAAGACCGGTCGGCAAGCAAATTTCACAGTTAAAGGTTTTCTTTTAATTATTTGTATTTCTGTTAATAGTATTTATATGTTGCGTCTAGAGTCAGTCATACTTAGGGACTTGTTCCAATCCAGTTGAGGCAGTGCCAGAGGTGTTGATGGGGCAGGGCTGTTCATCTGATAAAATGTACATCCGAGCACACAGTACCTGGTGTGCTTTAAAAGAAATATTTTATCACGTGATCCTTAGATAATGTCGGGGGAGGGCGTGACACCTCCGAGACCTGCCCAAGCCCTTAGACTTTCCGTACTAATAACGTCACTAACAAACAGGCCTTTCTCATGTGTGACAACTTAGCAATTCATGGAACGCCAAGAGGCAGCGCTTTGCATTCTGGGAGCTATTAAACCCATCACAAGTGTTTGCTTACAAAAAAGGACTGCAGGCGTGTAACTCATAAACAGCTTTGATTGAAGTGAGTGGCTAGTGCCCCCTGAGGGCAGCAGGTAGGGGCATGCCAGGTTACCTGATCCCTGCATGTCACCAGGACTCCACGTTTCACAGGCTGTCCCTGTCATTTACACAATCTTGGGTTCATAGCTTCCGGGAGCCTCTAAACTGTGTTCCCCTCCCCCACCCCCTCAGAACTTTACAATTGCTGACTTTTAATCTGGATTTTAACATCTCAAGTATACATTTACTAACCCTGGTATCCAACCCTGGCCACAAAACCCGGCCTGCCCGGAGGGGGTCTAGAAGGGAATGGAGCTGCTTGTTTATTTAGATGGTCGGCGGTTCTAATCTGTAATAAGAAGTGTGACTCTGTGCTTGATTTGAGTGAAAGGCAGCATGGAGGCTGTACCAAGCTTAGAGTGATGTACTTTACTTTCTATCTTTTTCGTGTGTATGTGTATTGATATAAAAAATGTTACACAGTGCCTATAGCCACTGTTATGTGTTCTTTTAGTGATTTCATATAGCACAAACTAAACCAGAAGGCATTAGAGCACTTTACCTGAGCACCAGTTTCATTGCGTTAGGACACTTTCCTTTTTTAGGTCTCGTCTATCCCACAACACCACTCAGCATCCCCCAACGCCACAGCATTACTCAGCACTACCACAGCACACTCAGCACCACCACAGCATCATTCAGCACCACAACAGCACCACTCAGCACCACAACAGCACCACTCAGCACCACAACAGCACCACTCAGCACCACTCAGCACCACTCAGCACCACTCAGCACCACTCAGCACCACCACAGCACCACTCAGCACCACCACAGCACCACTCAGCACCACCACAGCACCACTCGGCACCACCACAGCAACACTCGGCACCACCACAGCAACACTCGGCACCACCACAGCAACACTCGGCACCACCACAGCAACACTCGGCACCACCACAGCAACACTCGGCACCACCACAGCAACACTCGGCACCACCACAGCATCACTCTGAAACACCACAGCATCACTCTGAAACACCACAGCATCACTCTGAATCACCACAGCATCACTCTGAATCACCACAGCATCACTCTGAATCACCACGGCATCACTCTGAAACACCACGGCATCACTCTGAAACACCACAGCATCACTCTGGAACACCACAGCATCACTCTGTGCCACCACAGCATCATTCTGTGCCACCACAGCATCAATCGCGGCCTCCACAGCATCACTCGCGGCCTCCACAGCATCACTCGCGGCCTCCACAGCATCACTCTCGGCCTCCACAGCATCACTCGCGGCCTCCACAGCATCACTCGCGGCCTCCACAGCATCACTCGCGGCCTCCACAGCATCACTCGCGGCCTCCACAGCATCACTCGCGGCCTCCACAGCATCACTCGCGGCCTCCACAGCATCACTCGCGGCCTCCACAGCATCACTCGCGGCCTCCACAGCATCACTCGCGGCCTCCACAGCATCACTCGCGGCCTCCACAGCATCACTCGCGGCCTCCACAGCATCACTCGCGGCCTCCACAGCATCACTCGCGGCCTCCACAGCATCACTCGCGGCCTCCACAGCATCACTCGCGGCCTCCACAGCATCACTCGCGGCCTCCACAGCATCACTCGCGGCCTCCACAGCATCACTCGCGGCCTCCACAGCACCACTCGCGGCCTCCACAGCACCACTCGCGGCCTCCACAGTCACACTCGCGGCCTCCACGGCACCACTCGCGGCCTCCACGGCACCACTCGCGGCCTCCACGGCACCACTCGCGGCCTCCACGGCACCACTCGCGGCCTCCACGGCACCACTCGCGGCCTCCACGGCACCACTCGCGGCCTCCACGGCACCACTCGCGGCCTCCACGGCACCACTCGCGGCCTCCACGGCCCCACTCGCGGCCTCCACGGCCCCACTCGCGGCCTCCATGGCCCCACTCGCGGCCTCCACGGCCCCACTCGCGGCCTCCACGGCCCCACTCGCGGCCTCCACGGCCCCACTCGCGGCCTCCACGGCCCCACTCGCGGCCTCCACGGCCCCACTCGCGGCCTCCACGGCCCCACTCGCGGCCTCCACGGCCCCACTCGCGGCCTCCACGGCCCCACTCGCGGCCTCCACAGCCCCACTCGCGGCCTCCACAGCCCCACTCGCGGCCTCCACAGCCCCACTCGCGGCCTCCACAGCATCACTCGGGAGCACCACAGCATCACTCCGCGCCATCATTCAACAACAACTGGTTCAAATATGTTCTCTCAATGTTTCAAGCTTTATTACAAATGTCACAAAAAGATTTCACTTCTGTTCTTGGATTTTCGTCACAATAAAATACACTGAACATAATCTTCACAAAAGTTATTTACAAAAGTTTAAGCTATTGCCACTATAAATTACAATCACTTTTATTTAAGTATTAATTATTTAAAACAATTAAAAGCCATTGTTATTTGTAATATCAATACATCCAAGTCAATAAATACAAAACATGTTGCATTACAAATGCTATAGGTGTCACATTTGCGAAAGTTATAACTATTGGCATTGTAAATGACAAAGCTAATAATTTAGCTATTTTCAAAACCAACACATTAATAAAAAAGTCATTTACAAGACCAATAGCTCAAACTTTCCTAATGCGAGACCTATTGCATTGCAAATGCTTGTTTTTTTAAGGGTGTCAGCTAGCTTTGAGGGTTAGGAATAAATAATCTGCTACCCTTCCCCTCCCTTCCCTGGAGTCTCTCCTAGAGCAGGCATTTCGGACTGCTTTAGAGAGAAGTTGGCTTCCATATGTCAAAGAAATGTATTGTTGAAAGTAATGAAGAAGAATTCTGTCAAATGCAAGTCTCTGTGTGACACTACTATGAGCTCTATCACTGTGGTCCAAACTTTCATCTACGCAAGTCTTGTAGCAATTAATATAATTGCAGTAGATGAGAATATTCAACGCTCAAGGGACAGTGACTCTTTTCCATCATACGGTCTGCTTAATGACCACACACTATCGGACGGCAAAGTCCTCAAACTGGTCACCATATGGATAAAAAAAATCTTTCAGCATTATATGCTACCCTTACATACCTTTTTGAAATCACTTCTGATATGCTCCAATGTCTATATGGATCATACCTAGCTAGTAATTTTACTCTTTGGTGCCTTTAACTTGTATTCATCTCCTGCCAAACTTTGGAAAGGAGGTGAGTGAAGCTGATGTGGTTGGTACATATTGCAAACTAAATTGATCTGTTTCTTGTAGGTTCAATATGGTAATTAGTGGAGATCATAGAACTTAGAAACTGGGTGGAACTTTAATAAGCATTTCCTATCAAATAAAATCTCTTGGGGCAATATAACAGTTGCCTGTCCTTGAAGGATCTCCGCTTACTCGCAACAACCGGTTTTTATATCCTTTAGCTGAACTGAAACCCTTCCTGTTTGAAAACAGCAATGCTACTGTTGCTCTGGTCATAGTGGGCTCTTCATTGGACTAATTCTGGGCCTCATTTGACTGAGGAATATAAGAGTGATGGATAAAATGCTTGAATTAATTTCAGCCACTGGTAATTACTTGCCCGCACCCCAGTCTTTAATTTGTTTTTGTCCACCATGCCACCTCAGATTAGACCCAGGCAAATGCAAATCAGGCTTCGTCCTGCTCCAATACGAACAGTCCAGTCTAAACTGCTAATTTCAGTCCTTACGTTGGACTGTTCCTATTGGCGCAGGACCAAGGCTGATTTGCATGTGGTTGGGTCTAAAATGAGATGGCATGGTGGACAAAGAAACCAATGGACTGGGATGCAGCCTTATTAATTATCAGTGTCTGATAGAAATTCAAGCATTTCATTCGTAACTAAAAAAAAAAAAAAAAAAGAAAATCTTTGTCCATCATTCTATTGCTTGCTGCGCAGGGTGAGAGGTTTACCATATGTCGGAAAGGGCTTAAGGTTGTGATACTGGTCTTTAATGATAGAGGGGTGTTTGCCTGATACCCGGAAGGGGATGATATGTCAGATGAATTGCTATGTTTAGGTAACCTAATATGATCAAATCTTCACTTGTGACATTGGCTATTGTTTCTTTTGTTGTCGTTGGGGCATAGAATGAAAATATTGTGTACGTCTGACTGTAGCGGGTTCCCCGTAGCCATATTACCCTTCCTTCATTGTTTCTGCGAGTAGAATCCAGCCTGAAGGGGAATCCGACTTGAAACAGAATTGCAACACTCCTGATCTTATATTGTGCTGTCAAATGGGATAGCACCTAGATTTCAGCCTCTGTGTGTCTAGGGATACTAAATGTGTCTCCCACAGTATATCCTGTTATCTATTCACAGCACAATCATTCACCCACCCTCTTAGCTCATCCTTGACCTACAAAGCCTACTTGAGTGGCATGACATTAGCCCTGCAGTGTTCTGAATAATATCAAATCTAAAAAAATTGAAAAACAGCAGAATCATCTATCAGACCCCATAAAGGTTAACATTGTATCTATTTATGGCAGACAAGTAATGTTGTCCTTTTTAATATCCTCATGATAGTCCCATTGTGTTAGTGTCTTAAAGAATAGGTGAGTAGACTACCTTTTACATGCTTGTAGAAAGATTAGATTGAAACTGATTGAGATCAGGTGCTCTCTGGGTCAGTCCAAATGCCCACACAAAGTAAGCTCTAGGCCATCTTCGGCACCAGCCATGGAAGTGTGAACCTCCCTTGGAAAGGCTAGAATTTTGCAGCTGCTAATGGAGCAGTTATGTGACCTCAGGGTCTAGTTCGGTTTCCACTCTTCACTCATGCTGTTCTTTGCTCTGCTGGATGTTTCCCATTGCCATTCCGCTCCTTAATTCTTCGTCGATTCTGCTGGCTGGTCTTTCTCTTATTCCAGATTTTAGTAGCTTGATCACTTCTATGGAGAGCAGTTTATCATTGATTTAGAAAGCAGTCCAAAGCAAAATGTCCAAGTTTACTTGATCTATTTTGCCCTCAGATACTCTTTTTGCCACTTTAAGGAGTGTTTGCTTGGATAGGGTCAATCTGATACTTCCTGAAACAAAGATTGTGGCTCCCCTCCCCTGAATGATGATGGTTCCACTTTATGCACTGCTTTCTAAATCTGTTCCTTAAGTTTCAAGATGTAAATGCTAGTAAAGACAGCTGGAGTCAGATTATACTTTATTTGGTAGTTTTTGTGAGCTCTGAGGGCTTGATCTAGTTCAATAGTGGTGTTTTCCTTGTGTTATAAGAGGAAGCCGAACCGTTTCTGCAAAAATTATTCTCGTTCGGAGTCTAGGACAGATTCTGGAGTTCTTCTACTTTATAAGTTGTTCTGCCTGATCTCTTCTCCCCATCACCACTCTTGTCCTGCAGGGATGGGTGTTGTTTTTTTTAAGTTAAACTACCATAATGTCATGTTTCTTTATCATGGGAGTTCTCCTCTGTCACCAACTTCAGTACTTCTACTCTGCTGTCCTTCTTTTAAGACCAGCGATCCACCCCTTACTGAGTTTGCAAAGTCCTGTCTTAAGGACCCCATTTATTTCCCGAACTCTTCAATCAAGAGGTGAATGTCTCCTTTAGTGTATGTAATCCCTATTCTTCCTCTAGAACTAGATCAGATGAGGTCGCCAGTCAGTGATTGTGAGGAGGGCTTATTGTATTGATATGAAGGTTTAGGAGTGTTCAGCATGGTTTGTGCTGGGGCCTTTGGGTGTTCTTCCTTTTAGCGATGCCGTAGTAAGGTAGTGGAGAGTATCTAGTTGCTACGGGTAATTGTGTAGATATTCAAAGGAGCCTCAATGGGCAGTTTCTGTCTGGGTCTCAGATTCATGATATTTCGCTTCCGTATAGCCTTACACAGTGCATTTTCGTTAGTGGCTCTTAAGACTCATCTCGGCACTAGCTTATTAATTGTTGCTGTCTCATAGATCCACCCCATTCTTTTCTTCTGGTTGGTTTTTCATGTATGCAGTGAGTCCTTGTCCTAAAATGTTGTCTTGTGGAAATAGCTTTATTTCTGATTCTTTCCTCTGTGCCATGGAACCATCTCTCTTTAAAAGGGAGAGGGGTGGAACTGCCTCTGCGCCACTTCACTCTTCCTTTTATTTTTCTGTGGGTTCTTCCCCCTCTGCTTTCATTTCATGGTCTTGATTTGTCCATTTTACCCTGCTTTGAGGTTGTGCATGGTCCAGGATAAGTAGAGCGTCATCTATGTTTCGAATTGGGTCACCAATCCCGTCTTTGTTTCTGCTGAAGTACGGTGGGCAGGGAACAAAAGGGTTTGGCAAAAGCGCAGCAAGGCCACGCCCATACTTAGTATCAACAAACAAGAATGCCAATGCTGCGTCAAACTTTGACAAATTGACATGCACAATGAAATGAAACAATTGTGACACAACAAAACCAAATTTTTACTGAATAAATCTTTTTATTTTTTATATTTTGATTTCGTACTCAAAGGTTACTTTGAAATATTTAAGGAGCAATAAATATATGGGGCAATTAAGGAGAGGGCATGATTACATAGTTTATTTTGCAACCTTCTCTAAGGACTCAGGAGAAAGGATAGTGGGCTAAAGAAAGCCAGAAAAAATTACAAGGGTGTGTGTCAAGTGTTCAGCACATAATCATACATTCATTCTGTGAGTCTTTCATACCATACTCTTGTAGTATTCAATCATACATCCACGCATGAAGTGAAAAACAAAGGGACGAAGAGAGTGAAAAGAATAAATGGGGTATCCCACCTAGATGCGGGGGCTGGGATGATGGTAAGAATTAGGGCATTTGTTGATTGAAAAATTATTTCACACAATTTGTAAATTAGTCTTCAAAAACAATGGCCATCCACCAAATTGTAACAATATTGCAATTTTCATAAAAGAACAGAACAATAAAGATTGGCCAGTAACAACAAAAGGTCGACGTGTTTCGAAACCCCTCTACTCCGGGGGTTCTCTTCAGGACCATAGGGGATCAGTCCTGTGGGAAGATAATACAGCAAGCCTTACTACTCTGTTAATTCGAACAACCTTCTACTTAAATAAGGGCCAGTGCACTCAAACATGGTTACCGTATAGCTTTAGACGGGGTCGGAGAAAATCAGTCTTTTTAACCAGGCACCATATGTTAACCTTCTTCCAGGTGGAGTGTTACATCATCAGTTCTGTGAGGAATACAGCATACCATGTGATGTTCTGATTGTATCTATTTTCTGACATACAAAGTAATTAAAAAATGTTCCCAAATACTTTCTAGAATTAACCGTGTCACACTGTCAATAATTGATGTTGGGTTCTTTATTTGTCTTTGTATCACCATCCGTTTGCTGTTGTGGAAAGAAAGAAAGGGGGGCAGTGTAAGTCACAATACACCGTTTTATGGGCCATGAGACTAAGCGCTGTACCATTCAAATTGGGGGTTCACGTTGATCGAAATAAAACTTTTTTTGGCTCGTGCTGGTTCGTGGGTTACGTCGTCCCAGCGAGAGAGGTGGATGAAAGCGTTTCTCTGCACTTGTTTTAAATGGTGGAATATCTGTATCTGGCTTGTCTATACTTAATGTGACGACTTATTTGTTTTCGGCTCCCAGTTAGGAATGCTGGTGCCTGCGCGTAATAATCACTTTCATACCCCACTGGGTTATTAAATCTATAGCGGAAGCCCTGGTTTTGGGTTTTGGGTCCATGCCATTCACATACCTTTTGACGGTCGTGATCCTCTCCTGGACTGGCGTCTCTGGTACGCGGTCGCTTCAGAGTCGAATCATCACCGCGTCACTTCGTCTTTGACGGCAGAACGCCGCTTAGCATTGTGGGATTTGTAGTTCCTCAGTGCAGTCTGAGAGTGATTGGATGATTAATTTGAGGCGGAAAAAGACCGGTGGGACAAGGAGATATAGACTTAACTTTCGATCTCATGAGGGCTGTGGTGATGGTTCAGCCAAGATGGTTGGGACAACAAAAGCTGACATCTTATGGTCTGATGGACAGCTCTTTACTGGGGAACATATTTGGTATTTGGTGAACTTTAGATGACTTCAATTTGGTAGGGTGTCCAACAGGGTGGCGTCTATGCGCTCCACTCTTAAAGATGGTATAATTCAGACATTTCATTTAGTCCTGTGACTGCGGAATTGTATTTCAGGATCAAATTAGCCTCTCTTGATGACAATTTTTCCTCTAGGTCGCCTCCTCTGGCGTCTGGTTCAATCTTGGAGATAACTGTCCATTTGACATGATTTTCGTGAGTACTCGATCCAATGTTGGAACAATGGGGCTGTCAGAATGTTTTTCCTAATTCGCGATCTATGTTGGATGATTCGCTGTCTTACCTCTTGGCTAGTTTTTCCTATGTATAGTTTTTTGCAAGGACATATGATGCCATAAATGACGTATTTCGTTGTGAATTTTGTGTGTCTCCACGAGATTCCGTTGTGCTGGAACAAATCTCCTTCCATAGTCAAGGGACAGCAAATGCATGACCCACATTGATGAAGGCCTGTGATGGGTGGTAGGTTCATATATTCTCTGACAGAGTGAGTCTTTGTTTTGGGCATTGCTGCTCTCACAATGTGATTTGCTATGCTTTTGTCCTTTTTGAATGCAAATAGAGGAAGTTCTTTTAATTTTGAATCTAGCTCTTTCACCAAGTGCCAATTTTGACATATCTGCTTTTTTTGCCAGTTTGATGTGGGGCAGAATGTCGACACACAAACTATCCGATTTTGGTTGTTTCTTGCTCTCTTCGTGAGTAATGTTTCTCTCGGTGTTCACCAAGATCGTTTTTGGGCGTGTTTCAATAGTTTTAATGGATATCCTCGGGCTAGTAGCTTCTCCTTTAGAGCATTTGCGTGAAACATGTATTCATCTTTGAAGGAACAATTTCTACGGATTCGCAAGAATTGGCCCAGTGGTAGGTTTTCTTTGAGGCTTCTCGGATGGTTGCTGGTGAAATGTAAAGCTTTGTTGCGGTTTGTTTCCTTTTTGAATAGCGTGGTTACAAGAGCACCTTCAGAGCAGTAAACTTCCACGTCCAGAAATGGTAGTTTGTATTTAGAATGCTGTATGCTGAATTTGATGTATTCCGTGCGATCATTGAGCCATTGGTGGAATGATTTTAATTGTTCCTCGTTTCCTGACCAAGTGAAAAAAATATCATCTATGTAACGGAGCCATCCCCCGATCCATTGTTTGTATGGGTTATTCGTGTAGATGAGTTTTTCTTCAAATTGGCTCATAAAAAGTACAGCCAATTCCTGGGCAAAAGGACAGCCCATAGCGACTCCTCTAATTTGGAAGAAGAAATCGTCCTTGACTTTAAAGAAATTTCTTTTCAGTGCCATTTTGACCAGCTCAACTATGAACTCTGTTGGCACCCTCATTGGTCTCTCCCTGGTATTTAAAAATGATCTTAATACTTCTAAGCCCTCATCCTGAGGGATCTGCGTATATAAAGATGTCACATCCATGCTGACTAGGAAATCTCTATTGTCTTCAAATGGTAATTCCGCTAGTTTGTTGATAAAATCCGTCGTATCTTGCAAGAATGACTTGACTTCTGTCATGAAGGGTTTCAAAAAGAAGTCTACAAATTTTGAAACCGACTCAAAAAGGGAATCTTAACCGGAGACGATTGGTCTTCCGGGAGGATGTTTCTCGTCTTTGTGCACTTTTGGAAGTACATAAAGCAGTGGTACTCGAGGGTGCTTATTCTGTAGGAACTCGCATTCCTTTTTTTCCTTAGGATGCCTTGTTCTAAAGCCTGATTAAGGATCACAAAAAGTACATTCTGTAGTTCCTGGGTTGGATCTTTTTTCTAACTTCCTATAGCACTCTTTGTCTAAAAGTTGTTTATTGATTTCCCCCGTGTAATCTGTAATGTCCCATATCACTAAAGACCCGCCTTTATCAGCCTGTTTTATCACCAAATCTTTCTCCATTAATAGGGTAAGTAGGGCTTCCTTTTGTTCCTTTGATAGATTAGGTTTGTTAAAACCGGAATTTTTCTTCTCTTGTGAGGTGATTATGCAGAGGACTGTCTTTTCAAAGGTAAGGACTTCTTTTGGGACCATATTTGTTGGAGGACAGATTTGGGATTTTTTACGAAATTCTGTTGATTCAGTGTTTTGGGGTTGTATTTTATCTGCGAAGAATGTTAGTCGTAATTTTCGGCAGAACTCGATGAATTCCGACTTTATTCTGACAATCTGTCTTTCTGGTTGGCACGAATGATAGTCCCTTCTCTAGGAGGCTTATCTCTGTTGCAGTTAATATTTTATACGAAAGATTGTAGATTGGAGATTTTAGTTCTTGTAATTGCTGTAGTTCTGTCTCCTCGTAGACATTTCCCATGGCTGCACAAATCTGGTTTTGGCCCGTGTTTTTGGTTGGCCTCGTCCTAAAAAAGACTGTTTTTGTTGTTGTGCCCCCTGTTGATAGTTTTGTTGTTGATAGTTTGGTTGGAACTAACCTCTTCTCGCGTAACCAGGTCTATAATTTGTATTATCAGCGTCACTACTGCCTGATGATGATGAATCCGAGAAAGTGATGACGTTATTTCGCGATCTTCCTTGATTGTCTGGAAGGAATCGTCGCGCCTCTGGTCTACTATAAAAGTCCTGTTGGAGATAGGGATATACCTTTTCTAATGAAAAAGTTCGTTTTTCTCTTTCGAAGTTGTTTTCTTTCTGGTTAATTGTATAGATGAAATCAATAATGTCCTTTTTGACCTTATCCAATAGTGCTTTGGAATCCGTTATAAGCTCGTTGTTCTTAATTTCCGTTTCAAGGGTTTCAATTTCTTCTAATTGAGTTTTGGAAAGACGTTGAGCAGATTCAACCGTTAAGACCATCAAGTCTCTACTACATTTTGTTTCTATCAGGCTGTATCCTTTTTTGTAGATTGGGTCCTACGTAAAGATGACTGGGATGTTTCTTATAATTAGTCCTCTAGGGATTGTGCCAGCTCTAAGGTGTTGAAGGAGGAAATGACCATGGAGGTCCGTTTGTATCTGTTTCTTTTTGAGGCGGATTAATTTTTCTGATTCATTATTTACTTTTGCTGAACTACTGAGTGCAGCTGATCCGAATAAAGGAGGATTGCTCAAAAGTTTACGGATATGATCCTCGCTGTAGGCAAAAGTATCATTTTCTGTCATGTTACTAAAGGAGTTGGAGAAAAGGTCCTCTTTGGGGGTGTTGAAGTCGACACCCCTCTCTGTGTCAGAACCTTATTGTTTTAAAGAAGATATATACACAAAGTCCTGTGAGTGTGGCTCCCCACACGCTCTCCTCCTCGGGTACAGATCTCTCGACACCAAAAAGTAGTATTTCAAAGTGATTTTATTCTTCCCTCACCATCAGCATGACGCGTTTCGGCCGTAAGAAACAGCCTTGATCACATGGCTTCAAATGACCAATGGGGGTGTTTAAATACTGTGCTCAGTAAAGGTAACATCAAATCACATGGGTAATGGACATAAAGAAAATACTCATACACAAATTCACGATATGTACAGCAATTAGAACAGAATTCTAGGAACAATTTGTTAAAATATTTACAAACTATCCTCTTCCAAAAGGCCTATGATAATACTCGCATTTAGGAAAGTACAACCAACCTTATGTGCAAAATACAATAAAGTGCTAGTGCATACAAAAAGTTCTACTGCTGACACACGATTCGTATCTTGAGTGACTACACATGAAGTGTTAATATTACCATGTGCACCCAAGAACGAAAAATAATATAGATAAATCTATTTTCCTATGTCAATAAAATGAGACAAACCCATAAGAAATGATGTTATCCGAAAAGTGCTTAAGTGCTTAAAAAGAAGTGCATAAACTACGCGCAATATGTACATAATGATAATTTACAATATACTGTTATCAATCACATTGAATTTCTGAACCATTGTACCTGCGCGAGAATTTTATATATATATATACACACACAGTCAAAAACATACAAAGCATAACTGCTGTTGCTGTGAACCAACTGTAGCCATAGTGACTAGATGTGATGTGGTACACTAAATTCATGTATCATATTGCCACAATCCAGTAATGAAAAACCAACTTAAAAAGGAGACAGTTATATCCAAAATAGTAATTATTGATGGACCTTGTATCTAATATAAAGTTGGGAGAAAAATTAAACTAAATTCCTGAGACTAACATAACAGAAGACTGCAGTGATCTATATATATATATATATATTCCAGGAGTAATCCGATGGAGCGCAGAGCTTTTCAAACAGCTGCAAAAACGGACTCGAACCCAAAATTTTGTGCAAGTTGGTGATTTATTCAGCAAGTGGTGTTCCCATAGTCATCACGACGCGTTTCGCGATTCAGAGCGCTTGATCACATGACACAGGTGATCACCTGACACATGTTTAAATACAGTCTACCAATGTAAGTCAAACTACAAATGCAATAGAAATGGAAGAGTTCAATCTCTAGGGACTACTCACATTGTTATTACAATGTCTGCAAATGCATTTGTCTATAGTTTCTTGAAACACATTTAAGCATTTGTAAATTTAAATAACTGGCTGTAGACATAAGCAAAAAAACATGTGTGATAAACATTCGGTGATAGTGATTTAAATGTGAGTTTAACCAAAAGAATATTTTTAAATAGGATAAAAACAATCATGGTTAATTATCGGTTAAAGTGCAGTATTTTTGGATGTTCAACGTTTTGCAATGATACCGGTGTAGTACCTTAATAATAAAGTCCGTGTTGTAGAAAACACGTGCACATGTGGAGCCCCACATGTGAATACATTGCCATATAATATGTGCAAACTACAAGGACATGGAAAGTGCTATAAAGTGCTGGTGCAAACAAGACCGAATAGCTGCCAAATTCATGAGGACAACATCACCTCTGGTAGGAAACGATATTGCATTGAGGGTATAGAGGTATAATCTCTGTAAAATACATGATACAATCCCCGCTTTTGTCGTTCTACCAGTGATAATATTAACGATATGTACAGTACTAGAGAAAATATATTATTATTCATGTAAAACCATTTGTTCCATTAACAACAAGTGACCCAGTGATTAAAAGACAATAAAATATTCTATTCATAATTCATATAAAGCCCTATAAATACCTTAAAATGGTAATTTTCATAAAAGCTAAAATTAATGAATATAGAAATGTCTAAAACCTCATATAAATAGATTGATAAAATCACAGGCTAATTGATGTATATGGTACAAAAGGGTACAAATAACATATCTAAAATATTTCTCCGTGTTAAAAAAGACCCATGAAGCATTAAAGTAGGTTATGTGTTGACGGAGATTAGTTTTGTGTATATACTTTATCATAGACAAGTATATAAATCTTCCGTAATGTTCAGGCCTGAGGGATGCTTTGTATTCAGCTCAATGATATACTGTGTCTCAAGGCGGCGTAATTTGTCTTCTCTGTTGCCACCTCTCCTGCTAGCCTGTACACAATCAATAACATAATATTTGAGGTCACTACTTCTGGAATTGTGTTTTGACTTAAAGTGCCTCGCTACAGGATAGGTATTGTCCTGATTCCCAATGGCTCGAAGATGTTGCAGGATCCTTCTGTGTACTGGGAGCTTAGTGCTCCCAACGTACAACAGGTTACAGGGACATATTAACACGTAGACAGCAAATTCTGTCTTACATGTTAATAATTTCATAATTTTATGTTCCCTGCTATCAAAAGGGGAATGGTAGCTCTTTTTGTTAATGGCTTGTTGGCATGCCTTACAGATCTTACAATTGTAGAATCCTGTGTGAGTTTGGTACCAGGCTGATGCTTCCAGTACCTCAGGACTGGTTTTGACCAGTTCGTCCCTCATTGACTGCCCTCTGCTGTATGTTATGCTGGGCCTTTTGGGGAGATCCCTCCCTATCACTGGGTCACTAAGGACCAATGGCCAGTTTTTGCTAATAATTTTAGCTATCTCCTTGTATTGGGTGTTGTACTGTACAATAAATCTGAACTCAGAGTTCATTGTGTCGGTGTCCTCAGAATCTGTTGTTAAAGATAAGTTACCCGCCAATAAAAGAGATCTGTCTTTCTGATTGGCTTTCACAATAGCTGCATCTACAATTCTAGGGGAATATCCCCTGGCTAAGAATCTTGCTTTGCTCTCCCTCTGTATATATATATATATATAGATATATAGATATATAGATATATAGATATATAGATATATAGATATATATAGATATATAGATATATAGATATAGATATATAGATATATAGATATATAGATATATAGATATATAGATATATAGATATATAGATATATAGATATATAGATATAT
This sequence comes from Lissotriton vulgaris, assembly GCF_964263255.1. Classification (NCBI taxonomy): domain Eukaryota; kingdom Metazoa; phylum Chordata; class Amphibia; order Caudata; family Salamandridae; genus Lissotriton; species Lissotriton vulgaris. Next base: position 83,368 of record NW_028247114.1, on the reverse strand, counting down.
ATATATCTATCTATATATATATATATAGATATATATATATATATATCGATATATATATATATAGATATAGATATAGATATAGATATAGATATATATATCTATCTATATATATATCTATATCAAACTAATTATAGCAAATCGGTGAACGTGAAATATTTCCCATAACACAAAAACAAACACACCACTGAAAAGTGGACACACAAAAGAATCTCAACCTGTATTTGGACCAGACTCAATGTCCTTCAATAGACCTCGCGAGCCGGCGCTCGCTAACAAAGCAGGGAACAAAAGGGTTTGTTGTCTTGCGGAAATAGCTTTATTTCTGATTCTTTCCTCTGTCCCATGGAACCGTCTCTCTTTAAAAGGGAGAGGGGTGGAACTGCGTCAGCGCCACTTCACTCTTTCTTTTATTTTTCTGCAGGTTCTTTCCCCTCTGCTTTCATTTCAAGGTCTTGATTTGTCCATTTTACCCTGCTTTGAGGTTGTGCATGGTCCAGGATAAGTAGAGCATCATCTATGTTTCGAATTGGGTCACCAATCCAGTCTTTGTTTCTGCTGAAGTACGGTGGGCAGTCATCTTTGATTCCTCTCCGGCAGTGAGGGGGGCCTAGCAACACAGCCATATTTCCTGGTCTTTGGGCTCTACTCTTGCAACAACTTCAGTTTTGGGAGGGGCTGCACCACAGCGCTACCTCTGGCTATTGCTTTGAGCCACTCTGTTTTACTGAACCAGTCGGTGTGACAATTGCGTGTGGAAATTCTCCTGGCATCTGGAGCTTGCTGAGGACAAGTCTGCATGTGTCCTCACTGTAGCCTCTCCCCTACCTCATCCTTTTCTTGAGGTACACCTTTTATGCTTCTAAACATCCCACAATCGTGCGTTCATGTATTGAAATAGGAAGGTCACTAGAGGGAGTGGATTATGCTGCATGTAATATTACTGTGGAATCACAGCCTGAAGGGAAATAGCCTGCATTTTGTTACTATAACACTTAGTTATACTATGCTTAGAAAAGTGTATTTTCTAAGCACTTGAAATGAAGTACTCGATCTAGAATGGAAAGCTGAGTCTCCCTTACCAAAACTCGAGCTCATGACCTCCAAAACACCACATTCGCCAATGGTAAACATTCAGTTCTCTGAGCTTTTTTTCTTGCATCTAAATCAAGCAGAATGTGATAAATACCAACGCTTAAGGACTGTGGCTACAGGCAAGTAGTATTTTATCAGCTTTAAATGGGATTCCCAACTCTCCCCATTATTTACTTGTGCTAAATTAGGTCCAAAAAGTGCTTTGGCTGTTGGTGTCCAATGTTTGTCCTTTGTTATTTTAACGAAGTAATATAATGCAAATGTACTATGTACAGCTATCTATATTCATATTGCTGTGAATGGACAATCATCCGTTATTGACAGCTGTTACATTTTCACTGTTACTACTGGTTTCATATTTTATTGTTTACCTTGTTCATTTATTTATTCATTTATTCATTTATTTGTATGTATGTATGTTTTGTTTTATATGCACTGATCCATGCTTGACCACGGCGTTTCTCCAATACGAATGTAACTCTATTGATGCCTTATGGCCGTTATCATTTCTTTTTTTTGCTCAATAAAAAAGATCTGAAATTAAAAAAATTACTGTCAAACTGTGAGTAAATTGGGCAGTGAAGAAAACAGTTGTCAGAATCTCCCATTTAATTTCTCTGCTCTCTCCAGTAGTCTAGTCTAATCTCATCTCATCTCTCTTTCAGGTCGCAACAAATACAGAAACAAGTAAAAATGTGGGAAATGCTATTCTGTATGAGACAGTACTTACCATCATGGACATAAAATCTGAGAGTGGCTTACGAGTAGGTGGTATTTTATTGCTCCACTTTTGGTCACATTTTTTCTTAGTGAACATATTAGAAATCTGTGTTCCATTACGCTTCGTGTTTGGCCTAATTCAGTTTTACTCGCCCACCCACATTTCCTCTTTATGCATGGATTTACACCTTCCCTCATACCCCCTTCTCTGTTGATTAGTGCTTCCTCCCATCTTATGTTTTACTTCTCATGTATGATTTATTTATTCAGTGTACATTGGAATTAAATTGAAATAATGGGAAGATGTGCATATCCTCCGGTCGGAAAATGCACCTCGATTTCTGACCAAATGTACTCTTTCCTACAGGTGTTGGCTATAAACATTCTGGGCCGTTTCTTGCTGAACAATGATAAAAATATCAGGTAACTAAAACATTGGTTTATCTGTTCATTTGTGTGTGTGTGTGTGTGTGTGGGGAGGTCTTTGTGCAGTGAAAAGTTGAGTAATATGTTGTGGGCTATTGTTTTGAGCACGCATGCACATTTCTTTTTGTGTTGTAATTTAATCCCAGGGGGGCTATCCATTATGGCAGTTGAAGTTTAAGTGAATTTAGGATGGTCTCCTAATTCTTCTCTTGTAACAGACTACAGTCTACCAGTAGTTCCAATTAAAGTAGTTCTGATTCTCTATTTGTTTTTTTGATCCTGAAAAGTAGTACAGAAATAAGTTCAGATGTCGGTAACATTCAGATTGAATTGTTGGTATGTTGCCAATTGGTGCATCCCTCTTTACTTAAAGAGAAAAAACCTGTCTTTTTAATAGATCTAAAATTGTAGCACCCTGGCTGCTTAAGAAGTATAAATCACTAGAACAGGGCCCAATTGTCTTGCAACACAGAGCCTTAGCTGGACTCCGTGATAATGTCAGCTGTGAGAAAGACGCATCGTTTTTCACTATAGACTTCTGTTCCCCCTCCCCTGATATTGAATTCCTGCTTTTTGGAGGTGGAGCAGGAGGCCTTATTGGTCTCTAAGTCATTAACGGTTCCATTGATTGAGCGAAATTGGCCATATCTTAATACAGTGGCATCTCTGAGACGTTTCCTGTGTCTGTGCTTAGGTTCTTTATGTTCTGGATACACTGTTGAAGATTACGGGATTTTCCCGTTTGGACCCCATACAGATGAAGTGGAGACTAGGAAGTGAAAAGAGATTTTAAATATCTGTCTGAGTGCGAGGACAGTCTTTTTCCATCTGCGGCACAAGCTTAAATCCCCTCAATGGTCATTCCAGCATTAGCCTGAGGGTCAAAAGCAACAAGATCTTCCAGGGACAGGGGTTAGCAGCAATGTTTTTCTCTGGGAGAACATCGCTCATTCCAGGCAATGACGGGCCCACTTCATCTCCTCTGTGCATCACTCAGATGGAAGGGAGCAATTGAAGTCATCTGCAAGAAGAAAATTGCAACCAACAAATTGGTTTTGCAAGCAATCTAGAATTAGTACTTCTCTTGTAAAAGTCTCCCATTCCATCAGCTCTGCTAAAGTGTGTGCCAAAACAGCAGCTGCTTGAATATAGCATTTCTTAAGCTCCTAGCTACCCGAGTGCATCACAGTACTATTAGAAGCACATCCAGAAAGAACTACAGACAGCATTAGGGAAAGAGAAATGTTTTAAGCGATTTCCGAAAGGTCAGATGGTTAGTTTCCAGATGGATATGAAGGGGGAGGGTGTTCCATAACCTGGAGGCATTATAGGAAAATAGACAGCCTCCACTTCTTGACTTTCTTATTTTAAGAACTACGGCAAGACGATGGTTGTCCGAACGCAGGCCCCTATTCGAACAATAAGGCAAAATAATGGACTAAATAATAGGCTGTCCCTTCCCTGCTAATGTCTTGTGTACAATACTGAGAGCCTTAAACTTGAATCTCTCCTGTATGGGAAGCTAGTGCTTCTGTGAAAAGCAACAACATTCCTTCTGAAGAAAGCAAAAGAGACTGTTTCGATCTCTCGGAGGGAATAAGGCATCTTTTCAAGGTTTTGTTTGGGTACATAGAGGCCATCACCTGGGGAATCATATGCTTAAATGGAAGAAATGTTATCTATGGTGGCAGAGACATAAACATTATCCTGTGCCCTGCCAGGCAATTGTAATTGTTCTTTAGTGTGATCTGGCACAGTTAAATGTTTATATGTCCTTACATTAGAGTACATTAGGCAGTATGTCCACCAGTTCTATCTGCGAACCGTGCTTTCAAAGTGTAAGCAGTGCTAGTGTGGCACCTTTTTATGCTTGGAAAATATGGTTAAAATAAAACATACATTAGATAGCTATTCCAGCCTACATAAAAGGCCAGCTGAAAAACCTTTCTTCATAGCCTCTATCATATAGGTTATTTTGGAGGTGTTATTGAAAACTTACATTCCTACAAGGCAGCTGTTTCCTTCATAGGAGTGCATTGTGGTTTTATCAAAGTTGATTGCTATTTTTTTAGCCTATATGTAAGGCAAAATATCGGCATTTAACTTGGATGGTTGCTTTTCTAGTAGCCATTACTTTTGCAAGTAGGTTGAGCGAGCTTCAAGCTCTTATCAGTGCTTGAACCGAACACTGTCTTGAATAAAAACTGTTGGTGAGAAGAATGCACCCGTTGTGTGCATGCTAAAAGTGGTTTCTGACTTCAGAAGTACCCAAACTATCTCTTTATCAATTTTGTTCAGTAAATTTTCCTCTGACAGAGAGGTCGCTTTATGCTTTAGCTGATAGTCCTGAAGTTTTATTTATCTAAAACAAGAGATGCGTAATTCTAACAAACTCTTTTATTAACTATTGTCCACTTTGTACTTCGTACTGGTCATACTCCTTTAAGCAAACTATTTTAAGATGGATAATTTCTTGTGTCTAATATCAACTAACCAACAAGCCTTTTCCTGGAAAACTAAAAGCTCTTTCTACCCGAGCAAAGCCAGCTATGGCTGTCTTGTTGAGAAATGTACCAATTGAGGAAGTTTTCAGAACAGCTACGTTGAAGTCTATTTATGCTTTCATGAAGCATTATTGTCTGGACACAGGTACTCTAGTTGGTCAAGCTGTTTTAAGAAATCTCTTTGGATGCGATTCCCCTTACCTGTGAATTTCTTTTCTGAATTGTTTTTCTTTTCTACATTGGGGAACACATTTTTGTAATGTGTTTGCTACTCTGTTCTATGTTGATAACTGTGAGGGAAGATCCTATGATGCAGAAGTAAATGTTACTTACTTGCAACCCTAGTTCTGCATTGTTGGAATGTTCACTGCAATCTTAAACAACCCTCCCAACTCCCTACTCCTGCCCATTTCAGACTGCAAAATCATAATCCATATTTAAATTCATCATAGTTTCCTGAAAAAGAACTGAGCCTGTGAGGCAACTGCCAGTACAAGGCATGCTGTGAGAAGAAAGTTGCCGACTGCTTAAATGGTCAGTGCATATTTCAGTTCTCTGTATATTCAACCAGTTGGGCTACTTTCTACTTTGTGTCCTTTCTTTCCCCCATGTGTTAAGGTTTCTTTTCAGAAGCAGCATGTTCAGGTTTGACGCTGCTATGTTTCCTTGTGTAAATTCTTTTTATTTTTTATTTTAAAGTGCGGAAAAAACAATGTTAGCTTGCTAGGGCTATGGAGGTTTGTCTGAATTTAGGAAGTCAGCTTTTGCTCCTCCTTTGAATTTAAGTTTGAAATTGAAGTATTCCAGGATTATTCTTCATTTTATGACTTCTGAGAAGATTCTTATGATCCAGAGCAAACATTATATGTAATGTTTCCGTCCACATTTTCTGCCATTTCTCCAAATCTGTTGACCTCTTAAGCTTTCTCTTCCATGTTATCTAGTATGTTCATGTATGTACCCTACGCGGTTAGGAGAAAATGTAGGTAATCCTGGAAAAAAAAAACTAGAAATAGATACTGGTGAGAAATGTGGTCTCGTTGCCACAATTTTATTGAAGGGAGGCTAGTCCCAAAGCCTTAGCTGAAGGTAGTGAAACTGTTCCTGTTTTAAGAGCTGAAACTTGTCTCCCATTGTTGACTTCAATTTATGCCTGCAATCCCGTAGAATTCTTTGAGCATCTTGTATTCTCCCTCCTCTTAAATAAATCTCCTGTTGCTGCTGGTGAGAACTGGTTATTAAATGCACATGGGCCAAGGAGGAAAGTGGAATATAGTAAGACACATCTCTAGGGAAATCTGATCCCACACGCTGCCTGCTCCAAGTGAGGTGACCTATTTAAGCATTCTTGGATCTATGAGGCTACTCCACATTCCACACTGATCTACTCATTATTGCCCCATCTATATTTATCCCCTTCCTGTAGATTTCTCAAACCAACCAATCCATAACAGTCTTAGGTGAACAGTTTAATAATAATCCACTAGATCAGGGTCAGCTGGTGATTCCCACTCGACCCACCCCCCAACATAGGTCCCTTAAAGTCAAAAGCTTTGTTGAAACTTTGGCCCTATTACCCACCCTTATAAATATGATTAATTACTTTGTAGGTGCAATTTTCTTTTCCTGGAATCGTCACTGGGAATGCCTGGAAAAGGTTAAACTGACATGGTAATACATTCACCTTGATGGTATTGATATGATCTTCCGATTAGACACTTCACTTATAATAAGAAGGTCCCCATGCTGTGCATTGGAATCTAGCATAATTTCAGGTCCCCGATAAGAACAAATGTAATATATTTATAAGTGGATGTCGACAATAGCATCTTGGAATAAGTGAAATAACGATATTGAGTGCAGCCATTTAAGTTCTTCATGAATAAAGGAATATGTGATTGATAGTGAGAAGATTTTCTTTTGACTGTTCAGATTGCCCTGTTAAAGCGATGTTCTAAGATTGCAAGACACATGTTGGCATGGGTTCTTAGCGTTGGCTTAAAGATTGAAAGAAAATGAACAGTACATTTGGCAGTAATTTCTATTTTTCACTTGAAACACTGATCTTTATCTAGAGCAAAGACCTTGTACACTATATATCTGTGTCTACCAGTCATGTGTTCCCCAACTGGATTCTAAGTCTCTTGTTCACCCTAGCGCATCATAAGTGTTCTTTGAGGAATGATCTGTATAAGGAGCCCATACTAAATGTAGATTGCTCCAAATCTCAGAGTCTCCCATTAAGTCTTAGGCCACATCCTGTAAGAGTTCTATCCGAAAGGGGTCTTTTCTAGATTTCAGCTTGCAAGTATTGTGTATTGTCATCTTCCCCAGATTGTCAACTAAGTCAAAAGATAACAGTCTATTCTGTGTCTCCTGAATCTCCCCACTATTACCATCAAGAAAGGCCTAACAAATATTGCCACCCGTCAGTTTTTGGAGCTGTTGAGGTCTACAGTTGTGTTTATTCCTAATTGGTCTTTACTAAGCAAAGTGTGTCTCTTATGAAAATATAATAGTCCCGCCTAGGCATAGGGACCACGTAACACTAGTTTTATGTATGAAAGTCAGTCTGTAGTTGTAGGTAGACACTCCATTGTTAGTCTGGTGGCCTCTCCTCCAGTATATAGACTGCACCGATTTACTAGCATTGTTTCTAAGCGTGAAAAACCCCATTTTAAAAGGCCGCAAGACCACATTGCAGAATTTAGCTGAAGGTGTGTGTTACAGTATCCAAATAAGCTTTTGCTTTCTCTCTGGTAGGGGGAAAATTGCAGGGAAAGGGTGCCTGTCATGTCACAGAGTAAACAAGCAGCTTCCCTGTCTCAGCATACACTGTACCAGCAGTTTGCCTGTCTTGTGCTTAGAGGATTTCAGAACACTTCACAGCTCCCAGTTTTTTTCCCTTAGATTTTACTACTGCATTGAAGTTTTTCCATCTTTATTCAATGTCTTCAAATACCATCTGCCTTTTCTCCATTTTTTAACATTGAAAGAAATTTTCACTGAAAGTGCGTTCTCTCTTTTCAAAATGCCCTTCATGTGGAAGAGAAAACAGCTGCCTCAGGCCCTTACGCAGTCTGTGTGGTGTGCCTTCAACCAATGCATTCAATAAAAGAGAGGGCATCTGGCTTAGAGGGAAACTAGAAGATCTCAAGGCAGAAGAAGAGAGCCAGAAACCAAAACGGAGGCACAAAGAGGGCTCCTTTTTCTGACACTACACTCATGAAAGACTCCGATGGAGGGAGATCAAATGAGAGTATGGGAGAGAAACATAGTTTCCATCATTCTAAACTTGCTTGCCACGCACAGGAGCAGCAGTCAATGTCGAAACCAACATGCTCCCCATCGGGAAGCTCAACAAAGACTTGTTTCTTGATGTAATGCATTTTTGTGAAATGGTCTGTTTGGACTAAAATTCTGCTAATATTCATTGCTGTCAGGAATGCTCAGAGGACTAGGGGAACTGCTTTCAGTACTTAATTGGTTTGATCTGGAAAAGGAGTTTGGTTTGGTGAGTCTTGATGGAAGGGAACTCCTTTTAGGAGATTCAGTCGGCAACACCACCATTCTAGTGATTATTTTTACTATATAGAAAGACTTTGTATATTCTCCCAGTAGTGTTCCCATTGAGACCATTGATCCTCTAGGCACTGTTAAGGTGGTCTCGTGTGGAGTTGCACATTGGGGGATTAGGTAAATGAGAGACCAACAAGGAGGAGATCTGACAAGCTGTGTTAAAGGGTTTGAGGAGTGAAAGGTGGCATTTCTCCCCTTTTAGTGTTTAGAGTTGCTCCTTAATAATTGAGAATTTGTACTAGTGATGATGTTGATTATTTTTTCTACATTGATAGTCAGTGTAGCAGTTTGGCTGTTGTGTTGAAGTCAATTTGTGTGTGATGATTGTGTCTGGTCACCATGTACTCCAAATGAGAGAAACAGATTATGTTACGGCGGAGATGTGGGCTATTACCGCAGTTCACTTGGAGAACGCCGTCTGAGCGGATTTCATTCCAAATTGTAGTACTTTGCATTGCAAATGGGTCTTCCAGACTACAAATCTGAGAAACTTTATTTTATTGCTTCTGAAATGTGGAAATAAACCGCCTGCAAATTCACGAAACACATCCACTCTCCTTTCATGAGCTACTTATAGATTTGATGCAAGGTCCGCATTCTGAATCTCTATCTTTTGACCCATTTGTTTGTTTGTCCTAGGTCACAAGTAGGTGTGAATTCTTCCTTTGTTCCCCTTCTTGGGGACCCAAAAATATCTGGAATAAATGCCTGTTCCTCTTTGAGGAGGATGAATGGTTTCTGTTGTATTATTTTAGAAGAGGATTGTACTTTAGATTAAAAAGGTGTAGTTGCAATTTTGGTGCTTTTTTTTGGAGGGATTGATGGAGGTGGAGGTGGAGCTTTGAATTGAAGAGCATAGCCAGACCTGACAATTTGTAGGACCCAATTATATGTCTGTTGTTGGTTTCCACTCTGTCAGATGGTCTTGTTCACTGTTTTGAATTGGAGCGTGATTTTGATTGTGATCTCGGTTGTTCATGATTTTGTTTACCTCTTCCTCAACTATTTTTTCGAGAGGCTTGCCTGTTGTTGACCTTGAGATTGAGAGTAAGAGGACCCTTTACGGAGTAGAACCCTATGTCCTGGTTTGAATCTGGAGCCCCTCTTTCTATAATTTGATCCGTATTTTCTTTTCTTTTCCTCCAAGCCAACTTTTCAAAGTCTCAGATTCTGTTCTCATGCGTTCCCCCTCACCCTGACTGCCCCCCTTTCACCTCGCTCCTGAGATCCCCTTCCTCTCTTCAATACTACTTGAACCCCTTACCTAGTTACCACTCCTTCCTTGTAGATCTCGAAGCCCCACTACTCCCTGCTACCCCACTGAAGACCCACTGTCCCGATGCCACGCTCATTAATTCCCTACTTTATGGCATTGCTACTGCAACGCTAGTCCCCCACTTCCCCAGCCTGCAACCCATTCTATCCCCTAGGTCCGACCATCTGCAGACTCACCCCTCAGACTCTGGCCTACTCCTCTGCTCCCAATCTCCCCCAGCCAGAACAATCGAACATTGCTACTGGCCCGTCCGTAGCCACTACCCTCCATGTCCGTTGTTACTAGAACAAGCCTTCCACCTCGACAACCTCCCCCAATCCCCTCTCCTCACCCTGCATAAAGCGACACGGCCCGAACTCCTCCTAGATAATCCTCCCCACTAATCTCTCACCCAAAGCTAAAAAAAACCTCAAACACAAATTGATCACGCAATTCCCGGAATCCCTTTTCGCTGACACATATCACTGTTCCGCCAAAGGGCAAGTAAAAATGGACCTTATCTTCCACACAGAAAGGCCTGACAATTGGAACTCCACCCTTAGATCACAACTACACATCACCAAAACCACCAAGACTCCCCATAGCTGCAAGCTATCATTCTCTACCCACAACCGCCTGCCCCACCTTGGGAACACCTCTGTGACCATCTACTCCGACAGCACAGTCCTCATCCAAGACAACCATGCCAACCTTGAGGCATTTGATCTCCTCTTCCCTTCCCTACAGACTAACAGCACCTCATGCACAGCCTCCCCTTCCAACTCTTCCACCCCACCCAGGAATCCAGTCCCCCCCCCCCCCCCCCCCCAACTGAACATCCTCCCAGCCCACCTCCCGCCATCACAAGCACCTACGCTTCAACTTTAACCCTCTCCAATCCCTCCACCTCCAAGTATACGGCACCTACTCCTGCACTAGTCCATCCTCTGAAACAACCCCCTGTGCAGATCCACCCCCAAACACCACCGGGCGACCTCAATACTCACCCCATATCTCCCAATCACTAGCCTACACCCACCTGCAATAAAAAACTATCACAACACGTCCCCCCTCATCCCATGCCTTTTCCCATAACCCTAACCGACAACACTACTACCAACAAAAGACAACACTCCCAATTCCTCTCCGTGCCTAGGAGACTCTACCCAGAACCAACCCATCTCCCCTCAAGAAGAGATGGGCTGCCGTCTCTCCCGTATTGAAAGTCGAGTCGCTAGTATAATTCAGTGCCTGAATCTCATCCTAACCAACCTCGCGACACTCCTTGTCCCCCCTTAAACTCTCACTATTCTCTCATCTCCCCTCTCCCCACACAACCCAGCTTTCCCAAAGACCCGCTCCCCAACCAGTCCTCCTGCCCTCTCCCGATCCCTGCCCCGAGACCGAATAAAACTACAGAAGCCATGTCCTCTGAGGAAGCGATCGAGCTGGCCTCATCATACACCTCCCCCTCCACTCACACCCTGCAATCCACGTTTCAGGTGATCACCGGATTGAGAAGTGAGCTCTCATTCCCGAAACCCTTTAGACCCCCAGCTTCCTTCATCAACATCCTGACTGCTTCCCTAACAATGGAACCTAAAAAAGAGAACCCCCACACTAACTGCATGCTCATAAACTGCAGATCTGCCTCGAAACATGCCAGTGAGCTAGCATAATCCATCCTTAACCACGATATAGAGTTATCCTTCATCACTGAGACCTGGCTCAATGACTCCTCTCCTCCTATCATGGACATGCTCGTACCCCCGGGTTTCTCTATCATCAACAAAGATAGAAAAGACCAAAAAGGCGGAGGCCTGGCAATCATTCACAACACACCCTGTCAGTGTCCGAAGTTGATACCTTCAACTGCAACTCCTTTGAATGCCTAACCACCAACATCAAAACCTCTAACAACAATCTATTACACTGCCACCTCTTGTACCACCCCCCCAGGCAACACCACCTCGTTCACAGAACACTCATCAGACCTGATCGCCCACTGCTCTCTCCGAGACAGCAATCGCCTAATTCTGGGAGACTTCAACCTCCACTGGAATGATAAAAACAGCTCTCCTGTACAAACCCTGAACGAGCTATTACACTCTAACAACCTTATCCAGCACTGCTCAAAAGAAACTCATAACAAAGGGGCAATCCTAGATGCCATCATCTCCCAACCTGACGCAATCACCATAGAACACATCCTTCATGTCGACTGGTCAGATCACCACCTAATCCTATTCCACATCTCACAACCGATCATGTGTCAACCTCCAATCAAAGATCCCCCGACATGGTCTAGAGACCAAACGCAGATCAACACAGCTGACTTAGAAGAAAAAATGAACACCCTCCTGCCCATCTCCCCGGATGGCCACTCAACTACAGAACTCACATCCCACTACAACATAACCATGTCCTCCATCTTGGACCATCTAGCTCCAATGAAACTGAAAAAACCCCGGAACATCCCCTCCAGATCCTGGTTCAACAAGGACATCAAAGATAAAAGGAGACAACTCAGAGCCACAGAACATCTCTGGAGAAAGAACCCCTCCTCCAGCCTCTGCGAAGAACTCAAAAAGGCAAGAAGACAGTACAAAAAACATATCAATAATGAAAAAAACAACTTTTTCTCCAACGCTCTGGACAAGGCTAAAAACAGGCCAATAGAGCTCTTTAACATCATCAAAAAACAAACATCCAAGCATTCTCCTACCCACGTCCAGGCCTCCAAAGATTCATGTGACAGCTTTGCCAACTTATTTAATGAAAAAATCATTAGGATCGAACACTCTCTTGAGGTAAACCTCCATCCTGCCGGCAAAAACGGGTCCCCAGCAATCAAAACCATCTTGATCGAACGACCCAAAAGTACCTAGAGTTACTTCGACCCTATACCGGAAGTCGGGATTCTTAATTTAATCTCCTCCTCTAAACCCTCATCCCACACCCTCGATCCTTTACCCTCGCATATGGCCAAAAAACTTAAACTCTCCCTAGCACCACTCTGGTGCGAAATCATAAACAGCTCCCTAAAAACAGGCATCATACCAGACTGCCTCAAAGTTGGCCAAGTCACACCTCTTCTGAAGAAACCAGGCCTAGACACTAATGACTTGAACAACTTCAGACCTGTCTCCAATTTTCCCTTCCTAGCCAATATCCTCGAAAAAAGCGTTCTCCAACAACTTAACCAACATATAGACAATATTAATCTGCTAGACAAACACCAATCGGGCTTTAGAAAAGGCTGGCGCACCGGAACTGCAATCTTTAACATCGTGGATGACATCCTCAACTCCCTTGACTCTGACCATTGCTGCCTCCTCATCCTCCTAGATCTATCAGTGGCCTTTGACAAGATGGACCACTGTCTTCTCAAGGTTCTCAAGGACCGTGTAGGTGCAGATGAGGTAGTCCTTCAATGGTGCTCCTCCTTCTTTCAAAACCGCTCCCAAAGGGTAAAAATCAAATCCTTTTCATCTGACCTACCCGTTAACAGAGGTGTCCCCCAAGGATCCGTTCTGCCATACCCCCCCCCCCCCCCCCCCCAATTGTTCAACATTTATATGGAACCCCCGCCACCATTCTAAAAAAAGCCAACATCCCCTTCCATCTATATGCAGATGACACTCAGATCTACTTGGAAACCTCCTCCTTCAATGACATTCTAAGACTCAACAATACTCAGAGAGGTTCAAGAATGGTTATCAGCAAACCACCTTGAACTCAATCAGGGGAAAACAGAATTCCTCCATCTCCAACAAGGAAGAAAATCCGCAGGGGAAACCAGAATACTTAGCCTCTAAACTTGAGAAAGCCTGCCAGTCTAGAAGTCTCAGGAGTTCCAACTCCCTCTTACTCATCCCCCTGAAAACACGCAAACAAAAAAACGCAGCCCGCTCCTTTGCAGGAAAAGAACCCAAAATCTGGAACTCCATCCCTGTGCCCATCAGTACTAACCCCTCCTTTGCAAAATTCAAAAGCCTCCTAAAAGTCCTCTACCTCAACCGTGCCTTCCCAAACTGAAATCCGTGACTCTCAAGCCTCCGGCCATCAGTTATCTGGAAATGCGCATCCACTGCCTACCTCACCCACTCTCCCCAACCCGTTCGCCTTACTCCATTGCGGCTCGGAGAAATCTCTCCGCCTTAATCTTTGTCCATGTATCGAGATTACCTCTAACCCTCTCTACCTCAACGGCGCACCTTGGACCCCTAGACCTCTCTACCTCAATGGCGCACCTCGGACGCTCATCACAATTGTAATCTTTGAACACTTATGAACACGTATATGATTATGATTTCTTTCCCTCCTGTTGTAAAGCGCTCCGATACCCCCGGGTTTGGTCAGCGCTATAGAAAACTTCTTAAATAAAAAAAAAATTTTAAAAACGTGTGAAAACCAGACAGAACAGCTCGGGTAAACAGTAAATTCTTGATCTTTAACAGTGCTTCTGGTTTTAAAGTTGTTCGCCTGAGCCAAGAGGTTTGATGGAGCGATGTTCCTTGGCAGTATGGAGTCGCTGCTAAGTCTGCTGAATCTGTTTCTGCAATGTTAGACTGGTTGGAAACTGTCCCTCCTGGATGATTTCCAAGAAGTCCAGATTCCTCCCCTCAGGAAGGTCGGCAAGAAGACACTTCCATAACATTTTCATGTCTGCCTAGCAGTGCCAAGACACTTGATGATTTAAAATCCACAGCTGTATATGTGGATGGTAATGCATTGTGATGTAGTATTCTTTAAAGAGGTGAACCTTGGGCTCTTTCCTAAATTGTTGCAACATTTGGAAATTCCTGACGGATACAGTGCTGTTGTTCGAGATCCTGGGTGCATAGATGGATGAGGCCTGCATTGATGGAAAAGGCCTACTGTCTTGTTTTTTCTTTGTTACACTTCTTTTTCTCCAGTCTGATGGTGTGCTGATATCCACTAGAGATGTTGGGCTTGGCTAAAAGATAAGTGGGGGTGCTGGTTGTGATAACTCTGTAAATGATGCAGCTTGTTTTGAAGATGGGGTGGTGGGATGGCTAGGGGAGCAAATAGAGTTGCATCAGGATGGGGGATGTGATCATATTTCCTCAGGCCGCCACTAATGAGACATGCTGCAGCTTATAGGACGCATCTAAGGCGTGTCAGTGTGTATTCTGGGTGGGCATGGAGTAGGGCATTAGCACTATCTAGGTGCAAGAATACGAGGGCTTGAACAGCAGCCGGAACCCTCTTTCTGGAAGAACAGTTTTGAATTTCTTTATAAGAGATAGTTAGTACTAGACTGTTTTTTTTGGCACTGTGTTGCTTGGGGGTTAGGTTGATGTCCAGGGTTAATCCAAGTGATATGGCATTTGATGGAAGTTGGTGTTTAAAGCTGTCAAGTTTCATATGATTGAGTCAGGCTTGTTATGTATATTGTTTATTGTTCCTGGTAAATAGCAGGAACTCTTTCTTAGTTGGGTTGAGCTTTATGACATGCAAGCAGTGTTTGAGACATTTGATGTTGAAGCAGAGGAGACTTTCAAGTATAGTTGGCATATTGGTAAATATTGATGCTGTTTTCTGTGGTAGAGCAAAACCAAAGGGGATGAAGTGTTGAACATTGCAAGCACTCACCCCCAGCCAACTGATCTGGGTTTAATCCATCATTCTTTAGTTCTCTCCGCCACCCCAGTTCAGACATGGCCATATGCTAATCAGTCTGACCCTGTGCCTCATGGGAACAGTCCAGCCTGAACTGCCAAGCCATGACTTCCCTGGACTGGAAGGCATACCCTGACAACTTAGGGCGAACAAAGCAAAACCAAAGGGGATGATGGACGGAGTGTTGAACATTGCAAGCACTCACCCCCAGTCAACTGATCTGGGTTTAATCCATCATCATTCTTTAGCTCACTCCGCCACCCCAGTTCAGACATGGCCATATGCAAATCAGTCTGACCATGTGCCTCATAGGGTAGAGCACTAAGCAGCTCCATTGGTTGACAATGACAGTATACACTATGGAGCCTTGGGGGACTCCACAGGTGATGGGAACCTTTTTTTACTTTGATGTTCCAATTTGAACAAACTGGAGTTGGTGTGAAAGGTTAGGAAGCAGAACCAGCCACTGACATTGCAGGTGAATTCCTTTTAAGACTCCATGGTGCTTATGAGGGTAGGATGGATAAACTTTAGCTACAGCAGCTGACAAGTCCAGCAGTATCAGGAGACAGGGTGTCCTCATCTGTGGTCAAGAGGGCATCATCTACGATCTGTAAGGTTGCGGTTTCCGTGCTGCAGCTTGACCTGAAGCAGATGGTTAGCATTGATGTGGTCTTGAAGATGGACTAAAACCTTATTGTGTGCAGTATTCTCTTACTAGTAGAAAGAGTTTGCCATTCCGACACACAGGACCATCTTCTCCTCCAATCCTCCACTGATCCACCCTCATATTCACCATTTCCTTGCCTTCCTCCGGAGTCATCACTGTTGTTTCTTTGCCTTGACATTGCAACTTTCCAGCCATTGGCAACAGTCGGCAAAAATGTATCTGTTGATATCAGACACTATCGGCACAAACGTATTCCATTTTAACAGAGTGACGCTGCTAGATCCTGAAATAAGGTCACCGTTTGCCACAGTAGTGCAGTGGGCCTCTCTCTGGCCACATGTATGATCTTCTCTTTCAGCAAGAAGGGCGTTTAGACTACATGGTGTTCCTCCACACCATATGCGCCGTCTCACTTTCCTTAAAGGAATTTGGTGTATTTTTTCAATACTGCTCAGAATAAGTAGACATATATTTATATTTTCCCCCTCCATCAGGCTGTGCATGTTGGCGAAGAATTTTTGAAATTCTCGTTTCTGCAAGAGAGGCTTGATTAGCGCGTTCAAACGAAGTGGCTCAGGAAGGTGATTTTGGCATGTATCACCTCCTTATTGCTCCCTGTATGTTTCTAACATAGCCGCCTGCCTATCTTGAGATCTCAGCAGAACACTTAGGTCCCCATTGAAGCAAGTGACCAGAGTGACCTTAACGTCCCAGATCCACTCCAGCCTCTCCTATGCTGGGGTTAAACACTTACCTCCTTCCATATAAGAGGCTCACCCTCTAATAGATAGCCTCCTAATGTTCCTGCCACCACTTTATTTGTGCAGTGGAGCACTATCAACTTTGGCCTCCTGTAATATCTTCTCCAAGTTACTTTGTTGCAGGTCCCCTCCGCTGCCATTTAAAGGAGCATGCAGCTCAGAGCTAACTGTCAAGCCTGCCAGGAAAGGGACCTTATCCCTTACCGCCTCAAAGTTAGGCAGCATTACCAATCCAATATGGGGGCATCCATCGCTGTTGTCACCTGGCAACACTGGGCCTCTTGGACCTGTATGCCATCATCCCTACAGAACCTTTGTGAATGCAGAGAGCAGGCTTCTTTGAAAGTCTCACACCTCCATCCTGCCCCATCCCCCTGAAAACAAAAAAAAAAAACCTTTAAACCTTTTCACCAAAGACATGGTGGGCGCCATCTGCAGTCTGGCTGGGCAATGCTATTCGTTGAGGCGGAAAAGGGTGTGGGAACACGGGGGGGGGGGGGGGGGATAGGGTGCGCAGGCCGGCAGTCAGCCACCTGGAACAAGGGTCCACTAAGCACTGCCGAAAGCTGAACCTGTCGGCAAATGGGAGGGAAGCTGATTGTGATCTTTGTATGCCTCATCTTACCCAGACGTAACCCACCATGTTATTTTTAATGTTAAAGGAAGGTACCAATGCTTGCTTTGAAAAATCTAAAACTTGGGTATCTTTTTTTTCTAGCTCAGTTATTAAGCAGCATTTTATATTTATTTTTAGTAGTAGGAGTAATATAAATCTTTATTTGGCTAAGAAAATAACCATAACAGATACATAGTAACAATTAAAAACCATAACTCCGTGACTGTACTTGGCGGATTCTTGAGTGGACGTTGGGACCAGCATTGGTGGAGCGCGGGCCCTGGATTGGGGGTGCCTTTCGCCAAGTTGGTCAGTGCCCGACCGGCTGCGCGTGCAGTGGGAGTTCCCCGTGATTCTAGTCTATGGAGTGCCTGTGAAAAGTGGCCATGACAAGAGATAAGGGCCCACAGAGTGTTCATTCAGAAGCCCCCGGTGGGAGCCCGCCCAAGGTCGATGATTGCAAAACTTTTGAACTACCATGACCGCGATGCTATATTGCAGCAGGGCCGGGCCAAGGAGCCACTGCTGTATGACAATCATCGCATCCTGATTTTCCCGGAATACACACTGCTAGTACAGCAGCAACGTCAGTCGTTCATGGCATCCAAAGCCCGCCTGAGAGACCTCAAGCTGCCATATGCCCTGCTATTCCCGGCACGCCTGCGAGTGGTGTTCCGATCGCGCACCCACTTCTTTGAGACTCCGCAGGAGGTCTTTAAATGGACGGATGAAACTGTACGAGTACGGGTGCATGCTCTGCCAGGGCTGGAGTCGTACTCCTCTCAGAGTGACGCGCCATCGAAGGGTTCCCGTCGGCAGCATCGGAGGGGGAACAGACGATCTAGATCCTGGCGGCGCTCCTTGTCTTGCGGAGCTCCTTTCCGGGGGGCCCTGCTCCTGGTCAACAGACAGTAGATCCTGGACTCCTGCGGTCAGAACAGTGCCAAGGACTTTCTTTGCTTGAGCTGAGCGGATGCTCGACCTTTGTGGTGGAGGGAGTTATGTGGGCTGTTTTCCCTCCAGTTTGACACCTGTGGGGGGTGGGCCCGAAGGGTGATCGGCTGTCAGTTTGGGATACATTGGCTGGGGCCAACCCCGCCGCGACAGTTACTTCAACGTTCTTGAGGTATGGGGTAGGGGGTTTGTTGGGAGGGAGACCGAGCTGTTCTAGTTCTCAGGTTACTTATTCATTGTTTGGGGGGTTTTTAGATTGCGCGTCCACGCAGATTTATGGTAGAACACACACACAGGGTAGGGCACACACCGGACTTAATTGTACAAGCCTATTGGGATGTCAAGTACAATGACTGGGAAGCCGGTGACCCCTGGTGCCCTACGTATCATTAGTTTGAATGTTCGCAGGGCCATGGCCAAGATAAAACGGGGGGGGTTCCATACTTCAATATGCCAAACGAGCAGGGGCCGATGTGCTACTGTTGCAGAAAACACACTTATTGGGTACAAAGGCCCTGTGTCTGCAGAGATACGGGTACCAGCATGTCTTCCACTCAAACTTCGCGCGGGGTTCGAGGGGGGTTGCAATATTGATTCACTGCAGGGTCCCCTATATCTATGAGAAACACTGGTCGGACATCCAGGGGCGATACCTTTTTATTCAGGGCAGAGTGGGGGGAGTATACCCTGACATTAGGCAGCGTCTACGCTCCCCCGCCATTGCAATGGAACTTAGCGGAGAGACTCCTTAATATCTGGGGGGGACATGCCGGTCACACACTCTGTTGTGGGCGGGGACTGGAATGATGTCATGGAGCAGGGCGGGACAGGTGGAGTGGGGGTATGATAGGGACTGGTCCCCCTACGAAATTACACTCTTTGGTGACGGGACTAGATTGGGTTGACACCTGAGGCACCTACACGGATCCAGCAGAGATTATACCTATTTCTCTGCGACACATGGTTCCTTTTCGAGACTTGGGGGATAGCGCACAGGGTGGGGTCGGCTGACATTATGCCCAGGGGTCTGTCCAATCATTCGCTGGTAGCCCTCACATTTCAGATTGGTCCGGGGCGCCAGCCACCCAGATGGCGTATGTCGGTGTAGCAATTGCAAAAAGAAGACTACAGGGAACACCTAGCAGAGGCGATAGATCTTTATCTAGCGGCAAATGTGGGGCCAGTCAAGTCCCCAGCGGTACTGTGGGAGGCACTAAAACCCACGTTAAGAGGTGTGGATATTTCTTGGAGCGTGGCGTCGCGTAGGGAGCGAAGGATGGCATTGGTGCGTCGGGAGGCGGCAATAGAGGCGCTGGAACGCAGGAGCCAATTATTATTAGCTCAACAATCTTATGCAGCTCTGATGATGGATGAGGCCCGCCAGGCTTGGCGGGCAACGAGAACTAGGGTCTTCCAATGTGGGGACAAATCCAGCAAGATGCTGCACTGATTATGCCAGGGTGCCTTCCATTCCCAGGCTCTGCTGAGAGTCATGGGCCCCACGGGGGGCGCCACTTATTGAGCCCCCAGCTATTGTAGAAAGCTTTGCCGCATATTACGAAGAATTGTACGTCTCAGATGAGGTGAGGGATCGCTTGCACAAGCCGTTGACGAATGGGTAGTTGGGTACGGCCCTGGGTGAACTGAATCCTGGGAAAGCCCCGGGACCGAATGGATTTCCCAGTGAGTTTTGGGAAAAAAAAAATTGTGCAGCTTGCCCCACACTTCCCCCGGTGGGAACAGGGCTCGCTTCCCCCTGACTGGAGACACGCGGAGGTGGTGGTGTTCCTCAAACCTGGCAGGCCCCCGGAGCAACACGCATCATACCGTCCCATCACACTCTTAAATGTGGAGGAGTAGGTCCTGGCCAAGGCGCTGGCTAACCGTCTTCTCCCACACATCCCCACACTGGTACATCCAGACGAGGCTCAGTTGGGAGAGCCAGCGGCGCTCTACTTGGCCGACATGGACCGGGCTTATCATTCCCTAAGCTGGATCTATCTGGTTGCTCTCCTGCGGAGTCTGAATCTCGGCCTGAGATTTCTGGCCTATCTAACGCTACTGTACACTGACCTGACGGCGTTGGTGCGGGTGGGAGGAGCGATTTCTCGTTCTTTCTCTATTCAGAGGGGTACGCGACAGGGCTGCCCCCTCTCTCCATATTTCTTTGTGCTCGCCATGGAGCCGCTGGCAGCTTGGGTGCGCATAGATGCCCAGCTTAGGGGATTCGAGTGGGCTCCGGGGCTCTCGGACAGAATATCTTTATACGTGGACAACGTCCTGTTCTTTATCACTGCTCTAGACTGGTCGGGCCGCGTCTGCTGCGTATATTAGATATTTGGGGAAACCTCTGGACTATACATGAACCCACGCAAATCTACGCTATGGGTCCTGGGGGGTCGACAGAGGCTGGGCGCATGGGCTGCTTCGGTTCAGTTGGCGGTGGAGGGGCTGAAGTATTTGGGGATCTTCCTATCTGATGTGCGGGCGGTGTCTTGGGAACGGAATTTGATCCCGGTGTGGGATCGTACTCTGGAGGATCTGAAGGTCTGGTCTCGTATGCCCCTGTCCATATACGGTAGGTCAGCCATTTTTAAGATGGTGGCTCTTCCCTGTGTCCTCTATCAACTACAGAACCATCCAAATCAAATCACGACTTGGTGTTCCAGCAAGTAAACGCAGCGCTGGGACAGTTTTTGTGGGAGGGGGCAGCGTGAGGGTGGCACTGTGCACGTTTCCTATCTACATACTCCGGAGCCCTAGCTACATCGGATGTCCTCTCCTACGATCAAGCCTCACACCTACTGGTCCTCAATGAGTGGTGGTATGGGGACAGGGGGGACCCGGCGTATGCGGTCGTGCGGCAGCTTATGGGACGACATTCCCTACATACACTACTGTACTTAGCAACGCTTCGGAGGCCTCTGCCGTCGGCAACACAGGTGGTATTCTCCGGAGGCCTCTGCCGTCGGCCACACAGGTGGTATTCTCCGTCTGGAGACGGGCACTACCTAGGATGGGGTGGTGGAATACCTTAACCTGTGAGACCCCCCTTTGGGGCAATGGACGCCAGTCTCAGTTGGCAGCACTGCAGGGTTTCCGGGGATGGGACTCAATTGGAGTTTCGGTCCTGCAGGAAGAATGATATGCCGTAAGCCCAGTTCTACCGCTATTTACAATTTCGGCACGCCATCGCCCCCAGCCTGGAGGGCCTGGAGTTACTCCTAGACTTTAGTCCTATCGAGGCGAAGATTTTTATGGGAGAGAACTTCCAGACCGCAAGATCTCCCGCATTTACCAAACGTTTGTCATACACTGCTCCCCTGACCTGCAGAGGCTCAAGCATGCATGGGAGGTGGATTTGGGTGAGCTGGAGGAAGAGGAGGACTGGACTGAGGCTCTAGCGAGCCCTCGAGGGGGGGCAATAGCAACCCACTTGCGGTTAGTGCAGTATAGATATTTACATAGTGCACTTTACCACAAAGCACCTGTGGAAGGCAGGATTGATAGCGTCGCCCGAGTGCCTCCGCTGCCAACGGGAGGAGGGTACGCTCCTACATACAGTCTGGGGCTGTCTCTCACTACATAGATTATGGAGGGGGGTATATTCTTGCTTATCAGAGGTATTGCCCTGAAAACTCTCCTGTACGCCGCGTCTGGCCCAACTACACGTCATGGAGGGAGCTGTGGGTAATCGCTACAAGCGACATCTCCTGCTGTTAGGCCTTATACTAGCGAAAAGACATTGCTAAGGCCTGGAAGGCACCCAGGGCTCTGGCCGCATGGAAAAACGGGCTGGATTTCTACATGGGGCTCGAACAACCTATTTTTCTGGCCTGGGGATGCCCATGTAATCATTACAAAGTATGGCGTAGGTGGGCAGATTACCGGGGGCTAGACCTGGACCCGCCACGAGAGGTGGAGGCACGCTTGCTGGACTGATACATGTACAAACCTCATGTTTGAATAGCGGTGGGGCGGGACGACCCAGAGGGACTGCGATTTCTGAGTGTGCAATTGCAAAATGCATGGTGTTATGGGACATGGGCGCAGTCAGGGGGGTTGGTGGGGGGGGGTTGCTATTATGTGATTTGTTTTATGGTTCACAAAAGTCAAAGTCAAATAAATGTGTATTTAATCTGTGCAGTAACCTCTCGGCACAGAGCCCTACAATTTATTTATTTATTCATTTTGAAAGTTTTATATAGCGCAAACAAGATCTTTGCAGATATCAAAGCGCTTTACATAGAACAGGAGAGCGCGTAACATCGTGTAACAGACAATTAGATGTAGCAATTGAATGTAGTAACTGGGGAAGGTACATGAGGGAGCATAGTCAAACAGGTAAGTCAATAACGCTAACAGTCCTAATAGGTGGAAGCAAAGATGACCATGTAAATCGATAATACAAGTAATGCAAATAGGCAGAGAGATCGAAACAGGTAGTACAGTTTGGTGCAGAGTCTTAAAGAGTCCGAAATATTTCAAGTGAGTTTAGCCATGTGGATAGCTTTTACTTCTTTCTTAAAAAGTGTAGTGGAGGTGATGAGCCTGATTTCGGGAGGTAGTGAGTTCCAGATCCTGGGTGCCATTCCTGAGAATTAGCGTTTGTAGGTTTTTTCCTTCCGGAATCTTCGAGGCTTCAGCAGGAGATTGTTTGCGCTTCTGGTGTTTCTAGTGCCGCCAGAAATTGTCAACTTCTGAGTTAAGTAACCGGGTGAGCTCAGGTGTACCGCTTTGTGTGTCATGCATGCGATTTTCAGGTGTATTCTGGCTTCCAGAGGTAACCAGTTCAGGGATTTCAAGTCCGGGGTAATATGTGAGTTCTTTTTTGACCCAGTGATGAGTCTCGCTGCAGCGTTTAGAGAAGCTCTTAGCGGTGCAGTAGTAGTTAGGGGGAGTCCGCAGAGGGCGATGCTGCCATATTCTATTCGAGGGATGACTAGTGATTGTACTGCAGTTTAAAAGTCTTTGGCTGGAAGGAAGGGTTTAAGTTTCCTCAAGGTATTGATTTGGAAGTTCGCTCCCTTAGTTGCCTTGCTGATATGTTGCTGCATGTTGAGATTGGTGTCAAGTGTTATGCCTAAAGATTTTGCTGAGTCCACGATGGTGGGTTGGACATTGAGTGCGGTTAGGTGTTTGAGCCAATTTTGCGTGGTAGCGATCTTCGCCTAGGTGAGATCAGAAGGAACTCTGTTTTCAGAGCATTGAGTTTGAGGTGATTATCGGCAAGCCAGGATTGAGTGCTTCTGATCGTTGTGTTCAGGAGCACAATGTCTTTGGGGGATTGTAATTTGAGATAGAGTTGGGTGTCATCGGCGTACATGTGGAAGTGAACATTGGATGCTTGTAGCAAAGTGGTGAGAGGTTCCATAACTAGGTTGAACAGAGATGGGGATAGGGAGGAACTATGGGGGACGCCTAGCGATACAGGTACTGGCGCGGACATCAGGTTGTTGCTCTTGAATTTATGCGATCTGTTGTGTAGAAAGGACATGAACCACTTGAGAACAGTTCCAGATATACCCATTCTTGTGTTTAATAGTTCGAGTAAATTCTCATTATTAACGGTGTCGAATGCTGAAGAGAGATC
Source organism: Lissotriton vulgaris (assembly GCF_964263255.1). NCBI lineage: Eukaryota > Metazoa > Chordata > Amphibia > Caudata > Salamandridae > Lissotriton > Lissotriton vulgaris. The sequence goes on along the minus strand of NW_028247114.1, from coordinate 59,552 downwards.
AAGAAGGATGAGGAGGCAGGTGTCGTTTTGATCTAGGATTTGAAGTGCATCGTCAATTATGTGAGTCATAGCAGATTCTGTACTGTGCCCTGCTCGGAAGCCTGATTGATGAGGGTTAAGGAGATCAAACTGATCAATGTGTTAAGTCAATTGTATTTGTGCGCATTTTTCCAAAAGTTTGGCGAGGGTGGGAATATTGGTAATGGGACGGTAATTGTTCAGATCAGAGGGGTCGGCTGTAGGTTTCTTTAGTTAAGGCAAGACTTATCCTATTTTGAGGGAGTCAGGTATGGTTCCTTGTTGAAGTGAGCTGTTGATAATTTTAGTCCAAAGTGGGAGAAGCAGAGGGGTAAAGTCTTTAACAGCGTTAGCAGGAAGGGGGTCCGTGAGGTGATTGGAGGGTTTCAAGGTGCTGAGCAACTTGCCAATTTCTTCTTCAGAGTAGGTGCCAAAGGATGACCATGTAGCATTGTTTTTCGGTTCAGTGGGTGCTATGCAATGGGGCTTGGAGTAGAGGCTAGCGTCAATGAGGAGATCACTCTTTATGTTGTCAGTTTTTTGGATAAAGAATGCGGAGAAGTCTTCACAGGAAGGTGCTTCGCGCCCAGTGTTGAGTGGTTGGGGTTGTTCAATCTGTGACGCTTGACCAATAAAATGTGTTTAAAAAAAAAACATAACTCCAAAAACAAAAGGAAAAAACCTAAAATATTTTAAGAAAAAATATAAAATCATATATAAAACAGATGACTTCAGTGAGCACATAATATAGAGTCTGACCCACATTTGGACCATTGTGTTTTAAACAGAGACCACAGGAAAATCAAATGTTACAAGGCACTTCAACTGGGTTCACCATGCTCTAAACGAAAAGCAATCGATATCTCATGCCCACAGTAAAATTAATTCTATGCCTCCCGAAGCTTAATTGCACAACTCAATAAGTTGCCTACACCCACGCATGGACATCCTTGAGCAGCCGAAGATGTAACCTAGCTAGCCTAGGTATTAGAAATCACGTTCTGAGTCAGATAAAGTATGGATGGAACAATATAAAGCAAACAGTAGTTTGGGCTGATGAACTATGGCACTCACAAGGACCCAGGGTACCCTGAGCAAACCAACCCTTGGGAAAAATGAACAGTTGTACAGAGAGATTTAGCCTAAACCTACTCAATAACTGACGGCGATAAACATTAGTCACCCACATCAGATATGGATCAGTTGAGGGTACTGTTTTTACTAAACAGTAAGCTTAACTGTCAGGTTTCTGTAGTTCATTACTTTCCCTTGGTTCAGCGGCACGGATGGTTACATTTTGTTAGACCCACTTGTAATCTGCTTTGGTGATCTTTTTAGGGCAAAGATAGAAGTCCAGTGACCCAGGCTGGTAAATTCTGATTTTAAGTAACCAGGCCAGGGAATCACTCTTACATTATCCATGGTAAGATTGTCCTTAATGATTACTGCTTAGGGTCGGCTCGCTTTTGTGCTACACCAAAAGCCACTGTGGCAAAGGTTTTAATGCAGTGGTGTCTGAGATGTATTTGAGACCCAGTTCCTTCTGAATGGTAAAAATTTGAAGTGCTTAGTGGGGCCGCCAGTAAACATCTGGCGAACCGGTTCTCCTCAACTATAGGAAGTTGGCTATTTATATGGTATTACCACTAGATGGATATCCTGTGCACATAGTCCAGGGGTTCCCCAAAAGTCTACAAGGCTCAATGTAAAATCCAAAGTGCTTTATAAATGGTAATGTGGGTGAGCAGCCTTAGGCCTAACACAGAGGAGGGTGAGACATTTATTGCACAACAGTGGTCAAGTAATGGACACACGACTCAAATAGGAGATCCACATAATTTTTAGAAAAGTATATTCTGTATTTTATTGTAAGACCAAGGTCTTCGCAATACGGTAAGTTGGTGTTCGAGGCATGAGGGCTGCTGAATTCATATCTGTGCATAGATCGCCGCCTAGTGTTGGGTCCGGATGACTGCACATTGTTGTCCTGGAAGAGTCTTCGAAGTATCACGAGATATGTGGCTCCTCCCCTGGACTACAGTGCGCATGGGCATCCTCTCCATCCTCAGATTGTTTTTTTCCGCCATTGGGTTCGGATGTCTAATCTCGACTCCAGTTCCAAAACTTGTACTCTTTCTACTCCCAAGGCCAAAAGGCCTTCACAGCGTCGGTATTGTATCGTTCGATGCCTGTCCCTTTCGAGTTCTTCAATCGACGTCGAAAGAAGTAACTTTTTTACGACAACACAGGCCCAGACTACATCGACGATAGAACGGACCCCGTTTAAGCGGTGCCCCGTTTGTAATTCGAAATATTCTAAGTTAGATGTGCACCCAGTGTGCAATACATGTTTGTCCCCCGACCACGACGAGTCAAAATGTTTCGCCTGCTCGAAGTTCCGCTCAAAGAAAACTATTAAACTTCGACGCGCGGCGAGGCAGTCGGCCCAACAGTCGGCACCAGCACCTGCGAACATCTTCGATGCCGGAGACGAGGAACTCTTCCAAGATGAGGAAGAGGAAGAAGAAGACGTTCCCGAAGAAATGTCGGAACCGGCGTCGGAGCAGGACTCCAATTTCGAGGTGGACGAGCAAGCCGAAGAATACGTCCACGACCAAGACGTCGTCGAGGTAGGGGACGACGATGAGGCCCTGGGGGTCGTTGATGACCACTCCAGTGGAGAGCCGAGCCCGCCCGCAGTTACGGGGCCTATCATTAACATTCCGCCCCCTCCGGCTCCGGTCGAGGCATCGCCGAAAGGCCTTAGCCAAGATCCTTCCACACGGTCTACAGCCCCGCGCCAAAGCCAGGCTAAGACCCTTTCAAAGGAGCCATCGGTCGATTCTACGAAACCGAAACAGGCGGAGCCGAAATCGAAACCGAAACTACTCAAGATGGTGGTCGGTTCGACGTCGACGCCCGCTCCCACTAAGGCTGTCGACGATCCTTCGGCGTCGAAGATGCCCGTCGGCTCCAAGACTGGGACATCGAAGCAGGCCTCGACCAGCAAGCACGTCGCCTCGAAGGGCTCGGCGCCAACGTCGACGATCAAACATGGCGAGAAGAGCAAAGGCCTTCAGTTGAAAAAAAGTCTCGAGCCACACCTCTCAGGACTCGAGGCTGGGCTTGGAAAACGGGTTGAACCCACGACCAAGGACGCCCCGAAAGTGTCGTCGACGCCCAAGGATGGAGGCGCAGTGCGCCGGGAGCTCGATTCGACGCGGTCAAGCCAGCGGCCTACACAGGCGTCGAAGAAACCCGAAACAGCCGCTTCAAGTTCAAAACCTGCGGCCTCAGCGCCAATAAAGTTTGGGCTTCCGCCCACGGCCCGCCCAAAGCATCTCGAACGCCATGACCCCGCCGAGGCTTCCAAGACGTCGAAGGTGTCCTCCAAGTCCACACACGAACAGGTCGTCTATCACAAGCCTTCTTATGACAACCAGGCAAAACTGTTTATTGACTCGGAGTCGGGCAGGCTTACCGTCCACAAGCGGAAGATCGCGCCTGAACATCCCTTGGAAGGTTACAGGATTCCCCTCAAAAAGAAGATGGTCTCTTCTACCTCTCCGGTTCTTTTTGAACCACTTCAGGACTATTCGCAACAAATAGCTCATTCTCCAGCACAGAGTGAGAAGGACTTGAATGTAGACTATGGCCAAATGGCCTACTCTTACCACACAGACACTGATCAGGATGTCTCGCATCAATGGTCAGGGGCAGGGGATCAAGGCGATGACCCTGATGACCCCCCATACCGCTCCTGACTCTCAGTCCTACAATGTTAAACCATCTCCAACTGAGGACACCGCAGAATTTAATGCATTGATAGAGCGGGCAGCCCTTAACCATGACGTCGACATGCATGCTGAGCCAGTGGATGCGGATTTCTTATTTGACACCTTCTCCACACCGGAACGCTCCACTAAGACTCTACCCATGCTTAAAGGGGTCCTCAAGCATGCAACACACATTTTCAAGGAGCCAACCAAAGCCAGGGTTATCAACCCCCGGATCGACAAGAAATACAGGCCTGCCCCAGTGGACCACACCTATATCAAAGGCCAGCTCCCCTTGGACTCCCTCGTGGTGGCTAATGCACGCAAAAGGGCTAACTCTCAATCCAGTGGTGACGCTCCCCCTCCGGACAAAGAGTCAAAGATCTTTGAAGCGCCTGGAAAGCGTGTGGCAGCGCAAGCCTTTAACATATGGAGGATAGCCAATACACAGGCCCTGTTGGCTAGATACGACAGGGCGCACTACGACACCCTAGAACAGTTACTGCAGCACATGCCTGATGTGTACAGAGAAGCAGCAGAAATGGTTATACAAGAGGGGAAACTGATCTCCAATGCGTCAATCAAATGCGCACTGGACGCAGCAGACACAGCGGCAAGGGCAATTAATACTAGCGTAATGCTGCGACGCCATGCATGGCTGCCCATCTCAGGGTTTAAATCCGAAATCCAAACTACTCTTCTCAATCAGCCGGTTAACCCGGACTTCCTGTTTGGACCGGAGGTTGACACAACACTTGAGAAAATGAAAAAATACACTGAGATGGCGAAATCCATGGGGGCTCTGCAGTCCCAGCAGTTTCGGGGCAGTTCCTTTCGTCGCTCCGGTAACAGGGGAGCAACAAGAGGACAGGCTCTACAGCATTCCCAGTACGCCAAGGGCAACACGCAATCTACCTACACGAAAAACACCAAGGGTGGATACTGTGGGAACAGCGCCAAAGGGAGAGGCCGGGGCAATAACAACGCCAGGTCCTCCGCTCCCAACAAACAGTGACTTCTTGTCACTGCCCCCCGACCATCTAACACCTGTCGGGGGGAGACTCCAGCAGTTCCTGCCAATTTGGGAAGACCTTACAACAGACAGGTGGGTGAGACAACTTATCCGGTATGGCTATTGTCTAGAACTGACCCCCCCCCCCCCCCCAACATACCCCCAAGAAGCCCTCCTATGTCCGCAGAGCACACGCACTTATTGCAGCAAGAAGTACTCACCATGCTGTAAAAAGGAGCCATAGAACTCGTGCCTGTAGAAGAGCAGGGTACAGGGGTGTACTCTCTGTACTTCTTGATTCCAAAAAAGGACGGGTCCCTGCGGCCCATTCTAGACCTCAGACCCCTCAACCAATACATCCTTTCAGAGCACTTTCACATGCTAACCTTACAACAGGTCCTGCCGCTGCTCCGTCAGGGCGAATTTCTAGCCACCCTGGACCTCAAGGATGCATATTTCCACATTCCCATTCACCCAAGTCACAAAAAATATCTCAGGTTCACTATCAACAATCAGCATTACCAGTTCAAGGTTCAACCGTTCGGGGTCACTACTGCTCCCAGGGTCTTCACCAAGTGCTTAGCGACTGTGGCAGCGCACCTTCGCAGGCAAGGTGTTCACGTGTATCCCTACCTGGACGACTGGCTCGTTCAGGCCAGTTCAGCCAAGCAGTGCGGCCGCGATATGTCGTGGACCATTCACCTCCTACACAGTCTGGGGTTCTCACTCAACTACGCGAAGTCTCACCTGCAGCCAGCCCATGTGCAACAGTACCTAGGGGCGACACTAAACACCCAATCGGCCACGGCGAAGCCGAACCCTGCCAGGGTCAACAGCATGCAGCTGCTCATTCGGAGGTTCCAACCTCCGCGATCCCTCCCAGCGCAGGTGTTCATGCAACTGATCGGTATGATGGCATCCTGCATATTCACAATCCCGCATGTGAGACTGCACATGCGTCCCCTTCAAGAATGCTTAGCCCGACAGTGGAACCAGGCTCATGGCCATCTAAAAGACCTAGTGTTGGTGACCGGTCGTGCTTACAACTCTCTGCATTGGTGGAATCCACAAAACCTTTGCAGGGGACGACCGTTCCAAGAGCCTGTCCCACAAATAGTGCTAACGACGGACGCATCTCTCCAGGGTTGGGGAGCGCATGTCCTCCACTACACGGTGCAGGGACTATGGACAACACAACAGCAGAAAATGCATATCAATGTGTTGAGCTGATGGCAATCTTCATGGCACTGAAGGCATTCAAGTTGCACCTGTGCAACAAGGCTGTGTTAGTCCGGACCGACAACATGACCGCCATGTATTACATCCAAAAGCAGGGAGGCACGCACTCCCCGCAGCTGTCTCACCTAGCCCAGAGCATGTGGAAGTGGGCCATTCAGAGGAACATCTTCCTCATGGCGGAGCATCTCCCGGGTATTGACAACCAAATCAGGCACAGTCATCAGATGCACGAGTGGGAGATCCACCCGTCAGTTCTCCATCCATACTTCCAACAGTGGGGTCATCCAGACATTGACCTCTTCGCCCAAGCGAGAACGCAAAATGCCCAAACTTCGCCGCCAGGTTCCCACACCCGCAGTCTCAGGGCAATGCGATATGGATGAACTGGTCAGGCAGATTTGCGTACGCTTTTCCGCCAGCCCCCCTCATACCTCTGGTGGCGCGCAAACTGCGACAGCACTCCATGACGCTCATCCTGGTTGCTCCAACGTGGGCACGGCAAGCTTGGTACACCACGTTCCTGGAACTTTCAGTGGTGCCTCACCAGCGGCTGCGCCTCACTCCCAGCCTCCTCACTCAGAGCCATGGCGACATTCAGCACCCAGATCCGCAACAGTTGAACCTTGCGATTTGGCTCCTGAGGTCATAGAGTTTGGATACCTGAACTTGCCTCCTGAGTGCATGAACATCATCAAGGAGGCAAGACGGCCGACTACCAGGGCCTGCTATGCAGCCAAATGGAAGCGGTTTGTTATTTACTGCTCCAACAATGACATTAATCCGTTGGACGCATCTACGCAAAACATATGTTACTTATTGCATCTGTACCAATGCAACCTGGCATACAGTTCAATCAGGATCCATTTGGCGGCCATAGCCGCTTACCTTCAAAACAGGCAGCACCTTTCCGTTTTCAGGGTGCCTCCCATTAAAGCCTTCTTGGAAGGCCTTAAAAGAGTAATCCCTCCCAGACACCCCCCTTTACCAGTCTGGAACCTAAATATCGTTCTCACCAGACTCATGGGGCCACCCTTTGAGTCACTCCATTCCTGTGAAATACAGTTTCTTACCTGGAAGGTGGCCTTCCTAATAGCTATTACTTCGCTGCGGAGGGTCAGTGAGCTGCAAGCCCTCACAATTCAGGAACCCTACCTGCAAATTCATGCAAATAGGGTGGTGCTTCGCACCAACCCTAAATTCATGCCAAAGGTGGTTTCGCAGTTCCACCTTAACCAAAACATAGAACTGCCAGTTTTCTTTCCTAACCCTGACTCAGTGGCAGACAGAGCACTGCACACCTTAGATGTCAAAAGGGCTCTCCTGTATTACATCGACAGGACAAAAGACTTTCGAAAAACTAAACAGCTGTTCGTTGCCTTCTCTCCACAACATAAAGGCAACCCCATCTCCAAGTCAGGTATAGCCAGGTGGATTGTTAAATGCATCCAGATCTGTTATCAAAAGGCTAAGCGCACGTTAACAGTTCCCCCTAGAGCGCATTCCACACGCAAGTTAGGGGCTTCCATGGCTTTCCTGGGTAACATTCCTCTAGAGGATATATGTAGAGCAGCCACATGGACCACCATACATACATTTACCAAACACTACTGCGTAGATGTACACTCCAAACAGCAAGCTGCTGTAGGACAGGCTGTTCTCAGAACTCTCTTAAAGACTGCTGCAACTGGCATGGGCACTCGCCGGTAGGGGGGTAACTGCTATTTATTCTATGCACAGATATAAATTCAGCAGCCCTCATGTCTCGAACGGAATATGCTACTTACCAGTATGCATCTGTTCTTGGCATGAAGGGCTGCTGACATTCATATCGCCCACCCTCCTCCCTGGTGCCTGTCGCAGCTGTAGCTCTCAGAATCATTCTCAGGCATGGTCATCACTTTCAGTATTACACTCCATCTCTGCCACAATGGCGAAAAACAATCTGAGGATGGAGAGGATGCCCATGCGTACTGTAGTCCTGGGGAGGAGCCACCTATCTCGTGATACTTCGAAGACTCTTCCAGGACAACAATGTGCAATCATCCGGACCCAACACTAGGCGGCGATCTATGCACAGATATGAATGTCAGCAGCCCTTCATGCCAAGAACAGATGCATACTGGTAAGTAGCATATTCCTTATAAATAAAAATACTTTTCCCTTTCAAAAATCAACACTTTGAATATGGGGAAAACAGTATCATGCTTAAACCGCCAAGTAAAGCACTCACAATTCCATCCTTCGCGACCAAAGGTCAGCAAGGGGAAAGGGTCAGATGAGTACCACAATTGCACCACCAGCGGCACTGGGGCAGCTGGGTGCAGAGGTCGAAATCTGAGTTTGGCCTATTGTTTTTCAATGGAGACTGGGGTGCCTGAAGCCACAGAGCACCCTGCCTAGTAGATCCGATTCCGGGGTCAAGCTTTGGGGGGTAGTACAAGCACAGGGGGGCACAAAGCAGCACCAAACATACACCACCAGCAGAACAGGGACGGCCGGGTGCAGGGTGCAATACACAAGTGCCCAGTGCTTTTCAATGGGGATTCTTCTTTTGCAATTAGGCTGCAGGCATGTCACCGGAGGTTGTAGGAGGGAGACTAACTGCAGCAGAGTTAAGTAGAGCTGTAGCGGGTCGTAGGGGCACCATTGTCTCAGCTCACCAAGGTCTAGGGGCACCATTGTCTCAGCTCACCAAGGTCTAGAGGCTTCGTGTGCAGGGTTGCCTTTGGAAGTCTGAGTCTTCTAACCGGGGCTGGTCACGGGGGCTGGGGGAGAGCCTCTGAATTCCCACTGCAGGCGCAGTCGTGGAGTCGATCCCTAACGTGGTCAGCTGGTTGAGAGTCAATCACAAATGAAGACAACCTCACGGTCTGTCCTGGGGATCAAAAGTCTCCTTGTCGGGACGAGCACTGACCACGACCCAGTCCTGATGAAGATCCTGTAGTACCCTGGATCGAAACGCCGTCGACCTATCAGCGCAAATATTGGCGCGAAATACGAAGCTGTTGAACATATTGAATACTTTTAAAATGAACTTCTAATCCATCTTGAACCGCCGTATACCAAGGAATACACTGTATATTTACTCACCAGTCACCTTGCGCCACTCACGCTGTTTCACATTGTCACCTGCGTCGCTATATTGGTTTTCACTGTCACACCTAGAGCACCACGTACAATTTGGGTTGTTTTTTCAGTTGTTGTGATTTATATACTGCAGTGCTGCTATAACTGTTAACTATATTTCTGTTCCTTTTCCTAAAAATCTTTCATACATAAAATGATGCTTTTAGCACATGTCAGAATTATATAGAGCCTCCTAGTTTCCTTTCAGATAATGTATTTACATATCTTTACTAATTGTCTTTAATTAATACCAGTTGGGACATTGTTGTTCTTATACTATTACGCCCCAATCCCAACACAGTTGACGGGTATCCTACTCCTGTTTTATCTACAAGTCATAGAAAACAGTCAGGGTTCTCGATCAATTTTACAAACTGTTAATCATTAGTATCTAATGTATATACAATAACACTTCAAAAATCAGCCACAAGTTATTATAGATTTTTAGGAGACTACTTGAATTGACCACATCAAAATCAATGTCAATTTCTGGTAACAATGGCAAATACATTTTTCCACCAAAATATTTTCAGTACTTCTTGTCCAGTAGGAAGTAATTCATTCAAAGGTTATTTTCTAATTTCTCTAATTCAGAGCAGTATGATAGCTCTGATCCTGTAGTCACTATATCAAAATCAAACACTTACAGACTTTAAGAGGATTGTGAAAATCCTCCTAAAATGCATCTTTTCAAGAATGAGACACTTCGCACATAATTCCAGATTATACCACAATACATCGCCATGGGATTTAAATGGATCAAATTCATAATCTTCTGAAGTAACACTAATATAGTTTAATCCATCCGGCCCCTTACTGCTATGAATAAATCGAAAGAGGGAGTTCTTAAAAGTGATCACCCCCTAATAATGTCAGAATGTGCCCAGGGAAGGCCTCTAAGGGCTGCAACACTTATTGTGCCACCTTTAGAGGTCCTGAACCTTAATACACACACACACACACTACCATTGCAGGCTGTGTGTTTTGGGGCAGAGAAAAGTGAAGAGTTGCCATGGCAACCCACTGCCTATGGCATTGGGAAGACACCCCTCTATCTAGGTGCACTATACCACTGGTGAAGGTACAGTTGCATGAGCACTGTACCTCTACAGTGTCTAAGTCCATTCTTAGACAGTGCAGTAAAGCCGTAAAGAGTATATGGTCTTGGGGTTTGTCATTACGAACGCCACACCATCATAATGACTTTACTGAATTCTGGGAAGTTTGATATCAATTTTCTCAGCATAATAAACCCACACTGATGTCCGCATAATAGACCCACGCGGATGCCAGTGTGGGATTTATATCACCATGCACTAAGAGGGCATCTTAGAGATGCTCCCTGAAAATCGAACCGCCTCTGGTAGGTACCCTGACTGGTAAACACCAGCCTGCCACCACAAGACATGTTTCTGGACCCCTGGGGTGGGAGCCTTCGCTCCCTGAGCCAAGAAACAAAGCCTTTCCTAGGCGGAGGCGTTACACTTCCCCCAGGTCAGGACGAACCATCTGTGGCAGGGGATCTTCAAAGGCTTTGCCGCCTGTGTAACGCGACCCCCCAGCCTCTCCTGCTATCAGAAGCAGGCCCCCTTCTTGTCTCCCCTCGTTTTTGGCAGGAAGAATGGTGAGAAAAATTTAAACAGCCAAGAATCTGTGCCCACCTCTGCCAACCCCACCCCTCAGGTGGGTAAGGTGAGGTGAAGCCCACCCTTCAGTGCCCGCCATCATTCAGATGGCAGGCCACTCCCTCATGTGGGGTGAGCACACCAAGGTTGTAGTCATCCTAAGGTCAGTAGCCCATTGGCTACTGACCTCGAGACCCCTAAAGCGCCCCCTAAATACAGTATTTAGCGAGTAGCCCGAAACCACAAAGACAGATTTCCGCAACCTACGAAGAAGGACGAAAGAGGCCCAGTAGAGGGGACTACAGAGAAGAACTGACTTGACCCCAGCTTTACCAGTCTGTCTGCAGTTTCCTAGAGATCCTGCGGCAAAAGTCGCCTTGTCCTACAACCAAAGACCTCCAGAACACCTGGGAGGACTGACTGCCTTTAACAAAGACTGAATCTCCTGTGGACAGCAGCTCTGTTCAAAAGAATCACCAAAGAAAGACTATGAGCCTGCTGTGGACAAAGAAACCTGACGCCTGGAACCACCACTGCATCCAATGCCTACAGCCCGAGTCAGAGTGGCCCACCGGTCCCAGCGAGGTCTCCAGCACTCCAGAGTCCGAGTCCACCGTAGGTTATTCCCTCCAGGACTCCCAGACAACGCCTGCAGCCTCTGCACTGAGAAAACCCTGCCCCTGCATCTAACCGCCCTGGAAAAGAGGACCTGGGGTGCACCTACGTCCCCAAGCCCTTCAACTTACCTGCCCAGCTGTTGGTACCTCAAGGGAGACTTCTTGGACCGTGCCTGGAGCCATAATTAAAAACTGGCAACTCCCATTGAAAACAGGGCATCAACACCAAAACACCCTGCACCCGGCCACCCCTGTGCTGCTTTGGGTGCTCTTTCTTGAACCCCATTTTGTCCTGAGCTTAAGTCCAGGAGCTTTGCTCCCTCAACCTTGTGGCCTGCTTGTCAGCAGCCACCAACCGGATGTCCCCTTTCCCCCTTTGGATACCATTGGGCCACAGCACTCTGCACCCGGCTGCCCTAGTGCAGCTGATGGTGCTTTGGAGTGCATCCTTGACCCTGGGGGAACCCTTGTTCTAACGCCAGAAAAAAACACTCCCAAAACTAAGTACTTACCTGTAAAAACATAACTTCATTTCCTCACATAGGATTGCATTGGCTGCTTTTCTGTGAAAAATGTTTTAAGTGTGGAGTTGGAAAATTGTATGAATCCTTAAACTGTATATTTACAAAAACTGATTTACTCACTTTTTATCTAGGAAATGTCCCAGGGTGATATCAAGGCATAAGTAGAAAAAAGTAACTTTAAAAGTAAGGTGCAAAATAACTTTCAAAGTAATTCCAACTGTTTTATGAACAAGTGACTTACCTGTAACCAATCCAATTGCATTCAGCTGCATTCAAACTATTACACCTACCCGTACCAGGCCTGGCTTGGTCTTGAAACTAAAATACAACTAAATAAGATTTTATATATACAAAACAAATTGGTCATAGTTTAGGTTTTGAGTGTGTGACATCATTTCTTGCCTGAGTGTGTACAATAAATGCTTAACACTACCTCTGATGAAGCCTTACTGCTCACCCACACTACCACACATAAAGAGTAAGGTATTTTACCTCTCTCTACCTTTGGGGTTCCACTGGACTCTGTGCACACTATACCTTACTTTGGTATAGTATATACAGAGCTAGCTTCCTACACTTGGATGTAGTCTGGTGCAGGCATTGGTGGTGCACACTTCGTGTTCGCACAGTCGGTGCCACAGCCAATTGGCACAAGCTCTTGACACTGGATGCAGAATAGTATGGCAGACATCAACTGAGGCAATAGTTGTGAGTTTCAGGCTGATGGAGGTCCTCTCCTACAGCAGTGTTGTCTGGAGTCCTAGCGTGTTGAGAGCAGCTGCAGAACAGGTCCTTTTGGTCCCATTCCAGTGGTGATGAACGGCATGCTTGGGGTTGATGTTTTGTGTGGTTTGTCATATAGACCACTGAGGAAGAACAGGAGACCTCCTCGTAGCTTTCGGGTCAGTGTTGATTTCACTACCATTGGCAATTAAATTTCAAGAATACAGCTGGGATTCTCCTCGTGTACAGTCTCTCCTCCTACTTAGGCCAGGCACACACTTTCCCTCTCTGAGCAAGGCAGGCTTCTAGGCACTAGGCATACCTACCACTCTTCAGCAAGTAGCATTGACATCAGATGATGTCTTCTTGCCTCAGGGAGACTTGACTTTCAGACAAAACCAAGTCCTGAATCACAGTAATTCTTATAGTTCTCTGCCGAGCATTTTCTTCCTTTGTCGAGAAGGACTTCAAACTCTAGCAAAGTAAGTTTTGGGTCCTACTTTTTACTGATTTTCCAGATGAGGTGTTCATTCTCTGTTTAAAGTCTTGTAGCTCGTTTTAGGGGTTCCTTTCCAAATTTCCTCTTCTGACTGCACTGTAGACACAGTCTTTGTGAAAGGTGATGGCTTTCACAGCATGTAGTGAAGATTGTGACTCAAAGAAGGGGTCCCCAAAACATGACCACAATGAAGTGTGAAGCCTCTGAACTTGGCTCTCATCACCCTTACTGAGATAACACTTGGGAAGAGTCAATAGTGGCAGGCCCTTCCTAGAAACATATTTTCCTATAACAGAATATGCACACTTCTCTCCATTCCCATGTCATTAGCTATATTGCAGTTCTCAGGAAAGACTAATCATCAATCCCATGTTAAAATTCCACATAGAATTTCCAGATAACTGCAAATGCCTTCTGCACAATGTGAGATGTTAGCCTGCCAAATGATGTCCACTAGTTCTAGTGGGCACCTTGCACCAGTCTAATCGACCCTTATTGATGGTGGTTGTAAAGTCAACCTTAAAGAAAGCTATCCTAGTGGTAGCATGGACCAGCAGTCATCAGGCTAAGACTTCAGAGAGCGTATTAAGCAAGTTGTTTTACCAATTATAATCCCTTGAGTACCAAATGAAAGGACACCACACAAGGTATATATCAAATATATATGCATTTATTCTAATCACGACCCCTCTGCACTCTTTGAGGTCAGAGGTAAAAGTACAATACAAATTACTCACTTAGCATACGATAAGTTGCACAGTATACGTTATGCCCTAGGGGCCTCACAAACAATATACTGAAATAGTGGTATAAGAACCACAAGAGAATTAGAAAGCAGGCCTGGGGCCTGTGGAATCGCTGGGGCTACTCTAAACAACCAAAGGTTAGGAAGTAGGAGGCCAACGGGAAATGCGTGCATTGTCTAAACACAGCCGCGCGGTTACCATCGACTTTCTATGGGAAACGAAGAAGTTACAAATTTACAATTTAAGAACACTTCTGGATGGACTACGTGGAACCCTTTTAAACTAGGAAACTTCAAGAGTCAAGAACAACGGGAGCACCGGAGTACTCGTGTTACCTCACCCAGGGAAGCCGGGTGCATAGGTGTCTTTTCGTGTCTGGTTTCGTCGTCGTTTTCAATGGAGAGCTGCAAGGAAGTGCTGCAGGCGACCAGAGGAAACTTGTCTGGGTGGATCCAAGGGTGGATTGAAGATCTGTAGAACCTGAAAGCAGAAGGGACAGAGTCTGGGTCACTTACCAGTGACCAGGGCAGCGATGGAAAGATGCCACCAGATGTCGGGTGATTTCAGGTGAAGATGTGAAGTTAGTCTCTTCAGCCACGAGGACCAGGAGGCGTCGCCGACGACCAGGAGCTGGATTCGAGCTGTCCCACGAAGGAACTAGTTGACTGCGGTGTCGGTATCCGGACTGGACCCAACAAGCCTTGGCAAACGCAACCCACGCAGAATGTCGAGATTGGCTTCGGTGCAGACCAGCAAGGTCTGAGGAACTTCTCCTTTGTAGGGAAGTTGGAGCAAGCCTGGAGCAACCAGGAAAGCAAGTTGGATTCAAAAGAAAGCCTTCGGGGGGCTCACTAGCCAACGGACTAGGAACCGTGAAGACGCGTCAAGCTGAAATGCAAAACCGGGGCCCACGGGTCTCTCGTGGAGTGGAGGCCTCCGAGCTATGGTGCAAATGGTGCTCTGGTCTGGGGCTTCAAGCACCCCTATGCACAACTTCGAGTTACCTTATGAAGCGAGTGCAGCTTGTAAAATGCAGGATGTCCAGGAGTTCCGGTCTTGCGTCTCTCGTGTCCGTCACGGGTCTCCGCTTTGCTGTGAGCGAAGGTCGGGGTCAGAGATGTCTGGAAGTCCGTGTCCTGTGTCGCAGATTCTTCGGGATCTGGCAGGAGCCTCAAAAATGCAGACCAGCAAAGTTGCTGTTGGTGCCTGTTTGAACAGGGTGGTCACTCCATGACCACAAGGGAGATGTCTTCCGTCTTCAAGTTGAAATGGAATGTCGAAGGTCCAGGATTTATGTTTCAAAATTTCGTCCAGGGTAATCTAAAGTCCTAGTGACTGGGTTCCTATACTTATACTAAGTTTAGGGGCTGGACTACCCTTAAGGTCCCTCCTACGGAAAGGGGGTGGTACACCCCTTTCCCTTTGTCCAGTTTCGCGCCAGAGCTGGGGCAGAGTGCCCCAGCAACCGGTTTGAACTGGGAAATGCATGGAGCACCTAGTGTGCCCCAGGCAGCATCAGGAAAGCATTCACTGAATACAGCTCTCCCTGCCCCAATACACAAAGCCTCCTTGGACAGGAAACCTATTGTCCAGGCCTCCCCTGCCGGAGTTTCGTCCAGCAACAGGAGGTCAGACTTGTCAGTGGCAGAAGCATCCATTTTGGGATGCTGAGGCTCTGTTTAACTTTAACCAGTTAAACCAGTAACTACATGTCTTCTCCCTCTAGAAGGGTGGAATGCTACCTTTGCCGCCAGGACTGGCGGGTGGGGTAGTATTCCAAAGTGTTTGACACCTTACACGACATGTTTTCATAAAGCCAAACCAAAGTTAGCATTAACTGCGAGGATTATAATGCACTTAAGAGTATATGGTATGGCTATATCATAGAACAGCTATAAGGAGATGGTTCCGAAAGCTGCAGATAGGCTCAATTCATGCTAGAGCACCACCTCACATAAAACCAAGCACTCTGCCTCCAGGATTGTTAAGGCCTGCCATAGGAGTGACTTATAGGTGTATATCAATCAATCAATCAGAGTATTTGTAAAGCGTGCTACTTACCCGTGAGGGTCTCAAGGCACTGAGGGGAGGGAGGGTGATGCTACTGCTCGAAGAGCCAGGTCTTGAGGAGTCTTCTGAAGGAGAGAAGGTCCTAGTTCTCCCGTATGTGGGTAGGGAGGGTGTTCCAGGTCTTGGCGGCGAGGTAGGAGAAGGATCTGCCGCCGGAGGTTGTGCGTTGGATGCGGGGGACAGTGGCGTGGGCGAGGCTGGCTGAGCGGAGCTGGCGGGTGAGGGTGTGGAAGCGGAGTCTGCTGTTCAGGTAGGCTGGTCCGGCGTTGTGGAGTGCCTCGTGTGCGTGGGTGAAGAGCTTGAACGTGATCCTCTTGTCGACGGGGAGCCAGTGTAGGTTTCTCAGGTGGGGGGAGATGAGGCTTGCTCGGGGGACGTTGTCGATCAGTCGGGCGGAGGCGTTTTGGATGCGTTTTAGTCGACGTAGGTGTTTGGCTGAGATTCCTGCGTAAAGTGCGTTGCCGCAGTCCAGTCTGCTGCTTACGAGGGCATGTCACGTTATTCTTGTTTCGGTCGAGATCCACTTTTAGAGCATGCGTAGGGTGTTGTAGCAGGAGGAGGAGACGGCGTTGACCTGTTTAGACATGGAGAGGGAGGAGTCGAGGATGAATCCTAGGTTGTGTGCATGGTCGATGGGTGTTGGTGCTGTTCCCATTGTGGTTGGCCACCAGCCGTCGTCCCAGGCTGAGAGGGTGGGTCTGAGGATGAGGACCTCAGTCTTGTCCGAGTTCAGGCTCAGACCGCTGCTCCTCATCCAGTCGGCGACGGCCTTCATTCACTCGTGGAGGTTGGTTTTGGCGGTGTGTAGGTCCTTGGTGTGGGAGAGGATGAGCTGGGTGTCGTTGGCGTAGGAGATGATGTTGAGGTCGTGATGGTAGGCTACTTGTGCGAGGGGGGGCCATGTAGACGTTGAACAGTGTCGGGCTGAGGGATGAGCCCTGGGGGATGCCGCAGAGGATGTTGGTGGCTTCGGATCGGAAGGGTGGGAGGCGGACTCTCTGGGTTCTACCTGAGAGGAAGGACGTGGTCCAGTCAAGGGCCTTCTCTTGGATTCCGGCTTCTAGGAGGCCTGTCTTTAGAGTTCGATGGCATACCGTGTCGAAGACGGCCGACAGGTCCAGGAGAATGAGGGCTGATGTTTCGCCGTTGTCTAGTTGGCGCCTGATGTAGTCTGTGGCGGCGATGACGTCTGTCTCGGTGCTGTGGTTGCGTCTGAATCCGGACTGGGACGGGTCTAGGATGATGTTGTCTTCCAGGTGGCGGGCTATTTGTCTGCTGGCGATTTTCTCGATGACCTTTGCCGGGAGCAGGGAGTTGGGCCGGAAGTTCTTGAGGTCTTTGGGGTCCGCATTGGGCTTCTTGAGGAGGGCGTTGATTTCGGCGTGCTTTCAGCTTTCTGGGAATGTCACTGTTTTGAAGGAGATGTTGATGACCTTACGTGGTTGAGGTGCGATGGCTGCGTCTGCTTTGTTGAATACGTGGTGTGGGCACAGGTCTGACGTAGATCCTGAGTGGATGGAGTTCATGACCTTGCGTGTCTCGTCATCGTTGACGTTGAACCAGGAGGTCAGGGAGTTGGCGCTGGTGGTGTTCCCTGGGGAGGTGGCGTCTGGTGGTGTCGGGGTGGTTGTTGTGTTGAAGCTGTCATGGATGTAGGCGATCTTGAGGTAGGAGAAGATGGCTAGTGAGTCGCACAGTTTTTGTGAGGGTGGGATGTCGTTGGTGTTGGCCCTGGGGTTGGAGAGTTCCTTTACGATGCTGAAGAGCTCTTTGCTGTCGTGTGCACTGTTGTCCAGGCGGTTTTTGAAGGAGGATCTCTTGGCTAGTCTGATGAGGTAGTGATATCTGCGTGTGGTGTCTATGTGGGCTGTGTGGTTCTCCGGTGTGCGTTCGTGGAGCCATGTTTTCTCCAGTTTCCGGCATGCATGTTTGGAGGTTTGGAGCTAGTCAGTGAACCAATTAGGAGAGGGTGTTGGCGCAGTCGTCGATCCACTGTTTGAGGTTGCGGGCTTCGGCGTCTGGGTTGGTGGGGTCGGTGGGTGGGTTCTGGGCGAGGGTGGTTACCAGCTTGTCGTAGGTGACTTTGCCCCAGCAGCGGTGAGGTAGCTGTTTGGTGCGGTGGTGTGTGGTTGGTTTCTTGAAGGTGAAATGAATGCAGCGGTGGTCGGTCCAGTGGAGTTAGGTGGTGTGGTTGAAGGGGACGTGGGAGCCTGTGGAGAAGACTGGGTCCAGCGTGTGGTGGACCACGTGGGTGGGTGGGTGCGGTGACGAGTTGTCTGAGGCAGAGGTTGGCGAGGTTGTCGATCAGGGTGGTGGAGTTGGCGTTGTTGTTGTTTTCGAGGTGGAAGTTCAGGTCCCCGAGGAGGATGTTGTCTGTGGAGGCAAGTGCGTGGGTGCTGGCTAGGTCGGCGATGGAGTCGCTGAACTGAGCCCGGGGTCCGGGGGGCCTGTAGATGAGTGTTCCTCTGAAGGTGGTGTTGGGGTTTGGTGTGGATCTGGAAGTACAGGTGTTTGGCAGTATTGAGGGTGTCATCTGCGTGGGTGGCGACCTTGAGGGTGGACTTGTGGACGATGGCTATTCCTCCTCCGACTCTGTTAGCGCGATCCCTGCGGGCGATCTTAAAGCTGTACGGGATGGCTGTGGCGATGTCTGGCGCTAAGGATTTGTTCCACCATGTCTCGGACAGGAAGGCCAGGTCTGGGGCGGAGGTGTCGATCAGATCCCAGAGCTCGACTTCGTGTTTGCGTGCGGAGCGGGTGTTGAGTATGCAGCGGAGGTGGTTGGGTTCAGTCCTTGGAGGTTTGGTGGTTCTGTCGCAGGTGAAGATGCTGGTGCGGCAGGAGAAGGGTCTGTTTCGGGGCTGCCTGGAAGCAGGTGTGGTTTCAGCTGGTGTGGAGTGCGTGGAGGGTGCTTGGGTCCTAGTGGAGTCTGTTGGCATGGCGGTTGCCGGGTCCAGGCGTTCTGGCGCTGGGCGCGGTCCAGGCGCGGACTGGCACAGACAGGCTAGTCTTTCGCGCACCAGCGGCACGGCCGCCATTTAAGGCGGGTTGGGAGGGAGGAGCAGCTGGGAGGCGGGAGCGGGGCGGCGAGCAGGCGTGCCGCAGGGGAGCAGCGGCGGGAAGGAGCGAGGGGTGCAGAAGGAAAAGAAGGGGAGAGGGGGGAAATGCGGCGAGAACGTGGGGAAAGGAGAAAGGAGAGCAGAGAGAGAAGAGTACAGTACTTACAATAACACAATCACAAAATACAGGCAAAAAGCGGCACAAAAGCCGAAACACTTATCCCACTGGGGCTGCAGCAGGATTGAACTGACGGCGGAGCGGCAGCACAGGTGGGAGAGGCACAGGCACACAGGTGGAGCTGTGCGGCAGGAGAGGAGCGACCTGGCCTGCAGGCAGGGTCAGGGGTCGCTCTCACTGCCCCGCAGCGACCGCCATTTAAGGCGGGGAGGGAGGGAGGGAGGAGCAGCTGCGAGGCGGGAGCGGGACGGCAAGTGGACGGCGAGGGGGCGGGCCGGAGGGGAGCGGGGGCGGGCCGGAGGGGAGCAGCGGCGGGAAGGAGCGAGAGGTGTATCTTGCTAGTCTCATCAGCCATTCACCCACAATAGCACATCCTACTATCATTTAGACACACAGTGCCCGCACCTTGCCACACGCACAAACTCCACAGGCACTCTCGGCAGCCACACAGAATGTCAGTGCAAGAGTATAGATGACACATATAATCCAAACTTTTCATGAAATGGCCTGTATATGTGTCTATATTAATTAATAGATCTAGGTATACTATATCTAAGTAAGTGGTGATTACACCACCTTACCCAGGCTGTGTGAACAGACCTGTGGTGTCAGTTTGGAAGGCAAACCAGGGGTGGCACAATACATGCTGCAGCCCCTGGTAGGCCTAGGGTGCACCTATGCCCTGGGTACCTATTGTACACTATGCAGGGATCACAAGGGTGACCCAGTAACCAATCTGGTATGTACCTAAAGTACATGGTATCAATTCAGATCGAGAACAGCTGGGCTGTGGGTCTGATTAGCAGGTCCACAACCACATTAAAGTCGAAAAACCAGAGAATCACAGCAAAAAGTGGGGGTAACCATAGGAAGCAGACCCTACGCTCCTACACACAATAAATAAATGTGCTTTACCATACAAATACAAAAGAATTGTATCTTATAGTTAAAATGTGATACAGGCTTCTGACCGGAGAGAAATTCATAATATAAATGAATGAAAAGATTTTAGGGTGCATGCATCCTTACCTGAAACATACAATTTCAAAAGGCATGCCTGTCCTCCATCCTTGCACACTTCAGGCTCCTTTCCCCAGCTTCAGGAACACAGGCAGTACATGCCCACTCTCTAGGAAGCGGTTTTCCAACCTCCATCCTGTGCCATGTAAAATCATTTGCGATCCAAAATGAATCTTGCTGGTCTCATCAGCTATGCACTCACAATAACACATCCTACTATCATTTAGACACACACACAGTGCCCGCAGCACGCACACACTCCACAGGCACTCACTCGGCAGGCACACAGAATGTCAGTGCAGGAGTATAGATGACACATATAATCAAAACTTTTCATGAAATGACCTATAGGCCCTGCACTCTGTCTGAACCAGATAGGTTTGTTCAGTACTATCATCTAAAAACAATAGGCAGCCACCAAAGATTTGTCAACCACTCAGGGAGTTGACAGTAGTCCCATGTAGAACTACAGGTTACAATTGGTGTGCCCCTCCAGGTCACAGAACTAGTATTGAATCGTAGAGTCATGGTGGTTAGCCCTAGGTCTGGGAAAGCGCACTAGATTAGTGTGCCATCTGGGCCAAAGAAAAGTCTGGACAACCGTTTCACATGCAGTCTGGTCACTTAGGACAGGTGTACATGTCCGTTTTCCATGCAGGGGGACATATTTGTCCCAGCAATGATGCATTCAAGAATGTTATTTGTGCACCACTTTGGGGTGAGGGTCACATGCAACATAGAAAAAGCCCTATTATTTCTCAGGGAAGCATTGTTTTGGCTGAAGTTTGCAAAGCTGCTGTGTGTTCATTCAAAAACACCTTCAGAAAACACTAATGGGTCACCGTTCAAGCCATTAACACCATCAGTGCTGCAGCAATTCCCCCTCTGTGCTGCAGATCCTTTACTCCCATTGTTCATGACGAGCTGAGCTCGTCATGAGCATCGAAGGGGTTAAAGAGGCACAAGTACGTCAAACTGTTTAAAACTTTATTCACTACTTTCTTTCAGTCACAGCCTTAATGAGGGGTAATGCTGCTTTACAATTAATGCACAGCATGTGACCTACAACACATTTGAAAACAGTAAACACTACTTGCCATTAGCACTCTTCAGCTTGAAGTGCCTTAGGTTTACATGTGAACTGCTGACATCACCCTCTCTCTAGAAAGTAGTACTGCTCGCTTGCCTAAAATTAAAACATTAAGATTTGTTAGCACTGGTCCACAGACACCTCGGTTCCAATGGTGCAAGCAACAACAAAAAAATGTATAATCAAGATGAAATCTGTGTTCTGGTTCTTTGTGGGTTTCGTGGAGCATGCCCTCATTCATTCTACACACGCACAGAACTGAAGGAAAGACTTAAAAACAATTTACAGTATTCTGAACCCAACACTGATAGAGTGCACAGCATGTGAACCTACAGCACCACAAGAATCAAACTGAGTGAGACAAGGAAGTAATATTTCCCTCATAGACCAAATGGGATGTCAGAGGAAGGGTTCTATTGAGAGCGCATGCAGGCATGAAGCTTCCTCCCTGCAGCCCAATAATCCTTCAAAGATATCCTCCAGTATAAATTGCTCTTCTATCTGCATTACCAGCTGGAAGTCTTACTGACCGCATAAAACTGTGGTCATCAGAAAATTACTGAGACATTGAACAGTGGAACACTGCTTTTCTGTGCGACAGCAGCTAGACTGTGAATGTTTTTCTACTACAGCTGCTGCCAGCCTGCAGTCTGGGTCTTGACTGTATGACTTGGTGGTCCAAAGGCCAAGTTGCAAGTTTTATAGTCTCTCTAGATGATACATCTTTAAAAAACATTTTTTTTAAGAGGACTGGAAACTGAAGATAGGAGGGCTTCTCTGAATGGGTCATGTCAGACTTGTTGGGTTATCCAATGTTTTCACAGCAGTTTATTGAATATGCCCACACGGCCTCCACTCAATCCAGGTTATTGAATATGCCCACACGGCCTCCACTCAATCCAGGTGCCCTCTTCAGTCTCGAATAGTAGACTATCGCACTTCAAAAATGAAAACACAATTCTGAGAACATCTTATTAGTTGAAAGAAATAACTTCTGAAGGTTCCATGCTGCTCTTTTAGCTGGACATTCGAGTGGTAGCCTGGCTGTCTAGTTGGTCCTTAGTCTAGAAAAATCTGTACAAGCAACTGGGAAAGCACAAAGGCAAAATGCCAGAGTGAAAAGAATATAGGAGTCTGGGTTCAGAAAGGTCTCAGGGTCAGCAGAGACAGATGGAAGGCCAGTTGTGGGAAAAGGAAGAGACACAGAACATTACAGGAGGGCCAATAGTGAGCGCTCTCTTGCTGGAAACCAGTTTTTATTTTCATTAATAATTTGTTAAAAAGAATTTGGGAGTTTTTTAAGGCACTTGAAGCCCACCCTTGAGTAATGACTGGTTATCTGTAGTAAGGCTTTTCATTGCAAATGTTTGTTTTGACTCAACTGTGACTGTTAACATGGACTATAGACTGTTACATGGAGTGGCCAAGATTCTCTTGCCAGTATTTCCTTGTGTTCTTCTTATTGATCGTCTGTAGAGTTAGTCTTAAGTTTTTATGGGGCGGGATTGTGAAAAAACAGCCCTGAATTAAAGTATGTTGTTTCCTCTTAGGTATGTGGCCTTAACATCCTTACTTAAGACTGTGCAGACAGACCACAATGCAGTCCAGAGGCATCGTAGTACCATCGTGGACTGCCTGAAAGACCTGGATGTCTCCATAAAAAGGTATATTTTTCAATCCCTTAACTTGTATATAAATCTATAATCCAAATACAGATTGCTCTTTATTAGCATGAACATGTGTGTGCTGTAGAAGATGTACTACTGCTGTATGGAGAGTGTACTGTACAAGTCAGTAAAGAGGCAGGGAGACTACCTGACTTGTTGTGGTGAAATATATATGGGAACTGTCCACAATCAGTGGTTTTCTTGTAATGTTGGATGATGAAGATTTTGAGTGATCCATCGGCTGAGTAATTTACAATGCTGATACTCAAACTACTGACAACATGCATATTGGTAATGCAATCTGATAGCTGGTAGTGAAAGCTTGATCCTGTTTGAAAGCAAGAGGTAATTGTGTGCTTCTATAAATCAAAAATAGCTACTTATTCATATGAATCTGTTATAGTCGCAAAGATAATGAGAATCTATTGACTGTTCTGTTCCAGGCTAAACATGTAGGCGCCAATTACTGTTCAGTATACAGAATCTTGAGTGCACTATTTATATTAGTGTTATAGTGAGAATGATAGGCTTGTGTTCTTTTATGTTGAGAATGCAGCTATGTGTTATGCAGTTCTTCAGGATTGTATCTTTTATAGGTTCACATGCTTGAATCTTCACCCTCGTCATGGTGGGAGTCCCACAGTAACAGTAAAATAGCTGTGTTTAAATTTAACATTCAAATGCCATAGGGAATCACTAGTTTTTATCAACCTATTACCATTGTTTTACAACATCCAAACTCCAGCCAATCAGAGCATAGACCAAAGTCTCCTTCCCCTGCAGGGCCACCTTACCTCAGATTTCTTATAGCACGTCGTGTGTTAGGGAGTCTCCATGAGCTCTGCTCAGTCAGTGTTTCTACTGTTCCCCTTTTGATCTTCCAGCTAGCAGTTCATTTCCTCACTTCAAATCTTCTTGTGCGGTACAGTGCAGGAGTGTGAGTACCTATTTTTTCGTCATTATGTCGGAGTCTAAAAAAGGATTATTTAGGCCCTGTAAGACTTGTGGAAAGTCTAGACTATATTCTGAGGACCGACATAAGGAGTGCCTTTATTGCCTGTATCCAGACCACCAGCCCA
The DNA here is from genome assembly GCF_964263255.1 of Lissotriton vulgaris. Classification (NCBI taxonomy): domain Eukaryota; kingdom Metazoa; phylum Chordata; class Amphibia; order Caudata; family Salamandridae; genus Lissotriton; species Lissotriton vulgaris. Next base: position 35,484 of record NW_028247114.1, on the reverse strand, counting down.
GAGAATGTAAGTACTGTAGTACTTTCTCAACAAAAACTCTCAAAGACCGTAAGGGTAGGCTGCTTCTCGGGTCGCACAGGAAAAAAGCGGCAAATGGCTATAACTCTGAGACTGAGGACAAGCCCCATACCTCCTCGAGAAAAAGAAAGGAAGAATGTCTTCCTCTTCGCTATAAGACCCTAAAAAATCCAGGTATCAGAGCAAAGAGGGTTGAGGAAACAAAAGGCTAAAAAAGACCAGCCAGGTCCCTCTTTTCACCAGAGGGCTGGTTCTGCTCCACCGTCAACGCCTCATACTCCTTCCAGGGAATCCTCAGTTGAGAAAACCTGCTCGTCGATTGCTCCGTCGGCGAAGAAATCAGTCTAAAGCCACTGTCTCCACTGGATCTGGCACTCCGTCTACTGTTTCGGCAGCGACTGCGACGAAGCCGACAGTCAAGATGAGGATGGAAGCTTCGTTGACAGCAGTGGTGGTGTCACTGTCTTTGGCTGCAGTTAGACTGTCTCCGTTGACGAGGGTTTCACCATCAATGGTCTCCCATGTTCGATCCCCGTTAACTCTTCAACCGCCGGAAACGGTTATACCGTTGGCGAGGAGAAAGGACAGCCTGCTTTTAAAGCAGATTCCTCTTCTTCTGCAGGAATTTTCAAAGATATCTTTCTTACTTCCTACTTGTCTCCTGGATTTCCAGGAATTTGAAGATGATGGTTCTTATGGCCCTGCATACGGTCCCGCACAGCTCAGAATTGAGTGCCACGACTTGGTGGAAGAAGAGGCAATGGATGATCCATCCTATTATTTGTAGGGGGACTATTCTTTCTCTGATGCAAGGCGTCCCAGTGCTCAAAGCTTGGATGCATTACAGGAGCACTACCCTTACAAGGAACAGGAGTATCAAGCTCAGGAACCCTCCATTATTATTCCTGTTTCATTGGTCAGTGACCTTAGGTTGATGCTCAATGATTACTACAAAAGGTTTCCTGAGGCGAACTCTTTTCCGCAGCCACCTCCTTGCTCAAGAAGCTCCCATGGCCTTTCCTGTGTTGCTGGCTGCGCCTCTGTTGCCAAAAAGTAAGACCGTCCCGCCACATGTGGAAATTCCTTCACAAATACAATATGATAATGACCAGCAACTACAGAATGGGGACTTGCGGTTAAACCTGGATGTCCAGGATGAGTGGGACAACTACGTGGTTCCTACTCTGCCTCTAGCCATCTCCCCACCTGTGGATAACAGTGGTGTCTGTAGTAGGGGATCTCTGTGTATAGTCATAATCTAGTGAATAGTCCCGCCCATGTGCGTGGACCCCGGAGCAATCAAAAATAATCTCTTAAATTGTCAAAAAATTGCAGAACTGCAAAGACACTTCAGAGAGAATTTAAAGACCGATAATGCAGCCTATATCCACAGGCTACACTGTCCAGTACTTCAACTAGAAATTCCACCAAAAAGACCACATAAACAGCACAGCCTTCACAGTTTCCTCCACAGAGAAACTTGCCTCTACCAGCAAAAGCCTCTGGAATGATAGAGAGGAAGGTATGGACAGACAAGCCCCATAGGCTGCCATTATGTGGCTCAAACAGGATACTGTGCCTTTAAGAAAACTTTCCAGCACACACTCAGTATCCCAGAATGCACAGCAGGTCCCTTTTACTTTCAGTTCTTTTTTCCGGCTGGAGCATTGAGCTCTCCCTTTCAAGGGTTTATTTGGTGATTTTTTTCACTTTTTCTTGTGTGTAGTGCTTGTTTTTAAGTACTAAGCCGTTTCTTCTTCACTATATTGTCAAAATGCCTGGCTTATTTGACAATTGCCCAGAGTGTGATAGAAAGAAGGCCAAATCCGACCCACATGGAGTGTGCATCGTCTGCCTCCCCTCTTCTCACCTCCCAGAGGAGTGTGAAATCTGCAAGACCCTCTCTGCCAGGACCCTGAGAGAGAGGATGAAGATCAGGATCGAAGGCCTCGAGGAAAGGCGTCAGAAGGCACAAGGTGGGTCAGGGCATGCTTAATCTGCCCATGCGGAGTCCTCTGGGGGGCTCCCCAGGGGCAGGAAGTCCAGCAAGCGTCCCCATTCTCCGCCAGCGTTGATTGCGTCGACTGCGGAGTCGAGGGGGATGACGACAGTCTGTTCCCCATCTCCCCGTGGCTCTGGGGAGAAGCGACGTCGAAGGAGCTGAACAGACCACCGTCTACAGCATCGCCGTCTACGTCATCGTCGAGTTATCGACGTCATGAAAAGGCCCGACGTTGTCGCTGCCGTCGAGGCGACACCGCTGTTCGCCGTCGGCAAAGTGGAGAAGATCGGCGTCGAGGGGTTCCTCGCCGTCGAGGGGATCCTTGCCGTCGAGGAGGCGTTCGCCGTCGAGGAGGCGTCACCGGTCGACGTTGAGGAGGCGCTATCGGTCGACGTTGAGGAGGCGCTATCAGTCGACGTCGAAGACGTTCCTCGACGTCGAAGGCGCTCTTTGACGCCGAGGAAACGCAGGAGTAGTCCTGACGCTAGGAGGTCGCTGATGGTTCGCCATCGTCGCCAAGGAAGAAGACAGTCACCGGGCTCTGTGTACTCAGTGGTGTATACGCCTACTAAACCTAGGACACCCACTCCTCCTCCTTTGCCGAAGGGTCCGCCTCCGCGGAACCCCACCCCGCCTCCTCCACCACCACCGCCTCGTGGGCCGGCTCCTCGTCAGTCACCGCCGCCTCAGCTCTGACCGCCTCTTCCCTCTGCTCCTCCACCTGTGCCGCCACCCAGGACGGCTTTCCAACTCCTCCTAAGGGGACACCTCGGCCAAGGGCCCCGGCCAGGCCGACATCGCCTGCTTCTGCGAAGCCTGCGGATCGACCGAGGCCGAGAAGGTCGCTCTCCCGCTCCGGCCGGAGAGGGAGATTGCGGAGCCGTGGCCGGTCGTCATCTCTATCTAGACGACGCCACAGGAGGCGCAGATCCAGATCCCACACAGGCTCTTCCACCAGGGATTATTCACCGACGCTGTCGGAGTCTCCAGGGACGAGGGTGTTGCCCGTGGACGATATAGTCTCCTTCCAGGAAGTGCTGTTGAGGGGTGCAACTAAGCTAGGGATCATGGTGACGGTGCCAACACCTACGACGTCCGTGATCTTCGAGACACTTCACAAAAAACATTTGTCTCGACCGCTGCTGCCATTGGTACCTGGATTGGAGGAGCCCACCAAGGAGTTGTTCCTCACTCCGGCGGTGACTAAGGCAGTGCCCTCCAGGCTCCTCAAGAAATACCGTGCTCTGGAATCTGACCCGGCTTTCCTTCTAATGGACCCAACACCAGACTCCGTTATCGTGACACCGGCTAAGAAGCAGCATGCCACCACTCCTTCTTCGACGGTGCCGCCCGATAAGGACAGCCGGTGGCTGGATTCGGCGGGCAGAAAGGTCTGTGGGACAGCATCTACCACCATGAAGGCGGCAAGTGCCGGGGCTCTGCTGGGGCGATATGATCGTGCCCTATGGGAGTCCCTCCAGCAGTACGCCGAACTCCTCCCTCGTGACAAAGAGGTCTTTTTGGAGATATTAAACGAGGGGATGATGGTGTCTAACCAGATCATCAGCGCGGCTGCTGATGTATCTCTTCTGGCGGCGCATGGATACTGCCACGGCATCAATCAACGGCGCCACGCTTGCCTTCGTCTCACCTCACTCAAACCGGAGGCGCAACAGCGGGTGGCCAACCTGCCCTTCTCGGGGAAACCCTGTTCGGCAAACATGCGGACGATGAAATGGCCCGTATGAAGGCAGAAGCCGAAACCCTGACGGCTGTCTGGTTAGAGAAGCCTGAGAAGAAAAAATACCGCCCGTTCCAGAGACTGTTTGGAAACTCAGGCAGAGGGCGGGGGCAGACTTCCGGACAGCAGCAACAACAGCAATTCTGGAAGCCCTTCCAGAAGCGCCAGAGGGGCATAGGAAACCAACAGTCCGCAACAGCGGCCAAAGGCCCAGCCGGGTCTAGGCCCTGAGCGTCTACTTCCCCCACATCTGTTACCCACTTCGGTGGGGGGAAGCATTCAATTTTTTCTGGCAGAGTAGAGAAAAATTACTCAGGACAAGTGGGTGCTGAATATTGTTTGCAATGGATACAGTCTTCGGTTCACCAGCCCGCCTCCAGCAATTCCACCGGTGAGCTCGCAGTTTCAGCTGCGAGAGCTCCAGGCAGAGGCCGACATCCAATTAAGGAAAAGGGCGATAGAATACGTACCTCGGCCTCAAAGAGGAAGAGGTCTGTACTCAAGGTTCTTTCTTGTCCGCAAGAAGGACAAGAACGAGTTCAGGCCCATTCTGAACTTGCGGCAAGCAAACAAGTGGATTCGCAGAGAGAGATTTTGCATGCTGTCGTTGCAGCAGATTTACCTTCAGCTGCAGCAGGAAGACTGGCTTTGTGCTATAGACCTACAGGATGCGTACTTCCATGTGCCCATTGCACAGAAGCACAGGAAGTTCCTGCGATTCCAAGTCAGCCCCATTCATGATCAATACACAGTACTGCCATTCGGGCTGAAGTCTGCGCCCAGGACGTTCTCGAAGTGCATGGCAGTAGTAGCTGCACACCTGCGGAAGAACAAGGTGTTTGTCTACCCGTACCTGGACGACTGGTTGATCAAGGCCTCCTCCTTCTCGGAAGCTCAAGCACACTTCCAGAAGACGTGCGTTCTTTTGAACAAGCTGGGGTTGCACATCAACATGCCCAAGTCGGTCCAGACTCCGGTCCAATGCATACAGTACTTGGGAGCCTCCATCAATACGCTGTCAGCAAGCGTGTCTCCTTCGGAGGACCGACGGTTATCACTCCTTCGGAAGGCTCAGGCTCTTATGACCGCTCCATCTACAACAGTGAGGACGGTGTCTTCTCTACTGGGGTCGATGGCCTCTTGTATCTTCCTCACGCCTCACTCACGGCTGCACATGAGACCACTGCAGGAGTGCTTGGAGGATCAGTGGGATCAGAGGACTGGTTCTTGGGACGATACGATACGACTGTCTCTGCATGCTCTTCATTCTCTGAAGTGGTGGTGTTCAGTGGAGAATCTCCTTAGAGGGGTTCCCTTCCACAAGGACATTCCGCACAGACGATTGTGACGAATGCGTCTCTCTACGGCTGGGGTTGCGCACTCCGGAGACTTACAGATTCAAGGGACGTGGTCTCCGTCGGAGTCCACGTACCACATCCAACTTCCTGGAACTCAGAGCTGTTCACTTGGCACTGACGGCCTTTCATCCGTCCTTTCAGACCAACTCTCTGCTTGTACAGACAGACAATACGACCACAATGTATTACCTCAACAAGCAGGGGGGCTCGAGATCACGCACTCTGTCGCAGGAGGCGCAGGCGATCTGGCACTGGCTTCTGACCAGAGGACTGACGATAACGGCTACCCATCTGCCAGGTGTGCAGAATGTGCAGGCGGATGCACTGAGCAGACTGATTCAGGAAAACCACGGATGGGTCATAAACTTTGAAGTGCTAGGAGAAGTCTTCGCAAGGTGCGGTGCTCCAGACGTAGATCTGTTCGCCGCCTCCGAAAACAGCAAATTCCTAGACTTCGCCTCCAGGTACTACCAACAGGGGACGTTGGGGAATGCCCTATGGATCGACTGGTCGAACAGCTTTCTGTACGCTTTTCCACCCATTCCCCTGATTCCGGCGGTGCTCATCAAGCTGTCCCGGTCCAGGCCGCTGATGATATTGATCGCCCCGGAATGGCCCAGACAGTGGTGGTTCACGGACCTGCTTCACCGGTCTCTCCTTCCTCACATACGGTTGCCGTGCAGGCAGGACCTTCTCACAAAGTTCGGGGGACAGATGTGCACCCGAACCTCTCGTCTTTGAGTTTGGCGACATGGCTCCTGAGATATTGCAATATGGCCATTTGAATCTGCCCGAAGATTGTATGGACATACTGAAGGAGTCTAAGCGACCTTCCACTAGGACTTCTTATGCTTACAAGTGGAAGAGATTCTGCATCTGGTGCAAGTCCAAGAACTATGACCCTACGACGTGTAAGGAGGATGTCATCCTTCCTTATCTTCTACATTTGGCGCAGTCTGGCCTTAATTTTCATTCCATTAAGGATAATCTCGCTGCATTGACTGCCTACAGGAAATGCCCTTCACAGACTTCCTTCTTCCAGATCCCTGTGATCAAAGATTTTTTGGAAGGCTTGAAGAAAGTATTCTCTCCTGTCCTGCTTCCTTCGCCTTCATGGGAATTGAATGTGGTCCTGTCCAGAATGATGAAGGAGCCTTTTGAACCTATTCATAAGGCTTTGTTGCAGCACCTGTCCTGGAAGGCGGCGTTCCTCGTGGCCATTACATCGGCCCGCAGGGTGAGTGAAATTCAGGCGTTGTGTTGCCAAGAACCTTATACTGTATTTTATGCTGCTAAGGTTGTTATGCGTACTCACCCTAAATTTCTTCCCACGGTTATTTCTGATTTTCATGTCAACCAGACAATAACTTTGCCTACGTTTTTTCAGAATCCTTCTTCTCCAGCGGAAAGGTCTTTACATTCCCTGAATGTTAGGAGGGTGTTGAAATTTTATCTGGATAAAACCAAAGATATTCGTAGGTCAGACCAATTGTTTATCAATTATGGATCAGTCAGGACCGGTCTTGCTACCTCCAAACAGTCCATTTCTAGGTGAGGTGGATTGTGTCCTGTATACAATTGTGTTACCAAAAAGCTAATAAGACCTTAGGAGGTAAACCTTAGGCTCATTCCACCAGGGGCAAAGCTGCCACGAGTGCTTTGCTACGTAATGTTCCAATTGCAGAAATCTGCAAGGCGGCCACTTGGAAGTCGGTCCATACCTTTGCTAAGCATTACTGTCAGGACACTGATGCCAGGACAGACGCTCAAGTTGGGCAGGCTTCGCTGCGAAATCTGTTCGCACAGTAGTGGTGTTATGTGTTGATTCTCCACCGCCGCTTTGGTGTGGGGATGGGCTTACCATTCTGTTCACTAGATTATGACTATGCACAGAGATCCCCTACTACAGAAGGAGTAGTTTCTGTCCTGTAACTCAAGTTCTGTAGTAGGGGTGTCTCTGTTACAGTCATAAGCGCCCGCCCTCCTCCCCGGTGGAGAAAGATATTCATGTAAGGAATGCTACAGGTCTGGCGTGTTACGCCTTCAAAAAGAACTGAAAGTAAAAGGGACCTGCTGTGCATTCTGGGATACTGAGAGAGTTCTGAAAAGTTTTCTTAAAGGCACAGTGTCCTGTTTGAGCCACATAATGGCAGCCTATGGGTCTGTCCATACCTTCCTCTCTATCATTCCAGAGGCTTTTGCTGGTAGAGGCAAGTTTGTGGAGGAAACTGGGAAGGCTGTGCTGTTTGTGTGGTCTTTTTGGTGGAATTTCTAGTTGAAGTACTCGACAGTGTAGCCTGTGGCTGCATTATCTGTCTTTAAATTCTCTCTTAAGTGTCTTTGCAGTTCTGAAATTGTTTGACAACTTAAGAGATTATTTTTGATTGCTCCGGGGTCCACGCACATGGGCGGGACTATTCACTAGATTATGACTATAACAGAGATACCCCTACTACAGAACTGGAGTTACAGGACAGAAACTACTCCTTCCACGATCTGCTGGAACGCGCTTCTAGGCGCTTTGACTTCCCTATGCCTGCCAAGCAGACAGAGTGTTTCTTACGCGATTTTAAACCTACAATTCAGCGCTCCACTCGCTCCATTACCATTGTAGACTACAAATGGCAAGAGGGTCTAAAGTTGATGAAGACGCCAGCTTCTATTCCTGCAGTGGTACCGAAATTAGACCAAAAATACAGAGAGCCTGAGGACTCTCCCGCATGCCTAATTGGTCACCCTTGACCTGATTCTGTTATTAGGCAGGCTGCTCAGAGAAGATCTAAAAATACTTCTTCTCCATGTGCGGCTCCACCTGACAAGGAAGGGCGCAGACTAGAGCACATCGGCAAAAGATTTTCCACTTTGGCTGCCACTGCCATCAGGGCCTACCAACACTATGGCCACACATCTGGCGGTCATACCTCGGGAGGTATGACCGCCAGATGTGGTCCGGCATCTCTGCCTTGCTGGAGTTTCTTCCTGAGGACAAGAAGGAGGAGGCTAAAGAGGTGCAATTGGAAGGAGACTGAGCCTCTTCCGAGATGATTAATATGGCTCTGGCTAGTTCGATTGTCTGAAGACAGATGGCAGAAGCAGCAGTGTTGAGATAGCAGGGTTGTCTAAAAGCTACAGAGGTCCGCTCTGACGTTCAGGCCAGGGTATTGGATATACAGTTTGGCAAATTTCTCTTTAGCAAGTATGTAGATGAAGTGCTGCAGTTGATCAAATCAGATATGGCTAAATCGTTGACTAATCTGCAGCAGAAAAAGTTTGCTTCCTTCCAGGGAAAAGGAAGATAGAGGTCAATATCTCTCTCGACCTCCGCTACAGCAGCCTTTTCATCCCTATTATCAGCAGGGGTTTCGTTATTATTTCACTTCACAGCCCTTTAGACACACCTCAAAACAAGTCTGTCCCAGAGCAACGGAGCGTCAGCGCCCACCATCAAGGGAAAGGGGTCACAACACCAACAAAAGACAATGAGGATCCACAGGCCCCTGCTGCATAGTCCCTCTTCAGTTCGGTCCCGCTTGCTCCAAATCTTCATTTAACGGAAGCTCATATCTTCCGACAAATGGGTGGTAGACGTATTCCACCATGGTCACACCCTGGAAGTTTTTCAGCAGCCACCAATTTTTCCTCTGCGAAGATCTTCCCATAGTCATCTGCAAGTTCTCAAAAAGGAAATCAGATTGCTCCTCTTCAAGCAGACATTTGAAGAGGTGCAGCCGAATAGAGCAATGTGGATTTATATTCTCACTACTTCTTCATAATAAAGAAAAATACGGGAAAATGAAGGCAGATAATGTACCTCGGGTCGTTGAACAAGTTCATCAAATCTCAACCCTTCAGGATGTTGTCGCTCCAAGAGATCTTGCTTCTCATGGATGCAGGAGATATGTCCAACCTGGATCTTCTGGACCTGTATTTTCATGGGCACATACATGTAAAACATTGTTGTTTTCTCATGTGCGAGGGGCATGGTGCCATTATCAATTCAAAGTGCTACCCTTAGTGTTAAAGTCTGCTCCAAGAGTCTTTACCAAATGCTTGGCCCCAGTGGTGGCTTTTGTGTGGTGAGCCAGTCACCAAGTATTCCCTTACCTGGCCGACTGGTTGGTCAAGGATCCATCATTCCAGGCTGCCAAAAGATCTACAGACTCCTTTGTTCAGCTCTTTCGCTTCCTGGGTCACAGAATAAACTGGGAGAAGTCCTTTCTGGCGCCTTTCGGGTCCATAGTATTCCTTGGAGCAACTCTGGATATCTAGGTTTCAAAAGCCTTCCCCACAAAAGAAAGGATCTTGCGCCTCCAGAAAACTGTACAATGCCTGTCCGCCAAAAAGAGTTTTTCAGTAAGGACATACAAATCAATGCCAGGGATGTTGTTGTCCTGCATCCAGCTGATTCTGCACTGTCGCCTAAGAATGTGGCCTCTTCAGGAGCAGCTCAATGGACTTAATCAGACGGCTCATTTGAAGTCATAATTTCAGTTACACTTGTAATGACTTCAGCAATGTCCTTTGTGGGCGGTCACAGGCAACCTTTCCCAGGGTCTCTCCATTCTCACAACACAACCAAAGTTGGTAATAATGGATGCTTCCATGAACGGGTGGGGTGTCCACCTGCCGGAATTGCAAATTCACTGGAGGTGGTTAGCCCAGGAAGTACAGTGCCACATAAATCTCTTGAAACAAAGTAGTTTTTCTGAGCCTCCAAGCATTCCTGCCAAGGATCAAAAAATCATCGATCCTAATTGGCATGGACCGTACCACTACCATGTTCTATCTGCTGAAACAATTCGGGACAAGATCTTATGCCCTCTCAATCCTGGCTCAGCAGATTTGGGAATGGCTTACAGCCCAGGAGATATCAATACAAGTTCAAAATGTGCCAGGAGTCCAAACGATTGGGCCATTTCTCTCAGCAAGGACACCAAGCAGTGTCACGAGTGGGAGCTAAGAGGTTCAACAGAAAAGGGTTTTTCGGAGTTAGAGGTTTCCAACCCTAGTTCGTTTCGCAACGAAAAATGGCAGATCTACGCCAGCACATTTCCTTAGCCAGTCTCTCTAGGAAACTCTTTCCACTTCTCTTGTTAGGGAATGTTCGCTTGCGCATTCTCTCAATTTACTCTCGTTCCGATGGTTCTTCAGAAGATCAAACACGAGCCTTGCTGCATCGTCCTAATTGCCCCGCGCAACAGTACTGGTTCACAGAGCTGTATCGCCTATCAGGGTCTTCTCCAATCCTGTTCCAGCCAAGAGAGAATCTTCTCTCCATGAACCAGGGCCGGTTGGTTCATCCTCAAATTCACACATTGCACTTGTTGGCTTGTGTCCTCATCCCATAGAAATCAGAGAGCTAGCGATTTCTGATGAATGCCAAGGAATACTGCAGAAAGGCTGATATCCTTCTAGGATCAAATGCCACTCAGACCTTGTTCCCTATCTCTTGTCTCTCGCCAAAGCTGGTCTGGGGCATACATCCATCAAGGTGCACTTGGCAGCAATATCCAGATATAGACCACGCTCAGGTTGCTTGTCTTTGTGGTCTAACAGACTGGTAAAGTAGTTCATGAAGGGCCTTTTCAGAGCTTATCCTCCTGTAAGACCTCCTCCAGTGCTATGCAATCAAACATTGTTCCATCACAGCTTATGAAGCCACTCTTTGAACCAATTCACAGGTGCGTTTTGTCCTGTCCTGGAAGGTGGTTTTCCTGTTGGCCTTCACGCCAACTAGGCGCATCAGTGAAATTCAGGCCTTTACAACACGGAACCTTAACTGCAGTTTTGTTAGGAAAGAGTAATTCTTCATACCAATCCTTCATTTATTCCTAAACTACCTTTTACATTTCATCCTAATGAGCCAGTGGTTATGCCCTCCTGTTTTTTCAGCTCTGTCTTCGCCAGCTGCAAGAGCACTCCCTTCACTGGACATTAAACAATGTTTAAAGTTCTACTTGCGAAGAACGCAGTCTTTCCGAAAGTCTACTCAGTTGCTCATCGCCTTTTCTGCCCCCAGGAAGGTTCAGGATTTGGCATGGGCATCAATTGCTCGCTCTGTCTCATAGACTATTCTCTTCTGTCATGCGAGGGCCGGCCGCCCTCTGGTTTCCAAAGTAGCAGCTCATTCAACTCGCAAGGTGGCAGCTTCCTATGCCCTATTTGCCAGTGTCCTCGCCTGATATCTGGTGAGCTGCGACATGGACGAACATCCATACCTTCACGAAGCATTACTGTCTAGATGCTTGGCAGAAGAGGGATGTAGCAGTTGGACAAGCTGCTCTGCAAGGTCTTTTCGCAAAAGGTATGTTCTTCATGTTTGTTTCTTCAGGGGCTATTGTTTTATGATCAGTCATTAATGTTTAAAAATATTTCCTAATTTAAGTATATGTATATGTGTGTGTATATATATGTATGTGTATATATATATATATATATATATATATATATATATATATATATATATATACACATTGAAGCTCCGTCTCGCCTCGTATTTTCTATGAAAAGAGAAAGCACTCTCAAGAGCGGGTTTAAAGATTATTATAAAAACCCACAGCGACCAGACGCGTTTCGGCGTTTTGCTTTTTTCGATGGTCAAATGCGCGTCTGAGGCAGCCATTTTTATTTTACATGCACACATGGTAATGTCTGACATATAGAGAGGACGAATCGACAAAAGTGTGGGCGCCATCTTAGCATGGTCATATATATCTTTGAGCCGGCTGTTCACCGTTGCATTATTACATGCAACGGTGCTGTGGGTTTTTATAATAAACTTTAAACCCGCTCCTGAGAGTGCTTTCTCTTTTCTTTGAAAATACGAGGCGAGACGGAGCTTCAATTCATTGCGGGGGACACCGCCCGCGAAAGCACCCGCCCTTCGAGTGCGCGAAGTAGGTGTAAACCGAGGTAGCTTTGATCTGAGCTCATGATTTATGTTCTTTATGATTTTTTATATTTTCTTAGTCCCGTGGTGGAATGCTGGAGGCATGTGATCAAGGGCTCACGAGCCCGAAACGCGTCATTGCTGTTGTTGTTAACTTATGCCAGTAAAAGACATCTGTGGCCAGATGCTGTGGTCCGTCTCCCGTTTTGCTTCGCCGGTCCGTGTGATTGGAAGTGGCTTTGGGAGTGTTTTCCTGTGTGTATGTGTATGTATATATATATATATATATATATATATATATATATCAGAGCTCATGATTTATGTTCTTTATGATGTTAATCAGCACAATGAATGCACTGTCACTTTAAATAGCCTGTGAGCACTCCACAGCGTGTCATGTGATCAAGGGCTGTTGAGGCTCGAAACAAGTCATGGCGGAGGTGCGGGGTCTTGCACAATAAATATTTAGCACTTCTAATTTTGGGTCCACTGTCTTCTTTCTGGAAGTCGGAGGTGTGACTATTTACTACTGATATATATCTATCTGAGCTCATGATTTATGTTCTTTATGATTTTTTATATTTTCTTAGTCCCATGGTGCACCTCACTCGCCTACACTGACCATTTGATAACTGCTTGCTATTCTGATTCAAGCAAGTGAATCTAGAAAATAATCTATAAAAGATACTATACTGGAGAAAAAACAAGCTACTTACCTGTACACTGTGGTTCTCCAGTGTTGATATCTTTTATACATTCACATGCGTCCCTCCCTCCTCCCCTTTCAGGTTCACCTTCCATACCTCTTATCCTCCACTGTTCTCGTGCTCGAAATCTGAGGAATGGTGGCCTTGCAGGGGAAGGAGATCCTATGGTCTACGCTCTGATTGGCATCAAGCATGTCAATCTATAAAAGATATCAATACTGGAGAACAACAGCGTGTACAGGTAAGTAGCTTGTTTTTTATTCTTTTCAAAGCAATCAAGGTATTTACTGGTAATCTATTTTGAGAGCTAATCCCCAACAGTTATTGTTATGTCACTCTGGCGGCTGCCCTTTACATCCTCTGCTCTATTGTTGAACTTACCCGTTTTTTTAAAGGTTTCTCCATAATGCTATTTGTTTTCCTGCTGCAGCAAAAGCTCTTGGATGTTTTGCTTTTTTTTCAAAAGCTCTGACTGCAGATGCCTTTTTTTTCTGATGGTAATCTGTTTCTCAGTCATGACTAGCTTTATTAACAGCAATAATGTTGGGATTCTGGAAGAACTTTCAAAACATTAAAATAAGTCTGGCAGTCAACAAATTAGGTCTACTAGGAGCCAACAATTGTTTACACATTAAAGAACATACATGGGCAGTCTTTAAGTGTTCTCATGTATGTGTGTATGTGTGTCTGTGTGTGCGCATGCGTAAATGTATATGTGCATATGTGTGAATTTTCAATACATTTTCTTGGCCAGTGTGGATATGGTGTGTGAATTCTCTAAGGCATCGTTTGGGCCCCTTCATCAGCTTGAAGTGGGTCCTCTTGCCATTTATTTTCAAACCAGATGTATTAAGTACATGGCACAGTGGGGAGTATTCCATTATTTTTAGCCTCCATATAAAGTCAACCTTTAAGTCAAGTGTATGAAGTAATTTTAGGTAAATTAGTATTTGTAGCTTGTGGCTATAGATGCGAACATGCTATCCATGCTCATGCCAAGTAGTGTTCGGCTTGGAAATTTGCAAGTTGTTTTTTTGAAGTCTTTCGAATCACAGTAATATTACAACCCATTCCTTAGTAGGCAATGCCTGTGGGCACCAACTCCCTGTTAGATTGTTTTCCATACAGAATAGCACTTTCTCCTGTATTGTTAACATCACAGATTGTTGATGCCTAAAAGCACCATACACGTTTCAGAGGGTGATCAAAAAGCACTGTTGAACAGTGTGCACTCAGATGCAAGCATAACCTTTTAGGCTTCCCCTACAGACAGCTTTTACCTGTTTGTTGTTCAAAGATCTCTGGTGGACAACACCAAAATCCTACAATGGCTTTGTGCCAGCCCATTGCTTTCTTGGCATCCTCATTTGTTTTTCTTTGTCTTCCTTCCGCTTCTTGCATTTGTCCCTCTCATGGAGTTTATCTTCTTTATCATACTTTTGATTGGATGACTTGTATGCTTCCACTGCTTGCATTCACGAAAGTATTTTTTTCTTTTTTTCCCAAGCACTCCATGTGCATGTTTTCTTGCACTGTCCTCTTCCCAGTCACATTCTCCAAATGCCCTTTACCAGGTTGCATTTATTTTCCATGGTTAAAATAAATTAGGCATTGACAAGTCTTTTCCTTTAGATTTTGATACATCTTTTTAAATTGTGTTTACTTTCTTATGTGAAAAGTGTCTAACATTTCTCTCTCACTCTGGGGGTGTTGGCTCCTTGCTTTCCAACATTTGAGTTTTATGCCCTTCCCTGTTTAATTAGTTTCAGGATCGCGAGCAGTATACTGTTAAAAACAGTGAACGGAACTACGTCAAGGCCAAGTTACTTTGTTCTGTCTGCTTGTCGTGTTAATTTTGTTAAGGTCTCAAGTGTCATGAGCAAGCAATTGAATGTATAGCATTTGAATTGTAGCTTCACAAAGCATGTATCTGGTTTTAGCAGTGACCCTGCTCATTTTCGTGATAGTGGGTGTTTTAGTTGACTTCCTGGATATCCTAGACCTTAAACCCCATATCTTACAAAGCTGAAGTTAGCAGATTTGTTACAAGGTGCTTGGGGCTTACCCTGCCAAGAGAGAGAGAGAGAGAGAGAGAGAGATATCACAATGCACTGGTCACTTTAAGAAAATCAAATGGCAAAAAGTGAAAAAATGGTATTTAAATGACTGATCTGGCTAACCGCGTGTCATGTGATCAAGTCCCCTGTGAGGGACGAAACGCGTCATGGCTACTGCAGTGTGGCGGGAGCAGTAATAAAATAACATCGGAACGTAATTTGGTGGTCCGTGCTCTTTCTTTCGGGCGGAAAAATCGAAAAGAGGAGGAGTATTCTTGTGTGTGTGTGTGTGTGTGTGTGTTCTCTGTCTCTCTCTCTGTCTCTCTCTCTGTCTCTCTCTCTGTCTCTCTCTCTGTCTCTCTCTGTCTCTGTCTCTCTCTCTCTCTCTCTTTCTCTCTGTCTCTTTCTCTCTGTCTCTCTCTCTCTGTCTCTCTCTTTCGTGCTTTCATGCGGCGATGCGTTCCAATTTTCGGCATTTCTCAAATGTAGCTCAGTTTTTCACATTGTACTCCAGGTAATTATGAGCGCTCAGATCATACATGCTGCTAAAACATATAATGGGTATTGT
The DNA here is from genome assembly GCF_964263255.1 of Lissotriton vulgaris. Classification (NCBI taxonomy): domain Eukaryota; kingdom Metazoa; phylum Chordata; class Amphibia; order Caudata; family Salamandridae; genus Lissotriton; species Lissotriton vulgaris. The sequence continues at coordinate 20,144 of NW_028247114.1, read as the reverse complement.
TTAGCATACTCAAGATCATCTGGCCGTGAATTGGCAAGGGTCCACCGCAAACACCAAATAGACCCGCAATTGACCACAAAACATTCTAAATTGCGCACCATTTTGTAACATGTTGATAGAGCGGTAATTTCTTCTGGTAATTTTCAATGCAAAACCCTCATGCTACCTCTAATTTACCGCTGAAAAGGTGTTGGGCCCTTGACACCATGTATTACCTTCAGGAGATTTAAATAAACCTTAACAGTCAAAAATGCAATTATTATTTTAAGCACATAAAGAGAGTTGAGTATTTTAAAGGGTTTTATTTTCTAGTCAAAAGTTGTTTTCTCTGACCCTTTATTTATTAGTAAAATATCAATCGGGTTACAGAATTTGGAAAACAGGAAACATAGCATTAATACAGAACACATTACAGTCTGCATATAAGCACTACATGTAGCATAAACTTAAAGTTTAGCATTTAATTATATCTTAATCAGCTGCACTCTCTGTTCTGTCTGTGTCTAAAGAGCAAGCAAGGAGTGAGACAGCCCCTCCTTCACCAGACCTCAAAGGAATGTGGCCTGCCGTGCCAAAATATGACGTGTAAGGACTTTGGTAAAAAATCACCAGGGAACCCCCCCACCTGACTTTCCAAGGCTGCACCCGTGACGATCTCATACCTAACCCATAGAATGTCTGGTCTAATCTGCTCCTTCTCTCAAGAGCTCACATGCCCCCTGAAGCCTAATGAGCCTAGTAGACAACCACGCCTCCAAAGAGTTCATTATTTATACTCTAATTCTTGGCATACTACACAAAAATGTTGCATCTTCAGAAAAACTTGTCCGTGATTGGTCAGCCATGATGGCATGAGATCTCACTATCCTGACTCATTCTAAAATCCGGACTATACCAATTTTAACAAAAGAAGCCTACATGAGTAAATACATTTTATAAGTTTGCAACATTTGCTAGGAAAAATGTTATATTCTAATTCTCTTCCTTCCTTCCACAGCGAAGTCTAATAGGATACTTTATCTAACTGGTGCATTGGCACAATCACAAGAATGTTTCAAACTACAAAGAAACCTTGACTTCTTCGTGGTTTGAGTCAAACAGATCTGCACATGCACTCCTCTCTCCAATGCAAGTCATAGCCTTGCTGGATTCACAGGCAGCCATTTAATTGTAGGCCCAAAAACAAAACAGACGCAAAAGAGAATAATAATGTCATGTAAATCAGCCCATTATGTTTTTCAACTCCTTACTAATTACCCCTTCTAAATGTTTACTTAGCCAAGCTATTAGTTTCAAGCAGCTTTTCTATTATTTATGACAACATGCAAAATAAATGTGCAATGTGCAACATAGCATTATTATGCATTTAGTGTAATTTTTTAAAGCGCACAGTTAATTTAGTGTACACAGTTAATACAGCACGCATAGCAACATACTTCAGTGTTTTAGATAGCTTTTCATGTAAAAAAGCATTTAGCCCCATGTGTAGTGTTTGGTGCATTTTTTAATTCACACACATTATAAAAAGAGGTGTTATTAACTGAAAATGTTCATCAAAATAGGCAACAAGCCAAAGTCTCTTAAGACAGGAATAGTGAATTTAGATTACAAGGCATGAGCTGGGAAGAGTGAAACACATTCTATTAATCTTCAAAGCTAAAAAGGCCACTTTTCTCTACACTGCAAAAACACATGTTAATTCAGCACAAGCATTTCAGACTGACTAGGCCTTACTTTCATATTTTTCATGGGCCATGTGTTTTCACTTGCACCAAAATGTGCGTGGCAATTTAAATGCAGTCAGTCTGAAGCACAAAAATAAACAATGCCTGACTCCAGGTGAAATATGCTCCATCAATGTAATGTGAATACATTGCTATATTTCTTAATCCTGACGCTTGTGTTTTGCTCAATCTACATATATTCAATAGAGCACTCAATATTTTCACCCTAAAGAAATTCATTAAACCCAAGCAATTTACATGATAAAACTGCTCTTGTGAAATTAAAATTCATGCTCCGTATTCCCAGATTTATCCCCATTTTACACTTCTTTACCGTCCTTTGTGTTTAAAATATCAAGCTGTGAATTGGCAAAGGTCCCCTGCGTAAATTGTACCCTTAATGTACCAATTCATTGACATGTCACAGGTAATATTTGACAACATACATTCCTAGACCATACGTTTGTTTTAATGTGGCCAGATATTGCTGTATTCCATCATAGTACTTAAGCATGGAGTCTTTCCCATTACTTGATCCTCTGATATAACTCGATCTGTAACTCACTGCATTAATCTGACATTTTGATAGATTATATCAAATAAAAGTATCGAATACTTCGAACTTGTGGCCATAGGTCGGCAGAACGTTAGTCTAACTATATACTTATATTAAAAATTCACAGAAGCATTTAAGGAAACAGACAGATATTCTATACATATCTGAAATCTCATATTCAGAAATCACATTTTGCATTTCACAAACCCAAATGTGATGCCAGTTCTTCACTACTGTTTAACCCTTTGAGAATTTTGTCTGTAGATAGACTATATATCTTTATTCCACCTACGCAGTTTTTTTTAACCTGTCTCCCCCTCTTATATGATCTTTAACGTGGTCTATGCCAAAAACTGAAAAACACTTCTATTACTTGTGTTTCTCAGCATAATGGCTCGCCACTGGGTACGATGCATCGTTCTTAGCTACCACCCTAAGATGTTCAAAGATTTAGATTTTCAATGGATGAATAGTACTACCGATGTAGCGTAAGCCACATGGACAGACTAGGCAGCAGAGGTGGCTGGTGACATTTGAAAGTGGTGAGCCGTAAATGTTCACGGTGAGTGCCCAGCGAGCAAGCATAGCAAACGTGTCTGACCGTCATAAGGAGGGTTCTCCCCCAAAAAAAATGTTTGAAAATAGTGGGCAAATTATGCATTTTCAAGCATATTTGTGAAAGCAAGAAGGTTAATGAACCTGTGATCCGCATATTACACGTGCTTTTCAGCAGGCATATTAACCCTCTGTGCTAGCTTAGATGAGTCAAAACTCCCACTAGACAAAAGTTCGATCTCTCTCTAGGAGGTACATTAATCAGAGTTATCTTGGCGCTTTTATTGTTGCCTGAAAACTGTTGAATATACAAGGAACTCTGCAGTGCTTTTAAAAATGCTGCACTACTACAAAACCGACCCACGCCCTTCCAGCCTTCAAAGGGAAAGTCCTGAGGCCCAGAATGGCCAGTGTGGCCTTCATGCCATCCCCTCAATCTGTTACTAGGCCCTGTGTTTTTATTATTTATGTCCTGACAAATGGCTTGCATTTTATGGCTTACATTTGGAAGACCCTGCTTTCATCAAACCAGTTAATGTAGGCTGCAAGCCATTTGTCAAGCCATAAACAAACAAAGCACACAGGGTGGGCTGTAAACTATGTTGAACTAGATGAGCAGGGAGGACACAGTCACAGAGTCCATTGTGAAATTTACATTTGTTCAATACACGTAAGGTGTCAGGCCAGCGAGGCTCTTTGAAAACAACAACATGCTCTTTCCTTTGAAAACGGCTGAAGGGGATTGTGCAGCGGTCTGGAATTTGAATGAATGCCCAGGTGAAGCATGGAGCCACCAGCAGCCGAACAGCAGAGAACAGAATCCATCTACGGTCACAGAGAACCTTTAAAACATTTAGAGATGACGTGAGAAAATAAAACACATACATTCTGTCAGGCTGTCTGCCTGGAAAAATAAATTACCTTGCGCTAAACACATTGAGATATGTGATTGAGCTCAGAGACAAGAAATGTGACTGCTCGAGCATGAGACAGGCTGAGATCACCAAGGCATGTGATCGCCCCTATGTGAAACTCAGAGCAATAGTTAGGTGACTGACACTCAGCTCGAGTGTGAAAGACTGAGTTCAGCAACAAACGGCTGAGTTCAGCAACAAACTGCTCTGCGGGACAACTCCTGGCTGAGACTAAGGTCTGCAGCACCAGTAAATATGGCTTCTCTAATGTCAGACTGGCTCAGCAGCAAGAGCAGTGACTGCTCCTATATTATTTGACCTTCGGCCAATGGACACAGAGATCACCTGTCAATTTGAATCTATCGCCTTCCTATAAAATAAGTCGGCATTGACTTATTTCAGACAGTTTTCGAGACTCATTTTTTTGTGTCAGAATCCGTCTACCGACCCCAGTGGCAAACAGGAATGATTTCTCAATGTTATTACTCAGCCTGGATTTAGCAAGTAGTCTATCGGCATACTTTGTATGCATGCTAAATATAACTGCATGGAATTTTCATGTTTCCACCTACCATGGCTCCCTGCTTCCTTTCACACGTTTCCAGCGCGGCCGGCATTCTCACCGGAGGGGGTGGGAGGGGCGCGGATGTTCGTGGGTGGGGTGGGGGAATAATAATAAGAAAGAGAAAAACCTACCTTACCGCCGGCGCTGTCTCCGCTCTTGGGTGCATTCCGGTCTCGATCCCGCCGCATGTTCCCGCTGCTTTCCTGCAGGTCAGGAACAGGAAGCAGCCAGCAGAAAGCCTCCTTCCCCGGCCCTAAGCCAATCACAACACTGCAATGGCAGCGTTATGATTGGCGAGGGCAGCGTCCCAGCCGGGCCGTTTTCTCTATGTGGGCTGACTGCAGCAGCCTACATAGAGAACAAGCATTTACAATGCAATGGTCTCGGCATTATTAAAGGTAGAGCTATTGGCATTGCTCATGACATTTTTTTTCATTTTTTTTTAAAAACATAAATAAATGGTATTGTCATTTACAATGGCAATAGGTGAGCAGTAGAGTATTCGCGCACACACAGAGCCGCGCACACACACACCAGACAGAGCCAAGCACACACACACACACCAGACAGAGCCATGCACACACACACAGAGCCATGCACACACACACAGAGCTATGCACACACACACAGAGCCATGCACACACACAGAGCCATGCACACACACACACAGAGCCATGCACACACACACACAGAGCCATGCACACACACAGACAGAGCCATGCACACACACAGACAGAGCCATGCACACACACATACACAGAGCCATGCGCGCGCGCACACACACACACACACAGACCGATTGTGTTGTATATGGGGGGTCTTTGGCAAAGATTTGGGTTGTGTTGCACCCTTAGGTTCCTTTGCAGTTGGAACCTTGTTCTTGGTATCATCCTTTGTACGCCTCCTGAACTTATCAAAAGGCAGTGCATCTTACCACCCCTCACCTTTACTCTTAAATGGGCAATGCCATTCAAATATTACTACTCCTATATTCCTTTTCTGCAATCATAATTAACCTTCTAGCAACTAATGTCACCCGAAACATGATACACTCTTTCTAAAACTCTGTCTTCATCTCAGTCCATGGCAACCAGCACTATTGCTGAATTACTCACCCAAATCTGATACTGTTCCTCTATGCATATCTTCGTCCTGCGGTAGCCAGGGCTATCTTACAATGTCACACATTCCTGCTCCCGTGCTCAGTACTTTACTCCTCTATCTCACCACTGATCTCCCACCGCTAGGCACTACCCCTGCCACACTCACCACCACTATTATTCGTCTGCACTTATTCCTCACCAAGACAGGGGCTCTTGTTTATATACAAGGTGTTCTTTGCCTCCCAGTGATCAGTACCATACAAATGTCCGATCCAAAAGGCGATGCTACGCTGCTGTACCCGGTATCAGTTTACCAGGAGCAATGCCATGCTACTCTACCCATCCCATGTGTTGCAAAATCTGTTGCCATCATACTTTAGTCCTTCGAATAAAACAACTGGCACCGTCACACTGTATTTCCTTTCACCTGATGCCCCCTCCCCCAAACTAATTCTATGGCAGTGGCACTTATCTAGCACCTGAGGGCATCAAGAACACCTGCTGGTACTCTCCCTTAAAACAGTTATAGCATCATTGTTCCAGCGGCCAATGGTATCTTTCTGTATGCGCCTCTAACCTCTAAAAGTGATATTATACCACAAAGCCCAAGCTTTCCTACTGGCGATGATGTCATCCCACCTCTTCACCGAATAAGCAGTATTCCCTCCAGCATCCGCTTTTGTCCCATTTCCCAACCCAAAGGGCGTATCACCATAGCTGATCCCTCCTACCGTTTTCTGTGACAGACATGCCATAATAATGTATCACTAACAACCTGCAACAGCAGGTGCATCCAAGAACATCATTCCTTCACGCTGACTGCAACCCTGAATTCTCCCTTGTTCGAACAAAATGCGGAACATTCTTAAGAAGAGAAAAGGACTCGCCGAAACACTACACCATTAGCAGTGTATCTATATTTTTATTTTATTATGTGCGTGGACAACGCACAACAGCATTAATACACGCATACGGTATACAAAACTAATGCAGTAACAGTTTAAATGACACAAACAACTTTGACAGCATTGGTGTAGCTCTCAGCTCGCAGGGCAGACGCGAAGAGAGCATGGGTGTGTTGGGGTGTCATTTACTCCGCTGTAAATGGAGTACATTGAGAAATGTGGAAAGAGGGAAAGGCGGGATATTGAGAGTTAGACGGGTAGATAGAAAGAAATGCGCAGCAAAATGGAGAGATGTGACAGTTGTGACAAGCAGATGGAGAGAGGAAGAGCGTTGTATAACAGGTGCCACAGCCCAGAAGAGGGGAAGAGAGGTACACAGAGTTGAGAGAGGTAGCTTGAGATAGATGTAAGAGAGAGACAAGCTGAGGCAGACAGTTGAGCTCGTCAGAAAGTGGACGATAAGGACAGTAAGGGAATAAGAGATACAGGAGAGACAGAAGAATAATGGAACAGACGCCGGGTCGAGAAACAACGCACTGGTTCAAACACTCCCACACTAGTTAACTTCCTTGTACTTCGCTCACCTCGGCTCCAGGAGGCTTTTCCCCCTCTATCTCTCAATATGTGCCTGGGTTTGTAACTCTTGCTCGATCTCTCCTCACTCACGCATTGTCTGCCGCTCTCACCAGAAACGCCACTACCTGTGCCCAGGGGGCGGAGCCACTTCTCAAAGCGCGGAGGGGGGCACTCGCTGGGGCCTCTGGGAGCTGTAGTTCAACATATCTTTTCTCGTCAGAGCGGCGGCCATGTTGCAGCAGGCTCATATCGTGGCGATTCAGGAAGTTCTGCTTTCTGAAGCGCGGCGTCAAGGAGCAACTGGTGCGCGTCAAAGGCATCAATTCACCTCCTCTGCTGAGCTGATAAGCTACGGTGCGAACGCATTGCCCCAGAGGTTTCTAGGTGATAACCCCAATAGTGGAACGTTTTGCTATTGTCTATCTGGATCGAATCGGTGAAGAGTTAAAGGAACACTCAGTTTAGCAAGTTATGGCAAATTAACATCCTTGTTTTAACAACGAAGCTAGAAGACACCACCATCTTTCTCAGTTTAGCAAGTTATGGCAAATTAACATCCTTGTTTTAACAACGAAGTTAGAACACACCACCATCTTTCTCCGAGGCGATGCAGAAATACCTCGGAGAAACACAGCCTCATTTTCGCATTCGGGAGCGTGTTTTCTTTCTCTCCTCTTCCCATTGGCTGGAAGGTAAAATTCCAGCCAATGGGAAGAGGATAGAAAGTAAATAGAAAGAAGCTTAAAAAAACGCCCCTGGAATGGAATGGAATGAGGATTTGTAAAGCGCGATGGCTACCCGGAGGCGTCCCAGCGCTGTAGACAGACTGGGGGGTTGTGCTATAGGGATGGGAGTGCGGGAGGCAGAGGAGCAGGTTAAGTGTGGTTAGGTGTGGGATTTATTAAAGAGCCAAGTTTTTAAGAGTTTTCGAAAGGTGAGCAGGTTGGGTTCTGACCTAATTGCGAGGGGAAGAGAGTTCCAGATCCTGGCTAGGTTGTAGGCAAGCGAGCGGCCTCTGCATCTGGTTCTTCTGATGCCTGGTACGGAGGTTAGGTAGGAGGTCGCGGATCTGAGGGCCCGGGAAGGACGGTAGGCTTCCACCAAGCTGTGATTTATGGCGGGCCTGTTCCCCAGTAGGAAGCCCCTGAATCCGAAAGAGACGGGGCTTGGACCGAGTGATGCTCCTTTCCTCCAATGGCTGGCCTCCGTTTAGGAAGCCAGCCAATGGAGAAGAGGGGCTGGTTCCAAGCCCCCTCTAAGAAACATTAAATCTCGGTCTCCGCCCACTGCTACGCAGTGCGACGGTCCTCAACGTAAAAAGGGGGAGTGCGTATGACTGCTTTGTTCGGCCCTAGGGCCGTCCAAACACCCAACGTCCAAACGTCCTTACCCCTGCCCGTGACCCCGACCGCTCACCGCCCTCCTACAATCAGGCACAGAGGCACTTCTGCTTTCTCGCAGTGCGAGAAGCAGATAACATAAAATGGTGGTTTTACCATTTTATGTTATCTGCTTCTCGCACTGCGAGAAAGCGGGGGGGCCACGCCCCTATGGTGAAGCCGCCACTGCTAGACAGTAAACCGCATAGGGGGTGCTGCATGTTAGAAATGGTGTTATGGGTCGATTCAAATTGATGTCCGGGATATTATATGACATAACTCTCTTGCTGTTGCTGCAGGCTTTAAACCTACCGCACGGAAAGAATCCGCGCATTTCCTTCGAAGTTCCCATCTCTTGTGGTTGCTTCTCTAAGTGGCTCCGAACAAGTGTCTTTCAGAGACCTAGCCTTCTCAAAGGTCACTAGTGGGAATGCGGGTACATCATCACTTATGACACTATTGGTTTTGAGGATGTGCCAATTCTTTTTCACTGTGCATTTTAGGAAATGAGCCTCGCTTGAGTAGGTAGTGATCATTCTAAACTTTCCTTCATTTGCACTCCTAGATCCTGTCTTTTTGTTTTTGTCATCTTTTAAAAGTTGTTGTCTAGGGATCTTTCTAACTTTTTTAAATGTATTTTCCAAAAGTGCCCGATCATAACCTCTTACCTCAAACCTCGCTAAACTGTCTTTCGCTGCAGCTTCAAAATCACATGTTCTAGAGCGTTTTCTTTTTACCCTTAGCAATTCTCCGTAAGTTATACTTTGTTTCAGTTTTGGAGGATGGTTGCTGGTTGCAAATATGGTTGAGTTACCTGCTGTTATCTTGCGGTACAATGCTGTATTGAGTTGACCTTCGGACACGGAACACGTTCAGGTCGAGGTAGTCCACTGCCACTAGACTTACTTTTTCCCGAAAAGTGCAAATTGACATTGTTCTCATTTAGCTTATCAATATAACCTCGTGCCGATTCAAGAGTGCCCTCCCACACAATAGAAAGGTCATCTATATATCAATGCCAAGCAACTGCACGACCTTTACTTTGCCCTTTTTCATAGGTTCTGGACACCTGCTCCTCCTACCAGCCTACGAACAAGTTTGCTTTGCTGGGGGCGAAGCAGGTGCCCATTGCCGTGCCAGAGATCTGTTTAAAAAACTTTTCTCCAAATACAAAGAGGTTATTTGTAAGGCAAAATGTTGTAAACTCAATCAGCATAGCATTATGGTTAGCGTACATCATATGTCTCTTATTTAGATAGAATTGTACAGCTTTGAGTCCATCGTCGTGATTAATGCACGTATATGAACTGGTGATGTTCAGCACCATCAGTTGATAAGAGGGATCCCAGGTTATGTTGTCAATTTTATTCAAAAAGTCTTTGGTATCCCCGACATATGAAGCAAGTTCCATTACAAAAGGAAAAAGGAAATGGTCAATAAACATAGATAAATGTTCCGTCAGGCTTCCCTGTGATGATACAATCGGCCTACCTGGTGGATGTAGGCTGTCTTTAAAGAGCAACGGAATATGATAAAAATTGGCTGTAACTGGATTGCTGTTACTTAAAAACAAATGTTCCTCCGTCCCCAGCATTGACTTATTATACCATTTCCTTATTAAATTTTCATATCCAAACACATTTTGATGGTACTCATTTTGTGTGGTAGGCACATAGTATTGACTGTCTGGCAATCGTCTTAGGGCTTCTTCGCAGTATTTTGTTGTTGTTTGTAACACCACGTTTCCGCCTTTGTCGGAGGCTTAAACGCAATCGACATATCCTGAAGAAGACCATTCAATGCTAGTTTTTATTCTTGAGTCAGATTGTCCTTCCTATGGCTTTTTCATCTCTTTTTTACATTTGAACTTAAGTAGTTCACTGACCATAGCTTCTGAGAAGACATCTATTGCGTCAAAGGGCATGTGCGGTATACCTGAGATGTAATTGATTAAAAGATGGTTGCCAGATTTACTACAACAACATGTAAAGCTAATATTTCTAGTTACAGCTGTATACCGGCTTCTAATAGCATCTTGGTGGCTACAGCAGGAACCCCCTTCCTTTGAATTATGGAGGGCACGTTTCTTTGCAGTACATAATATGGAGCATAGGCTGTACGCCCTTAAGGGGCATAGAAAAAAGAAGCTTGGTCAAAAAATTTGGGGCAAGATCACTGATCCTCTAGAGTCTACATTCTGATGGTTTGTTTTCACTAACTGCTTTTCCTTGCAGTTCCATTTGCATCCATTTTACTTCATGGTTAATGGCATCTCTATGTATGCACTGTTACTAATTTATAATCTTTAATTTTTTGTATATCATGTATTTTTCTCCAGGATTATTAATTTATGCTATGATTTTCAATAGTATACATGTATTGTGTAAATCATGACTCTCTAATGACTAATTCATGTATTTCGCAAAAATAAATAAAAAATTATAAAAAGATGGTTGCCTGTGGTGTGTCGGCAACACCGAAGAAGGCAGACCGCCGAAACGCATTTGTTCATGGAATAAAGGTCCTTTGAGAGCACCACCCGTGAGTGCTTTTTTTCTCCTTAACTGGTGAATTTGGTGTGTGTGTGTGTGTATATATATATATATATAACACTAAATGCCCGAATGCTGTTTGGGAGGGTCACTCTGCCAAAAGAACACCATCCGGCTTGACTTTTCCTGTGCTCCCCACCGCGTGCTTGTAAGTTTTGTCTGCCTTACGCGTTTCGATGCACCTCGCATCTCATCAGAGGCTTGCTGTCACAATTCAGAGGAAGTGGCTCTCTTTTATTTCCATTAAGAACTTTCTTGATTAGTTCAGCCCCCCCCCCCCCCCCGCATGGCATGCCGGGAGCGGTAGTTCCTTGAAGATTGCCTTGGTATTTTCCCTCAGTGGGTACCTCTTGTAATTGTGTAATTGTCCGCTTAACTTTCCTTGGTAGGCTCAGTCACGAGGTGGAAAGACAATGTACTTGGGTCTTTCAGCGCTGCCTTCCATGAGTTGGTCTCATGGTGCCGCTTCTCAGTTGACCATCAAGGGACGATCAATTTGTTTATAAGAGAAGGTGCTCCCTCCACGACGTGGGCCGCCGTTGATGTATTAAACACCGAAAGCTGTTTCGGAGGGTCACTCTGCCAAAAGAACACCATCCGGCTGGACTTTTCCTGCTCCCCACAGCGTGCTTGTAAGTTCTGTCTGCCTTACGCGTTTCGATGCACCTCGCATCTCAACAGAGGCTTGCTGTCACAATTCAGAGGAATTGGCTCTCTTTTATTTACATTAAGATTCGGCTTGATTAGTTCAGCCCCGCCCCCCCCCCCCCCCTCCGCATGGCATGCTGGGAGTGGTAGTTCCTAGAAGATTGCCTTGTTATTTTCCCCTCAGTAGGTACCTCTTGTAATTGTGTAATTATCCGCTTAACTTTCCTTGGTGGGATCAGTCACGAGGTGGAAAGACAATGTACTTCGGTCTTTCAGCGCTGCCTTCCATGAGTTGGTCTCATGGTGCCGCTTCTCAGTTGACCATCAAGGGACGATCAATTTGTTTATACAAATTACACAATTACAAGAGGTACCCACTGAGGGAAAATAACAAGGCAATCTTCTAGGAACTACCGCTCCCAGCATGCCATGCGGGGCGGGCGGGGCTGAACTAATCAAGCCGGTTCTTAATGGAAATAAGAGAGCCACTTCCTCTGAATTGTGACAGCAAGCCTCTGATGAGATGCGAGGTGCATCGGAACGCGTAAGGCAGACAGAACTTACAAGCATGCGGTGGGGAGCAGGAAAAGTCAAGCCGGATGGTGTTCTTTTGGCAGAGTGACCTCCGACACAGATATAGATATAGATATAGATATATATATAGATATATATCTGCTGCCCTTCTCTCGCCCGTGGCAGTTGGAGCGTTGTGCCGAGGAAGCCCACTGGACATCAACTAATCGTCCAAACCAAGTAGGTGCTCACTCAGGGGTACGTTTCTCCAGCAGAGAATTTATTTACCAGTAAAGCGATTTGGAGACCATCCTTTCCTTGTGTGAGCAAGGAGAAGTTCTCCGAAACGCGTTACAGGTAAATAAAATCCCTGCTTTAGAAACGTTCCCCTGAGTGAGCGTCTACTTATATAGCAGTTTAACGATGTTTGATAGAAAAAAAGTTCTTCTCAGTTCAAGTACCAAGAAAACACAAATTAGATAGACCATCGACTACAGTTATATTTAAAGAGAAACACTTTTTTATTACAGGTAATATTGCCTACTTTCAAAGGGGTCCCCGCAATGTTTTAATGTGGGGCTATTTCGAATTTTTCTATGCATTACTGGAAGATATAATGATATGGCTAAGTTAAAGCACAGTTGCATTTCTCGGGTACAAAAAGCCATGTGTTTATTTTCATCTACGTTCACGAGGATTCAAGTTGCATAAGAGAAGAATGAGGCTTTTGTCTGCAAGAAAACCAGGATTTTGTTCTTCAATCTTCTCTAAAGCAGAGTCACAATTAGTTGATCTTTCCTCTGCCAAATAGAATCATTTTCTCTTCCTAATTTCCTTTGGAAATGGTTAGGCTTGCTATTTTGTTCTATTGTGTGTGAATATTAATGAAGATCAAATGATGGAGAAATAAGTTAATTACTAATATCACGGTTCTCAACAATGGGTACCTCCTAGAAATTTCATAAATTTCTATCCTGGATAGTTATCGAAAAGGAAACAAAATGGTGAGATCTTTAAATTTCTTTCAGTAGTTTGTCAAAATAGGCTGAACTAGCAACAGTCCCTGTGATGCATACCATATGTTTGAGGACAATTGCCTGCCTTAAAACAGCTGCTGTTTTTCTTTTATATATCACAATATGCCTGTGGGAACAGTTTTATTTTTTTCACTTTCAAAATCTTTTTATTGATATTAAAATTGTGGTTATTACAAAAACATATATTTGGTGAACCAATAGCCCTTATTGTGCTGTCAGACTGGTCATTCAGGGCTACACAGCATTGATAAAGCACACCACTTAGTGTTCAATCCCCGTCCCCCCACCAATAAAACTAAAACTTGAGAGAATAGTGGTGTTAAGTTGACCCATAGAGTACTTACTATTGGTTCATCAGCATTCTCACTGGATGAGTATTGAAACTCTTTATTGCGGTATTGGTTTTTAGTTATTTGATTTCTGACCTATTTTCAGAGCGCCTCGTGCATTTTTATCGCGTCTTGTGTAACGCGTGTATTTTACCTGTTTCTGCTTTTGTAAAAGCGGATCTTACCTGCACATTTGTTTTTCATTTGTTTTTCACCCCCTCCACCTCCTGGGCCGCTCTCAGCTGAGTATTGACGCTGAGAGCTGGTCCCGGGGAGGCGAGGGCTGTTTGGCGGCCATATTGAGGGTAGGCGCGACCTCGCGCTCTAGTCTCTATAAAGGGGGCTAAGATAGAGATTAGCAAACGATCGCTTTTCACCCTCTGAGGCGGAAGCCGGAGGTTCCTCTCTTCTATTCTCTGTGCTATTTGATTTCTGACCTATTTTCAGAGCGCCTCGTGCATTTTTATCGCGTCTTGTGTAACGCGTGTATTTTACCTGTTTCTGCTTTTGTAAAAGCGGATCTTACCTGCACATTTGTTTTTCATTTGTTTATTCACCCCCTCCACCTCCTGGGCCGCTCTCAGCTGAGTATTGACGCTGAGAGCTGGTCCCGGGGAGGCGAGGGCTGTTTGGCGGCCATATTGAGGGTAGGCGCGACCTCGCGCTCTAGTCTCTATAAAAGAGTACTCAGCGGCTCCGCGCAGCGGACGCGGCAGCGGATGCGCCGGATGCCCGCCGGAGTCACGCCAGAGTCCAGCCCGTCTGCGCCCGTCCGCGCTGAGGACGGGCTGGACGGCTGGACCACTGGCCTCTACAATACAGGCGCCCCTGTCCTGAAATACTCTGTAGGCGAGATGCTGCGGCTGAAGCCCGCTCCTGCCCCTTGCTCTCATCGCTATAGACCTGAGGATTATCTGACATGTCCCAGCTGTGCGTGTTTCTCGACTGAGGCGGATGAGCCTCTACTCACTCCTGCCTCTGCTCCTCCGGAACCTTGTCCTTCATCAATACCTAAAAACCCTAGCGAGTCCTGTCTCCTTCTCAACGCTCGCTCGCTTATTAAAAATAACGTCGTATTTAAGGAACTGGTCTTAGATAAGACACCTTCCTGGGTCTTCATTACGGAGACCTGGGCTAAAGACTCTTCCGGTCCTGATCTGGTTGAAGCGGTCCCTGAGGGCTACTGCCTTACTCGATTGGACAGATCAGGCCGTGTTGGCGGTGGATTGGCCATTCTATATCGGGACAAATTTCATTGTCACACTATACCCCTTTCTGATCCTAAGGACACATTTCAGGTCTTATACTTTTCCCTCTCTGATTCTGCTAACCCAGCATTCAATGGAATCTTGATATACCGCCCTCCTGGCCCAAGAGCAGGCTTTGGGTTGAAACTGATGCAGGTTCTGGAACCCTATTTTGGACTACAAAATCTGACCATCTTAGGTGATTTTAACTTTCACCTTGAGCTATTGGAGGCTCACGACACGATCTCCCTGGTAGAAATAATGTCAGCCTGTGGACTCACCCAGCTGGTGAACGGTCCCACCCACCGAGCGGGACACACGCTCGATGGCATTTTCTCCAACGATCCTAGGTTGACAGTTGCTAGCCCCTTTCATCTCTCCTGGTCGGACCATCTGGCCGTTCCCTTCAACCTGGTGTATCCCGCACGGGGCTATATTAGAAGGGCCTCGAGCACCACGGAAGTGCGAAGGAACCTTAAAAAGATCAGGGAAGACTCCTTCCTCCCATGGACAACTAGGTTGTCCATTCCTCGGGAGGCAGATACCTCCACTGCGGTCTCTTTATTTGAAAATACCATTGCTGAAGCCATGGAGGAGCTTGCTCCCGCAAGGTCCTGCTATTCTGCGAG
This sequence comes from Lissotriton vulgaris, assembly GCF_964263255.1. Taxonomy (NCBI): domain Eukaryota; kingdom Metazoa; phylum Chordata; class Amphibia; order Caudata; family Salamandridae; genus Lissotriton; species Lissotriton vulgaris. The sequence continues at coordinate 4,912 of NW_028247114.1, read as the reverse complement.
GAAAAGACCCTCCGCTCCCTGGTTCTCCGAACAGCTTCGGCTTCGGAGACAGGAAGTAAGAAGGCAGGAGCGCTTATGGCACTCTAGCTGGGCCTCTAAGGACAGAGAAGCCCATAGGGTCTTGCTTAAAAACTATAAACTTGAAGTTATCAAGACCAAGCAGGAATACTTCACGGCACTCACCTCCTCATTGTCATCTCCTAGAGAACTCTTCAAGATTGTAGATTCCCTTACGACACTTCAGACACCGGATCCTGTGGTTGCCTCCCAGGACCTGTGCAACAAGATAGCTGCCTTTTTTCAGTCTAAAATCGCTGACATCTATGCTGCCTTGGAGGTCCAAAAATCCCTGACCGCCGTCCCCCTGTTGCCTGCCCTCCCTGAGCCCAGTGTTGCGGTATCCTCTCCACATCAGGAATTGATTTCCTTTCCTCCTCTTTCCTGTCAGGATCTTGAAATCCTGCTTGATAAAACCAAATCTGGTTCTCCGCTGGATGTTTGCCCGCTAAAGATCCTCAAGCAGTGCAGAGAATCTCTCCTTCCTCCTCTGGTTGACATCATGAACAGAGCGATGAAGGAAGGCATTTTTCCCCAACAGTGGAAAAATGCTGTTGTAAAACCCTTGCTTAAAAAGCCTTCTCTGGACCCCGGGGTGTTAAAGAACTTTCGCCCCATTTCACTGCTCCCGGCTCCCGCAAAGATGCTCGAAGCCTATTTAAATAAACATCTGGCTGCATTTGTGGAGAGCTCGGGTTGTTTGGATCTTTCCCAGCATGGGTTCAGGAGGGAACATAGTACCGAGTCCGCCCTCACCATAGTGCTGGACACCATCCGCACCAGAGTTGATGAGGGTCAGACCTCCCTCCTGATCCTTTTAGACCTCACTGCGGCCTTCGATACCCTTTCTCCTGCGGTATTAACATCTCGCCTAAGGGAAATTGGGGTCCGCGGGTCTGCTCTGGGACTTCTTTCCTCTTTTCTCGACCACAGAGAACAAAGGATAATGCTGGGCTCATTCCTATCTCCATCCCTGTCTGTGCAATGTGGGGTCCCCCAAGGGTCAGCGCTTAGCCCTACCCTTTTCAATATCTACGTGACCCCCCTTGCCAGACTTATTAGATCTTTTGGGATGGAGGTAGTTTCCTATGCGGACGACACCCAGATCCTAGTCTCTCTCTCCCAGCCAGCTACGTCAACTGCCGCAAATTTTAGATCCTGCATGGAGGCAGTTGGCCAGTGGATGATCCACAACTCACTAAAGCTGAACGGGGAGAAGACGGAGGTGATGGTTTTTGGAGGAAAGGAATCGATCTGGTCGGCGGAGTGGTGGCCGAATTCGCTGGGTGCATGTCCCGAGCCCACCTTGTCAGCTAAAAACTTGGGAGTTATGATCGACCCCAACCTCAGTATGTGCCAACAGGTCAACAGGACTGTTTCGACCTGCTGGGGGATTATCCACACACTGAGGAAAATCAGGCATTTTCTGTCACCCCAGGCAAGAAAGCAACTTGCTGTTGCTTTTCTGGGCTCGCGACTGGACTACTGCAATGCGCTGTATGCAGGGTTGAACAAGAGTCACCTACAGCGCTTGCAGGTGGTCCAGAACGCGGCAGCGAGATTTGCTCTTGACCTACCAAAGCGTGCCTCTGCCACTGAAGCCCGAAAACAACTGCACTGGCTCCCCGTTGAATACCGGATCCTGTTCAAATCCATGTGCCTGGTGTATAAAGCTCTTGCTAAACCCAGCCTTACAAGTATGGGATCCATTCTTTCTCGGCACAACCCTAGTAGGAATCTTCGCTCCGGTCACAAACTCCTCCTCTCTGTACCCCGTGTCAGAAAAGCAAGATGGGGAGGTAAGGCCTTTTCCTTTCTGGCACCCAAGTGGTGGAATGCCCTCCCTCTCGAGGTAAAATCTAGTCCCTCTCTGCAAACTTTTAGATCTGCGCTTAAAACCCATCTTTTCACACTTGCATACCCCTAGTGGCATTCTGTATTCTCTGTTTATTGATTTTGATAGGCGCCTTGATACCTTCGGGTTTAGTCTGCGCAATACAAGTTGCTTAATAAATAAATAAATAAATAGTAGATTTGGGTTACTGATAAGTCCATAATCTGTCGCCAAAATTTCCCCCTCATGAATCCAGTAGAGAGGAGGGCATCAGTTGAATAATTTTTAAGGCTCTTGGGTGCAGGGGGAAATTGGTGGTGGGGTTTGGTAGGGAGAGGGGTGAACACCTAAGCTCTAGGTTTGAAGTAGTCTAGTAAAGGTTGCCAACTTGATGAGATCCTGCTTTTGGCCTGAGAGATTGTTTGTGATTTGTTCCATAGCTAGATCATGACATAGTCCTATTAAATCCCTGCGCAATAGGGGGTGGCTCTCTCTTCCTCAAGAAAAGAGCAATGATCTGTTTTGCTGCTCTTGCCACATGCCTTATAAGAACATGCCTTATAAGAGTCTTATAGGATGTCATTCTCTATAGGTTGTAGGGTCTGATTTCGACCAGTATTCGTTGTGGGTCAGGAAATATTTGTGACACAGTATCTCCCTTTCAAAAAGTCTGTCTCACCACAAATGCTCACTAGATGTGGAGGAGTATTTTTTGTACCACTTGTACATTTGCTTAATATGGTGCCTCCCTATGTAAAACACTGCAATAAGACTTTGGGGTATCAATCCAGTGCTTTTTCGCATGCTTATTAGTAATCTCCTTCCCTAATAGGCTATTACTGTTTCCCATTGTTGTTTAACAGTGTCTTTGCCTGCCCTTTTGCTATTGTGGGATGTTGGTATGTGCGAGATATTAGCCCATTGCTGCATGACAAATTTCATTCAATGTTTTTCATAAGGCTTGGCTCAAGGACAAACTTAACGAGCTAGGAGTCCGCACCTGCCGGTCCGCGATAGTCCAAGCCTTATGCTCAGCGGACGCCCAACTGATCTGTAGACTAGTAAAATTCCTGGACAGCTTCGCGGAGAAAACAAGGCAAGCTGCTGCTTGCCGGACCCCCATCGAACATTAAGATCACTGTTGATAGATAAATCTGTATCACACCAAATCCTGCTATGACTGGCTTTTATAACGTAAACTTTTCTTTTAACTCCTTTCCTTTTCCCATTTATTTCCTTGATAATATTTTAAGAATTATGTTTTAAATGCTGTACCATACCTTACATTGTAATGGTTTTAATTAACCGAACAATAAAGAAATTTACTTACTTACTTACTTAAAATAAGGCTTGGAAAATCTGTAAATAGCTAGCAAATTGGGCAGGTAAAGGGTCTAATGTCTTAGTCTGTAATATTGCATTTAAATTAATTCAAGGATACTAAATTCTTGTTTGTATTGTACAAAAGATTTTATTCCACCCCAAGCTGAATAGGTCATATAGTGTTTGGCATTTCCTGCCTGCCCTTTTAGAGATTTAGACCCCCCTTCCCACCCCCAAATGCCGATGAGAAATGAGGATTGAAGATAAGTTGAGTGTTAGCTGAGGGATATGTGGTTAGGCCTCTCCCTTATTGCCACCTGGTTACAGAACTCAGAACTCATGGATAGTGTTTTGTGCAGTTGCCAGCATTCCCTGTCCTCCATTCTGTATCACGTAGGATTGTCCAAGTTGCCTTCCACCACATTTTTAGGTGGTTTGTGATATTCAGCCCAAAGTATCGTTTTGCTGAATTTGTCCACTGAAAGGGAACCACCTCATGTAATTTTGGTACATCTGCCTGTGAAACTGAAATGTAAAGTATTTCAGATTTTGCTTTGTTTACATGGGGTCCTGAGACTTCCTCAAATAGGTCCAATGTTTTCCCTGTCTCTGGTCAGGATCTTTGGAGGTCTGTTATAAGGAGGAAGACATTATTCACAGAGTCATATTTTGTGTTCCTGGTCCCAGCAGAAAGTACCCATGATCCCATTGCTCACTCTGATGTTAATAATGAGTGGTTCGGCCACTAGTGCAAATAGTACCTTGGAATGTTGGTATCCTTGCCACATGTCTCTGATTAGGTTAAAGCTGTGAGGAACTCTGGCCATTAATTGGTACGAAGGGCTTTGGGGTTTTCTAACTTGCCAAAATCCAGTCTTGTGTTATTAGCCATTTTTATTTCTTCAAGAGTCGCCCCAAAGTATTTCCAACTACCTTGCGAAATGCTTTTTTGGCATCTAATGATAGATGGTTCACTTGGATGTTCCTATTCATAGAATTTCCTATGCAGTGAGATAGTTATTGGATATTCTCTTTGTTTTCTTTTTTTAATGAAGTCTTTGTTGCCTTTTTTTAATGACGTCTACCTGGTCAGGCTGGCTAATCTGGGGCAACAGTCTTGAGGTGTATTCTAGAACTTTAGAGCGTTTTTGCATCTGTATTTAACAGAGTAGTGAGTCTGTCAGATGTGCAGTCAAGGTTTGTTTCTCATTACAATACTTGCCTCACACATAGAAGGTTTGAGACCTGTAGCTCTTGTAAATGTGTACTGAATCGGGCAGTTAGTTTTACACCTTCTTTGGAGACAAAAGGTTTGATAAAATGTCAAATGGAAGCCATCCGAGCCTGAGTTTGGTGGACCTCCGAGAGCTCAATGAGGCTTTCTAGTTCCCCTTTGTTCCTGCACGAGTTGGAGCCAATTATTGTTTTCTAGTAATTCTCCATCTTATCCTCATTCTTGTTCCCTACTGTCAAAATTTTTATAATGTCTGAAGGCTTCTGGTTTGTCACTCTCCTTAATGGCCCAGTTGACATCCTCCCTATTCACATTCAGTATATTTGGATGTATTATCCTGGACAGAAGTGTGCCTACTGTGTCTCCCTCATCGTAGGAGTGCTGGTCTAGTTTTAATAGTGCAGTTTCCAAACTGTTTGCCCTAATTGCCGTTGGGGTTTCCTACAGTGCTTCTGCTTGTCTCA